>NW_024373590.1:2553546-3105589 GCF_014805655.1 Passer montanus
AATTAAGCTCGCCATCTTGCGCCGGGCGCCGCCGCGGGCGCTGCACGCTCCGCGTCCCGGCCGGGCTGACGGCGCCCCGGCGCAGGAGGAGGAGGAGGAAGAGGAGGAAGAGGCGCAGGGATGGAGAGCGATCTGCTGGAGAGCCCGGTGAGCGCGGGGGGAGCCGGCGGGGCGCGGCCGGCGGGGCGGGGTGCGTCGTTCCCCTTCTTGTGCTGCGGGGGGCTGTCTGTCTGTCTGTCTGTGCCTGCCTGCCTTCCTGTCCGTCCGCCTGTCAGTCAGTCTGTCAGTCCCCCGGTGTGCGCCGACAGGTCCGTCCCTGGGCGGCTGTCGGCGCGGGCGGGACGGCGGGCAGGGCTCGCCGGGAGCTCCGACGGGCGCGGGGCGCGGAGCGGGAGCGCTCCCGGAGGCGCCGGGCGGAGCGGGCGCTGCGCTGCCCCTGCTCGGCGGGGCGCGCTGGATTGCTGAAGAGCCGCGCCGATCCACAGGCGGCTCTTTGTGCCACAGATAAAAGACGTAAATAAGCAAATAAATAAATAAATAAATAATGTTCCCGACGCGGAACTATTATCCTAATGAAGTCAAGACAGTTTCAGCCCTTAAACGTGAATTACACGTCAGGAAGGCGTGTTGTTTGACGAGTCCGACACTTAATTTCTCTTTTTTTTCCCCCCTTCTCCCTCTTCGTAAGCCAGCGAGCAAGCTAAACATATGGACTCCTATTGTTAAGAAGTATGGTTGCGTTCGGTTGCATTTCACTAGGTCCTTGAGTGGAATTAAGACTACTCCCCTCCTTTCCTCCCCTGCAATGCAGACATGACCTAAAGATGAACTGAGTTTGCCTAGTGGCAATGTTCCTTTCAGTTGAAATGAATGCTGTCAGTGCTTTCATAAATGTTAATTGATATTTGTTTTAGCCAAAGAAGTGCCTCAAACCAGATAAAATTGTGTGCATTTATTCTGCAGAGCTGAATATTCATAGAGCAATAAGAACCATAAGTCTTGGTGGCTCCTGTTTTCCTGCGCTTACACTTGTTTCTCCCTCTTTCTATCATGAAGGTTGCCATTAAGGGTATTGAAAGAGAGCTTATCTGCCCAGCATGCAAGGAATTGTTTACCCATCCGCTGATCCTTCCCTGCCAGCACAATGTCTGTCACAAATGTGTGAAAGAAATACTTTTTGCATTTGAAGACTCCTTTGCTGATGGAGGCTCTGAATCCTCTAATCAGAGTAGCCCTCGAATTAGAATCTCTGCTGCTAGCATGGACAGAATTGACAGGATTAATAGATCAGGTATGTATCAGAAATTGTGCATGTTTTCCTAATTTTATTATTAGTCTGGCTTCAGCTGAATAGTGTCTACATTGGTAAAATGTCTTCCTGGTACCCTGATGCGGTTATAGAGATAACTTAGGGATAGTGCTACTCTTGTTAATTTTGTGTCAAGAACAATGGGAATCTTTTTAAGGACAATGCACTCTGTTCCATCTATAATAGATTGGTCTTTGTGGCATTCTATAAATCTTTATAATGTGTTTGTTTATTTCTGTCTTTCAGTTACATGGTGATGTAGTAGCATCATGTTCAGTAGCATGGAGAAGTAGATTTTGGCGTTTTCATTGCCATGCAGTGATTTGCTCTGGTTTCAGCCAGCCCCAGTGCATTAGTTCTGACTTCCTTCTGAGCCTGTGTAGACTTTGCAAGCTAGTTTTGTCCTGCCCACTTCATTATGCATACAGTAAATAATTTTCCATTGGTTATGATTATTGCACAGTTGCAGATTTGAAGGGCAGATGACTGGAAGCAGACAGCCCTAACAGCCTCCTTCACTGTGGCCTGCCTGAAGATTTAAGGAGTGCTTAGCTTTAGGACTCCCCATGCTCTTTGTGGTATTGCTAGAAAGATTCTTGCAGTCTTTGTCATCCATGGATGAGTTGGTCTGCTCTCCTACAGATGCATTGAAAGTGCTTTGTGCATGCTTTACTTCTTGAAAGGTATCTGATCTTGGCTTTCAGGCTTTTTTTTCTGACATAATTATCCACTTTAAAACCACACTCCTTTGTGCTCAGGAAGAGTTACCAACAAGACAAATTCTAAAGCTTTATCTTGAATTTTGTGTTACTAAAGTTCATCCTTCCCAGTTTTTGCAGATCAAATGTGCAATTTCACCAACTTCTTTTAAACCACTTTTTACTACTGTTTAGTACTGAATTGCTAGTACCAGTACTCTTTCAAATCAGTTTCTTAAGCAAAAAGACACTAGTTCTTGGTACTCCTGCCACCACCACCCTGTCCTGAGATACATGTACACAAGTTGTTGCAGGAGTTGTAAATCTTTAAATCCACTGTGGTCTGCCACCGTCTCAGCAAACTGTTGGGAATGTATTTCCTCATCTGACCTGCTAACAGGGAGGTGATTGCTTTCCTAAAGACCTGTTTGATGAGTAGCAAGAGAAGGTTGAGATTTGGAAATAATGAGCTTGCCCCCTCTTACCTCAGCGAGCGTTGGGCAGATGCACATCACAGGAAAATTATCATCTCAGACAGCTCAAATTTGAAGAATGAAAAGCATATGGAAATTGAAGCATTAAAGAATAGATGTTTAAATTCAGATTATACTGTCTTTGCTTCTAATGTTACAGGCATTATAGCTCCATTGCTATATCGAGTGTGAGATGTGCTCTCAGACCAGTTTGGTACCAGCAATGGTTGCCAGCTTGCAATTTACATTTGCATATTTGTTGTCTTGTATCTGAAGCACTCATACTGTGCATTGCCTTGTTAAATTTGCTTTGTGATCTGTAGAGGAATTTGCAAGAAAACAGCTCCATAAGAGAGACGATGTAAGGAAAACATCCAAAGTGGGGTCTCACTTGCATAAGAAAAATCCACTAGAAGTTCTGGGAGGCTTTTGCAGGGTATGTCAGTGTCAAGACCTTAAGTGTCACATTTCAAAATGCATATGACACCTTCTTCCCACTAGGGATTCCCCCCTCCCCCCCTGCACTTAAAGAATCCCTGATGTCTCTGTAAGGAATATAATCTATTTAAAATGGGTTGGCATTTAAATTCTTGGTATGCCAGAAGGAGCTGGTCTGTATTTGGTCATATTCTGTATGTGCTGCGCACACAGAGCTTGCATTTACAGGTACAATTTATCTTAATGTAAAAACGACAGAACTCGTTGAAATGGAGTGTATGTGCTGCTTAAAAACCAGTGTGTTGGTTTAAAAATACTCCTCTGTTTGTATTGTATTTAAAATAATTTTTAATTAACAAAGTCTTGCTGTATATAACATGAAAATGAAGGCTATTTCTTATTGCTTTTCAGTTATCTCTAATGTTACTGTAATTACAGTGTTGGTGCAATTAGAGTGTGTAATGTGGTTATGTTGACACTCATGCAAATGTTTGAAATATCTCTCCCTGTGCCACTCCCTCCCCCCCAATGCCTTCTTTCTCCCTTTTCCTGTTCTGCTTAAATCTTACTGTTGTTTGATATGCTAGGAAATTAAACATTCTTGCCTTTCAACCCTGCAGGCATTAAACAGCCACAGAAGAGAAAAGAGTTGGTGCTTTTCATTTGAACCATTGTAAACCAATGGTATATCTCATTTTTTGATGTCTAAACAACTCTCTGTTCATTGTTCACAGCCTCACAGAGGAGGTCTTTTGGGTGCAGAGGTAGAAATGCTTCACTTCTTGTGTTGGCTAGAGATAGTCTAGCATTTAGATATCAAGTTAAATATTGTCAATTAGCATATAGCTTTTTGTCAGTGGTCAAGTCCACAAAAATTCGTTTGCAGTGAGCAAAGATACAGCCAAGAAGTTCTAGAAGGACAGCTTTTCATTCTGTGCAAGACTGATTTAAAGGTCAACTGGACTGGAATTCAGTTAAGGATTGGATTATATTATATTCCTTGTGTGTATATGACTGAATATACATTGGTAGGTACAAAAATGCACACAGAACCCAGCAATCACCACACCACCTTTTCCACCCCCTACTTTTTAATTTTCAGGAGTTGACATGCTCAAGTTTCAATGAAACTGCTGTCTTACTGGTAATGAAGTGTGATTATTGGATTGATCTTCCTTACATTTACAGGTCATGTTTGGCCATCACTGCTACATGGAATGTAATATTGGTTCATTATTGTATTTAAGCCTGCTTAATTTGATGAAGAACAGATTGAAATTTGCACCATGTTTATATGAGTACGTAGTTCTGAATCTCACAGTTTATCACAGCACATGAATATGTGAGGAAAATGAAACATTTTACACTTAGACTTGTAATATTTGGTGTGTCTAATGACACAATCAGATTGAAGATAGTCAGTCTTTTAATTATATCTTATTTCCAAAATTGAGCTTTGTCTGAGCAGCTCAGCCACTGTGTGGACTTACTTAATACTGATTACATTTTTTAAAATGTAATTGTTGGTCAAAAATGGGAGAAAAAGGTCCCCAAATTCCTTGTTGCCACAGTACTGGCAGGCACATGAGTAATCCATATAATCTGGTGTTCTTCAAGAAAGATGTGAACTGAGCTAAACACAAATCTGAATTTCACACTCAGTGGAGGACAAAGCAGGTGATCAGAAGAGGAAGTTTAAATTGCCCCAGTTGAAGGCTGAAAGTGTCATCAAACAGATACTGTACAATACCCATCACACCTCTTGGAAAGCTGTCCATGTCTGCTCTTTTTGCAGAAAGCTCTTTTGATTTGTGAAAGACTAAAGTATCTGAAAGTAACATTTTAGCTCTGCTGGCTTCTCTTAGGAGACCCCTCCTCTCTCCACTTTCTCCTTTCCTTCCCTCTTTCTTTCCCCCTTCCCTCTTTACCCCTTGTCTTGTTATTCCTATTCCCTTTTTCCCCTTCCCTTTTTCCTTCCCCATAAAAGCCCATCCAAAAATATTAACTGAGTTATGGGGTGCCATATACATTTTTATTTAAAAAAAACCCCAACCTTGCAAGAGAATCCAGTTGACTTTTAAATCTTTTTTACTAGACTTTCACACATTTAATGTCCATGTCTTCCACAACCATAGAATTCTGGTAATACTGGTAATACTGTTTACTTGAAAAACACAGCTTTAAGATGTCTTATCCCTTTGCAAACCATTCACTGCAGCTTGGACTTTTCAACATTTTAAATATTGTTATCTCTCCTTGGGAAGATGACGTTTAAACATTGTCGTTAAACGACATACTTGAAATTGCTTTTTGACTTGAGTCTGCAATCCGTATGGTAATATCTGTGAGTCTATGTTGTGATTTTTTTTTTGTAACTGATTGAGCAACTTATTGCAAGTGGAGCAATCAGTTTACAAATCACAGTGGAAAATTTTCTGTGATGATTTCTAATATTTCACAAAATACATATTTGCTTGTTGTATACTGAATTGGCAAAGTGTAAAAGATAATGTGGGTAGGAGTTAAGTTTCTCTGAGCTGCATATCTAAATATGTCTACAAAATCTAAGGGCTTTTTTGTTCTGAGGTTGTTTTTTTTGTTGTTGTTGTTGTTTTTTTGGGTTTTTTGTGCTTTCTGTTTGTTTGGATTTTTTAAAATATAACCAGAATTTAGTTTCAGCAAATTGGACACAATACAGATAGGAAAGACAGTGTCCAAAGTAATTAATTACTTCATCAGTGCTTTCTTCTTAAAATAAGAGTGTAGAAATCCTTTAAGCAGAAAGCACACTAGAGTGTTAGTATTTTAACAGTCACGAGGCAAAAAGAGGATGTATCTCCTTATTTTTGAGTATTGAAGTGGCAGAAGACGCCAAGCACCTTAACAAATAAATTTCCAGAAACAGAAAAAAACCAGGAAAAACAGGAAAAAAAAACCCAACCTAGATTCTCAGAGTGCTGTCAATGAAAAGGGATGAGACATCTGAAGGTGTGCAGGTTCCTTGATACTGGATTGCTTTCTGTAGAGAATGTCACCAGTCTTTGCAGAGCATGGCTCATGATGACAGTCTCATTTCAGTCCACCACAGGCAGAATGAAAGGCCTCCATTGGGATGGATAAGAATTTCAGATTGTATTTTCAAACTTGACCACTGCACCATGTTTTTTTTTCCCTTGTTATCTTGCTTTGTCATTGTTCGCTCTCTGCTCTAGCATACTACTTGTAGGCAGTCCAGATATGTGCTGCATTGTATGATTATTTTCTTAGTTTCAGCAAATGTGTGCATTCTAGATCACTTTTTGTAGCTGTTGTCTGCATGGCACTGCATGTGAAGTCATCTTGCTGTCTAGGACATTGTGGAAGTCTGTGTAGAAGATTTCTCTGTGTTCCTTTGTGCAGTGCTAGCTTGGAGCATACACTGAAAATAAAAGTTTGTGTTTCACTGTTGTTGCTGTGCCTTGCATGTGTGTGTTGCTGTGTATGCCAAGTTATAGGTACTGCAGGATGTGCAGTAATTAATTATTTTCAAGTAAATATGAAACAAAAAAGTGAAATCAGGCAACAATCTCTGCTCCCTTAGGTAGAGAGCTGCATACCTGTGCCTTGTGTCACCCATCCTGTTCTGTAAATGCAGCCTAGTTCTGCTCAGAACTTACAGAAAAGCATGGGACCAAGCTGGGTGGGAGACTGTCAGTGCATGCACACTTATCCATGCTCTGATTGTGACTTCTTAGCTGACAGTCATGCATAACTACCACAGGTTAAATTTCAAAGATATTTAAAGGAACTGATTCCTCATAGGAGTGTTGGTTTGGTGTTTTATTTGAAGAGACTGGAAAGGGCATGATAGGAATGGAGGTTTTGGATTGTTAGGTGAAGGAGCAACAGGAGAGCAGCCCAATGCAAGTGTGTTTTGGGTAGCATCACAGGACACTTCAGAAGGAAATAATGCATTAGCAATTTTGATGGAAAAATACTGATTAAATACAGAGAAGAACAAATTTCACTTTCTGAAGAAGAGCCAATTTCAACACCGAGAATTCATATCTCCGTTTACAAATTTGTTAGTATTCTGGTTTCAGCTGGAATAGAGTTAATTAAATACTGGAGTATAAATTGGAGGGATAACAAAAAAAAATAGTAATACAAAAGAGAGGAATAAAATCCAAGAGAAACAAATAATGCACAATAAAATTTTTCATCCAGTGTCCACCCTGTCACACCTGACTGCCCCTAGTTTATGTCATGTCCAGGACATGTTATGGTTTGGAATATCCCTTTGGCTGTTTGGGTCAGCTGTCCTGGCTGTTCTCCCTCCTGGGTTTTCATGCACCTGCTCTCTGGTGAAGCATGGAAAACTGCAAACTCCTGGATTTAGGGTGAGCACTACTTAGCAACAGCCAAAACATCAGTGTGCAGTAACCTAATACTGAATCTAAACCATAGCACTGTACTAGCTATTAAGAAAATGATCTCTAACCCAGATGAAATCAGGACAGTTAGTCCTGATTTCAATATGCAGTCCTCTCAAACAGATCTTAAAGCAATACAGCAGCACTACAGAATATGGGTTTTTTTTTGGTTTCTTTGTGAGGGGAAGCTGAGAGAATACAAGTTAAGCCTAAAGACTGGCTTAGCCTGTTTTTGAAATACATAAAGGATTCTTTCTGGTAGTTGCAGCCTGTGGGTTCATGAGTGAGACAGGATGCACTCCTGGTTTGATAACTTCAGGAGTATTACCTTGTGAATAACCTCTGAATCTGTGTGAGCCATCTCCTTACAGACTCAAAAGGCTTCTTAAGTTAGTGGCTTTTCTTAAGCCTGTGATTTTACTTTGGAGAAAGGAGGAAATTTGTGTGTAGCTGTTTGGTGCAGCTTCTCTGCAGCTCCCTCTTTAGAAATTAATAGAGCTAGATGTATGCTGTTTAACTCTCTCCCTGTGGAGATCTGTGGTTCCTCAGTTCAGGGTAGAGTTAACTGAAGATATAACTACCTCAGATTCCTCTTTGGTGTGCAGGGCTTATTTAGCAGCCCTCCTTTATTGAAGCCTTTCAGGAGGGGCCAAGTGAGCCTCAGCATTTTTTGACTAAATTATTTGATGATGTCGCTGTTGAGTAAGAAACGTCACAGACTCACCAAAAGGCAGGCTTGCACAGCGTAGCAGCTTTACTTTGGATTTTCCTTTTTATACATTGTTCCAATACAGATAGACCTGATTGGTCAATTAATCAATGCATTTCACCTGATTGGCTAATTAACAAAATGCCTGTCTTGTAAACAGTCTTTGAGAAAAACAAGGAAACAGAGACTAGAAAAGCAACACCTGCAGGTTGTTTATAATAATAAGCTATCATTTATCTTCAACTACCTGAAGTCTCACTTTGATTCTGGGGAAACTTACCTAGTTTTCTTGCTCTCTGACCAGACTGTCAGATCCACAAGATACCACACTGTTCCCTTGTTTTCCTGGGTTTTTTTGTGATGCCTCTTGGGATGAGTAAAATAAGTTTGAACTCGGCCCAAGCAAATTTCAGAAAGCTCAAGGGTGGCTATGTATTTCTGTTGCTCTGGGAGTAAGCATCTTTCACTTCAGTATGTTAGGAAGCAGTTGCTCTCTGTATGGGTAACCAGTTAGTCTAAAACCACTTGGCTTCTACAAAGTTTTGTGTTTATTGTTTCAAAAGGTTACAGCTTGAGTGCATCCAAAACTAGATAAAGTAAATGGAATTGGAAGAGCTAAATTTATATTAACATAAAATTAATTTTCAAGTAGTAGGTTGTAATGTTCTTTGGAGTCAGACCTTACACTACCTTGTCAGGGCAATTGTATTCTCTTTGGCTTGGCAGACTGCATATGAATTGGTGTTGTACTGGTTTGGATGAAGTGCTACAGTCTGGAATTGGTTCGTAAATTCCTGTGCTTCTTTTAAAATCTAAACCAGTTTGGTTTATGCTTATCCTGAATTGGGTTTTGGTGTCTACACAGGCAGAAAACGCAATTCACTGACTCCTAGATCGACTTTGTTTCCTTGTCCAAGTTGCCAGCGGGATATTGATCTCGGGGAGCGTGGCATCAATGGCTTATTTCGCAACTTCACTTTGGAAACCATTGTGGAAAGATACAGACAGGCAGCCAGGGCAGCCATTGCTATTATGTGTGATTTCTGCAAACCTCCGCCTCAGGAGTCCACAAAGAGTTGCATGGACTGCAGTGCAAGCTATTGCAATGAATGTTTCAAAATACACCATCCTTGGGGAACTGTGAAAGCCCAGCATGAATATGTAGGACCAACCACCAACTTCAGACCCAAGGTAAGTATACTGTACCTTAAAGAATTCAGGTTGCAGCATTCTCATGTAGCTGCAGACATATGGTAGTTGCTTTTCAGGACCATGATTGCTTTACTGACAATTGCTGTTATTTATTGAGTGAACCACAAGCTTGGTGGTCCTTGCTGTCATTGAAGGGGACACTGAGAACATACTTGAAGGGTCCTGTAAAAATAAGGGTTTTTACTTTGTGGAATGGATTGTGTTACTTGTGATTTGAGTATTTCTTTCTTTGTATTTTTTTTAATTTATTTTCTTTTTTAAGGCTTAATGATCACAAATAACAGAATATTCTAAGTTGGAAGGGACCCACAAGCACCATCAAGTCAGCTTTTAAGTGAATGATTCATACAGGGATTGAGTCCATATCCTTGGTGTTATTGGCACCTTGCTCTTGGGCATCTAGAATGGAATGCCTAGGGAGGATGCCTGTGTGTGTAAACTTAAAAACCCCAACACACCTGGCCTCTTCCAGGCCCCCTTTAAGTAAATCCCCTTTGGATGCTTTGTGCTTGAATTTGATCCATCACCAAGCATCTTCTTTTTCTCCTTCCTTGCATCTAACAAGAGCAAAAGGTGGAGTTATGGTCTCTATTGTTATTACACCATTATTTTTTTATCTATGGCAGAAGAGATAAAAATGTTATGGCAAAATTTCTACTTTATACACTGGTGCTGCTGTTACTGCATTCAGACAAAACAATGATAAGAAAATAGCGCTATCTTTGTGTCTCATGCTGAGCGTGGTGCAGTACGTACTTACTGAATTTATTAGATCACAGATGCTATCTTGCTAACCAGGGACCACAACAAGGGCCTTAATGTCCCAACACATGCTGTGTGCCTGTGCCTCCTTGCAGGACATCCCACAGGTGCCAGAAATGCTGATGGTCAAGGAGTCCTGATTAATTATGATTAAATTTAGTGAATTTGATTAATGTGCAATGTGTGAGAAGCTCCTGACTGCTCCTTCTGAGACTGGAAAAATTTGAGCCTCTAAAGTTAGCAGGCTGGGAGAGAGTGAACATCCAGAAGTCCACTTGGTGGTGTTTTCCTTGAGTCTAAAACATAATTCCAGTTAAAAGTGAGCACGTGCTTCATAAGCTTTTAAATGTGCTTGCACAGACATTGTGTGAAATGTCCCTCTATTGGATAAATGAGAAAGTATGCAAACTTTCACCTATCTTCTAGCTCTTGCTTTAAAATGCTATACAGCTCCTTAAAAGCTTCTCTCCTATGGCATCTAAACCCTCACAGCTGCAACATTGCTCTTGGAAAATACCAAAGGCATCTTGTGATCCCTGTGCACTCCCAAAAGTGCCCTGTGGTGTTACACTACATGCAGACTGAATTCAAGGATTAAAAGTCAGTAGCTGAATTCTCTTGAAGCAAAGCAAAACAGGGTGAAGTGGTTTAGATTATTCTGACACTGATGTATTGAGTATGTGTGCACATGTGGGATTTAGCATTTCTAATTATATGTGAGGACAGGAAGAGGGGAAAAAAGGAGAAAAGCATAATGTAGTTAAATTTAGTTACATATACTTGTTTTGAAAAACTTCCCAACTGCGGTAAGCTGATCTTTACTGTGCTCTTATAGAAACTTTTCTGAGGACTGTTTGAGCTTAATACAAAGAAAGAAAAGTGCATTTTTTGTTGCACTGCATTTTTAAGACCTGAGCTGAAAGCATAAAATATTTGTTAATTTCCTAAACAATGTTCTCAGTCACCAATTTAATTTACAACCAGGCTGGAGAAACTTTCTAGCGTGTTGTGGTGGGGATGGGAGGAGCACATACTGGGCTGATTGTTCTTGAGTTTTGAGAGAAGACAAGGCAGTCTGCTGACCTCTGCTGTCTCTTCCTTGCAGGCTGTAGTTCTTGCTTATATGAGGAGATGAATAAGAATAAGGATTTTCTGTGAGGTGTGACTACACACTGCTGTGGAAAAATTAGTTCCACAGGCTAACTAAATGACTGTAGCTTTCGGAGATGTTTGCCTGCACAGCTGATTTTCTTGGCAGCTTCCTTTTTTCCCTTTCTTCCACAGGCTAACTGAATGACTAGCTTTCGGAGATGTTTGCCTGCACAGCCGATTTTCTTGGCAGCTTCCTTTTTTCCCTTTTTTATTTCCTTCCAAATCCAGCAGTCAATCCAAATGGGATCACTAATTGCATATTTGGTTTAATGATAGTCTTAAGGTGCTGGTGAGACTGGTGCCTTTGGGCTTTTCACCATGCCTTAAGATAACATTTGAGTCTTGAAAGCTGGTTTCAGGTTTTAGCTTATTGTGTCCATATTTGTGCTGCTCACAATTTTCTATTTTTATGCCGGTTTCTGACCTTAAGTGGGGGCATATTGAAACTGAAGAGCTTCCACAAAAGCTCCTCTTTGGTAACTTCTATGGAAACGCTGTCTTTCAGTGCTCTAGAATGAGGCAAAGCAAGCATTGTTTATTTTTTTAAACAAACACTCACACACACACACACACACACGCTTTATATGGTTTAATCTGTTGCCTGAGAGTTTGGACTTGAGCAGCACTTTTTAACTCTGAGCATTTATTTCAACAAGTTTTGTTTTTGAAAGGTGATTTTTAGCCAACACCAGCTTTCTTGCAATGCTGTTTGAGATAATCCTGGAAGTAGCAGCCAGTGTGAGCAGCTTGACTGGAGTCAGACAGAAAGATTGAAACATTGGAGTCTTTTGTCTTTGAAATTACTGCAGTTGTGGGTGGTGGCTGCCCTTCGTAGCTCCAAGAGCAATGGCTGTGTGGTTTATCAAAATCCAGCTTGGACTTAAATTGCTACAATGTTATGTCAGCTCTTGCTTTAAGAAATTGTTCATAGCTGTTGCAAGAGATGCTGGCATGAGCATGGTTAAGTTTGACAGGCTGGGTGTGTTATATATTGCATTTACAACTCTGAGCCGGAGTGTGGGGTGCTGGAGGCATTGCAAACAACATGGGCAGGGTTTAGCAAAAGATTGACTACTATATGGAGGCTACACAGACACTGCTAGAGGCTTACTTAGTGTAAACCTTGTGAAACTGTGTGTGTTCATCTGCTGGCTTTCAATAGCATTGACAAATATAAAAGGTAGAAGATAAACTGACTATAAAAAAAGTCACTGATGAAGTCACATGTTGCTTTGGGTTCACTGGGTGTTTTGATTTTTTGTTGAGAACCTCCATTTTTGGAAGTACACCTGTATTGTCTCTGCTCTTTTTTTTTTCCCCACAGATTTTGATGTGTCCAGAACATGAAATGGAAAGAGTAAACATGTACTGTGAAATCTGCAGACGGCCTGTTTGTCATCTTTGCAAACTGGGTGGAGGTCATGCAAACCATAAAGTAACAACCATGAGCACTGCCTACAAAACCCTTAAGGTAAAAGAAAATATAATTGCATCTGGCCTTAAGAAGGGAAAGAGTACTTCTGATGTGAGGGCAAACTCCCAGTGGATGGAAGCCAGGATGTTAGGAGACCCTGAACTAGTTTTGAGCCCTGTCATTGTGCAACATTTGTTAATGTATATATTAATGTGATATAGGGCATGTTTTAGAAACTTAACTGTTTGCTATGATGCTTGAAACATAACCCCAGAAAAGTGCTGTCAACTTATTTCAGCTAATTGTACAGCAATACAGACAATGCAGAAGGTTTAAGTAGTTAATCAACTTTACAATCTATTTTTTTTTAATATAAGTGTTCAGGTAGCTTGTGGTAGAGGACACTTGAGAAGCCCATCTGAGAAATTTGCATCTGAAGTATCTGTTGATATCTTTGTAAGTTTCTGAAGCTGCATAGCTGTTAATTTCCTAAGCAAAGCACAACAGTAAAGACTTGCAAACATCAGATTGTTATTGAAGACAGTACCTACTTCTTCTTCTTGCTTTTCTTCCTCTCTTGCTCTCAGGAGGAAAAAAAAAAAAGAAAAAAAAAAGACCAGATTAGCCCGCCTTGTGCTATTTGGCCTTCTCACTAGTTTGCAAGGTTTTTCCTGTACAACTCCTAACTCTTGCAGCTAAGGAAGCACAGGGACAAATCTGTGATTTGAACTATTAATTTTTCTAGCAACTTTTACTACAAATGAGTTAATAACTATCAGCTCCTTTCTGTAAGTTTTAATGTCTTGAAGCCTCTTTTTCCCAATCTAAGAGAGGGTGATTGGGAGCCAGCTGACACTGTTACCTCTGATCCTTAGAGCCTGTGCCAGCAGTCTCACTCACAGTTGCTTTGCAATCACTGCAGGTCACCAAGCAATTCTCCACAGGACTGCTGCTCATAACTGGTGTCATGCTGTTGTCCTTGTGGCTAGATAAACTGAGGACAAAACAGGATGACCTGTCTGTGCTGGTTGTCACTTTGTGGGAGATGCCCTATTCTTGCTGTTTTACTTCAACAGGAGAAGCTTTCAAAAGATATCAAGTACCTCATCAGTAAGGAGAGCCAGGTGAAAGCTCACATCACTCAGCTGGATCTGCTGCTGAAAGAAACAGAGGTAAGAGTGGCTTGAAGATTGTCTGGGGTTGGCCTTTGTACAGACATAGGAAGGATTCAAAACTGTTTTCAGAGAAATTGAGTTTTTCAGTTAAGTAGTAAAACAATTTTTGAACAGTTTTTGGGAGACTAAATCACACATGGTAAGACCTAGTCCTGTCAGTATGGGAAGCAGACAAAGGGAAGTTTATTTTTGTGTGCTACTGTAAATTTAAATAAAATAAAGATTACTTGATACCTTAACCAAAGTGGCTTAAACACAGGGTGTTTGTGTGATAGTGATGGTGCACTATTTACACTGTCTATTTACTTTGAGAATGTTGGAATTAAAGGCAAAACCTCCCTGCAGAAGAGTCACATACAAGCTGAAAAACACAAAGGCAGAAATTGAAGAAGCTCCTAGTACTGGTGTGTCTTGATTACAGACTGCCTCTGTGTTTTGCAGTTTCTTTTATCCAGGGCAGTATTTAGAGGTGGCACTATGGTTCAAAGGGCATACACTAGAAGTAGGGTGGTTGGGAAACGTGGAAGAGCATCTGGCTCTTGGGCATGAAGACTTCAGAGCCTAATATGTTTTTACAGTGCTTTTTCATGAGCTATCTAGACAAATGTAATGCATAACTCAAGGTGTGATCAGAGGAATACTTTCCTGCTTTTCATTCTTGTTAAAGACATCAAATGCTGACTAGCTTGGGTAGTGTACTGATCTCATTTTCAGTGCTGAATAGCATAACAAAGCTCATTAGTCTTACCTGTCAAATGGATGACTAGATTACTGTGATGTCTTGAACAACCTTAAGTATGTTTCTTAAGTAAGAGTCACAGTGATGTAGAATCTGTCTGAAATGTCTTTTGTTTGCTCCTAGTGCAACAGTGAAAGAGCTAAACAAGAAGCATCTCAGAGTTTTGAGAAATTATATTGTGTCCTGGAAGAGAAGAAATCTGCAGCTCTTAGGGCAATTGAAACTTCTAAGAATATAAGGTTGGAAAAATTGCAAACACAAGTGGAAGAATACCAAGGGCTCCTGGAAAATAATGGCCTTGTAGGATATGCTCAAGAAGTGCTTAAAGAAACGGATCCCTCCTGTTTTGTTCAAACGGCAAAACAACTTCATGTCAGGTATCTTAAATATCTTCTTTTTGAGGTGCAAGTACTGTTCCAGGATATCTGTGCAGTTGTATTCTTGGGAGATGGTCCTGATCATGTTCAGCTGGAATTCCTGCATTAGAGTGTGCCGTAGGAAACAACACTCAGGAGAGAGGAGTGCTCTTGTCCTGCTGCAATGCCTAGCCTTGTTCAGTGGGACTGCAGTGGGAGGGTAGTCTGTTTAGCTCCCTGACAAATTTCTTGTCTCAGAGATTTTATCAGGTATTTGCAAGTTAATCTAACAGGTTTCTTCTGGCTTTAGGCTCTTTGATCTTGGTGCTCTCTACTAGCACCCCACATGAGTTTTGTTCTTTGAACATAATGCTTCAAATTGTTTAAATGGTTTGCCAACTGAATGACTACCTGTTCATTATCTTTACACTGATGTACAAAATGTCTTTAAATTTGGCATTTGAGAATCTTTCTAGAGAAAATTTTTGGGTGACATCAGTAAGTACATGAAAGCAGAATTTTTTTTAAAGCAAAACCTAGCATTTTTACTTTAAGGAATGGCCCACTTGGATTGCCTTTTTTTGGTTGTGCTATTCCACTTTTGTGTTTTCAGAATCCAAAAAGCTACTGAGTCTCTGAAGAGCTTTAGGCCAGCAGCTGAAACTACTTTTGAAGACTTTGTGGTGGACACTGCCAAGCAAGAAGACATCCTTGGTGACTTGTCCTTCCATTCCAATGGTAAATTCTGAGAGCATTAGGTCTTTCTCAAGCTTTAGCTGTAAGGGCTTCTCTGGAGAAAGGCAGAACTGCACAGGGCAGCAGTTGCAGAGCTCAGTGTTATGACTTGCATTGTTCCTTCTGTCTGCACGATTCAGAAGGCATTACCTGGCAGCAGTGTTAGCTTGAGCTTTCATAAAGAAGCTAAAACGACATTTCCTTCAGTACCAGTTTGCACTGGCTTCCAAAATATTGTATTTACATCACATTCAGTCTTTCTAAAAGCTTTTTATTGCATGACAGAAAGTAATAGTTTTTAAAGCTGCCAGAAAATAAAAGGCTCAAGCCTTTCAAAGTAAAAACAGAAAATAGGGGATTTATTTAAGTGTATGAACAGAGAACCATCTTCATCTACTCCTTTTAACTGAGAGAGTCAGATTCCCCCCTTTAACAGTGCTACAGCTCAATAATGGGGTTATCTCTTGATTTAAGACAGTTTTAAGAGGTGGATGCTTTAAAATGAGTTTCCTCCCAATATAGTTTTAACCAATCCCTTTCCACCCCAATAAGGAAAAACAAATACCAGTAGATAGAAGTGAAAAAAATAACACTTTACTAAAGAATCAAAATAGCAATGGGTCAAAAGTAACTGTAACAGCTCCTGGTTACAGAGTGCTTGAAATCTCACAGGGGCACAGACAGAGTTGGAATACAGTAACAGTTTGGTTACCCAGGACTGCTTGTATGGTTAACTCCAAAACAACATGTATCTAAATTTCAATGCTTTTTTTCTCATGTGTTCCAGGTCTGGAAATACCAGAAATCAATGAAGAACAGAGCAGGATGTACAACAAAGCTCTGATCAGCTGGGAATGCCCTGGGAAGACAGATTCAGCTGATATCTATGTTCTTGAATATCATAAACTTAATAAAGAAGAGGAGAGTGTGACATGGCAGAAGACTGAAGTTTGTGGCAAGAGCAAAGTATTATCTGATCTTGATGATGACAGCAGCTATGCCTTTAGAGTTCGAGGTTACAAAGGGTCCATCTGTAGCCCTTGGAGCCGAGAAGTTATTATGAGTACTCCTCCAGCTCCAGGTATGGGGTTTTCTTACGTCCGTCAGTGTTAAGAGCTGAAAGTAGTTTCCAGTAACTCCCAGATGTCTCCTACACTGTTACCAATTTCATAAATGCTTAGAAGCACTGTTGTAGATTAAGTCAGTAACATACAGAGACTGTTAACTTGCATGACATTCCTGGTAGCCTTTAAAAGTGGCAAATTCTAATGCCTGTATAACTTAAAATGTAGTTTATAAGCACAGAAGGCCAAATACGTAATTAAGCAGATTTTTTTTTTTTGGGATACTGCTTTTCAGTTTTCAGTTTTCTTTTCGATGACAAATGCGGGTACAACAATGATCATCTCCAGCTGAACCCAAGAAGAACCTCTGTGGAAAGTAGGGCTGGACTTCCTCTGCTTCTGGGATCTGAGCGCTTGCAGGTTGGATGCTTCACAACCCTGGATTACATCATTGGTGACACTGGGATTGCCAAAGGGAAGCACTTCTGGGCTTTTAGTGTGGAAGCCTATTCATACCTGGTGAAAGTAGGAGTTGTTCCTAGCAACAAGATACAGAAATTGTTCCACAATACCCCTGATGTTATCAGTCCAAGGTAAATTGCATACTCTTGCTTTAATGCATGTTTTACATAAGGGGATGGTATTTTGAAAAGGTAAATGAAGAGCAAGTCTGTTCTCAGTACACAAGGTGAACCTAAGCAGTGAGAAGTTTGAAGGATATGGTGTAAGCAGGTTGTCCCATTATAAGCAGAAAGATGCCCTGATTATCCAGAGTCCCATTTCTTTTTGGGAAAGAAGTCAGGTTCCTGTATATGTCAGGGAATGTCAGGTAAAGCAAGAAGGTTAAAAACAAGTGTAAGATTGAAGCAATGCTTGATTATCAGTAGTAAGGCTCTGCCTTAATTCCCTTGGCATACAAGGTCTGGCAGCCTTTCAGAGGAACAGTGTTCACTGTACATATTTGTATATTTTTGTAGTAGCTGTGTCACAGTGGATTCCAAGTCACTGGCTTACCCCAGGCTACATGCTTGTGTACTGTATTGGGGTGCTACTGAGCACAAGCCAAAGTACAGTGGAAAAACCAATAAAAAGATTTCCTTCTCACAATTACAGTTGTAGCAAGCCTGGATATGTGTGGGAACTGCAGGCAGGGAGGCTATCTCCTGGGGACTCTTATTCAGAAATTTAATGAATGTTTGGCTTCTTCCTGTATAACACAGGAAAATGTATCAGCACAATCTTGAGCTGCTTAAAGCCAGATGGAGCCATTTGCAAAATGAGAAATTAGATCTAAATTTCCTGATTTCTTTTTCCTTCTCCATGTAGATATCTGCAAAGTTTTAGCTGACACAGAAACAACTGCCTCCACAAGCATCCCAAAACTGAAATCCAAAGTAGGGAATGCCACTACTGAAGAATGTGTGCTTCTCCATGTGTCTTTATCTGAGAAAAGAGGTGGAGAGAAAAGCATGTAGACTGACCAAGTATGTCTGTAGATTCTCCAGTAACAGCTGGGAAACTGTTCAGGGAAGTCTTCAGACAGAGCACTTCAAAAAAAGCCCCCAAACTTAAACCACTAAAACACTACCTTTTGTTTTGTGAATTTTACAGATACTGTAACATAGCAGCATCATGGAAAACTCATAGGACATGTTCTTGTCTGTAAGGATTGGTCATATTTGCTAAGTTACTTCTCAAGTTAACTAATTTACTGTACCTGTAGGTTCATTAATAACTGCCTAGCATAAGCACATTTAGATACATCCATTCCTTAGTAAAGCCTTCTATGGTCTTGTCCTTATTGGAGTTGTTAATTGAAGTAACACAAGTGAAATCCCACCTACTAATGCCTCTTCTTTCCTGGCTAAGGTATGTATCACTGGTATAAGCAAGGCTTGGTGGGATGAGTCCTGTGACTGGAATGCCCTGTTAGTTACAGGCTCCTCAAAGGGACAGGGGGACAGATGAGGTGGGGGTGGCACTGTCTGTCACATAGTGTCTGGAATGTATGGAGCCTGCAGCTGGCAATGCTGCAGTTCAGAACCTCTGGGTAAGGATTAAGGGACAAACAAAGTGGATGTTATTGTGGGAATCTACTACAGGCTACACAGCCAAGATGAGGATTGATGAATTATTCTTTAAGGAGCTAAGGAATATCTCTACATCAACCAAAATTGTCTTTGTAGGGCACTTCAGCGTGGCAGATGTTAACTGGGAGCACCACATAGATGATACAGGTCCAGAGGGGTCCTAAAACACCTTGGTATGGGTACTAAGGGAATCAGCTGAGAAAGGTGCTCTCCTTGATTTTTTCCTTGTCAACAGAGAGGATCTTGTGAGCAAAGTGGAGATGAACAGCCATCTTGGCCACAGCAACCATGAAGCAATTGAATTTAAAATCTCTGTTGTCAGAAAGAGAAGTGCCAGCAAAACTTCAACTCTGGACATGAGGAGAACAGATTTCAGGCTGCTGAGGGTACTAATCAGGAAAGTCCTCTGAGAGACCACTGTTGAAGGTGCTAAGGTCCATCAGTGCTGGTCACATTTTAGCGACCACCTCCTAAGGGCACAGGAGCAGGCAGCTGCAAAATGTTATAAGTCAAGCAGGCAAGACAGAAAGCTGGCTTGGGTAAGCAGAGAACTTGTAGAGCTAAGGTGAAAAAAAAAAACAAAACAGTATGGCCAATAGCAGCAAAGTTGGGCAGTGTGGGAGAAATAAAGAGATGCTGCTTGACATTTGACGGAGAAAATTTATGTGGTCAAAGCCCAACTGGAGTTGAAGCTGGCCAGAACTGTAGGGAACAATAAAAAGAGTTTCTAAAAAATACGTTACTAGCAAAAGGGAGTCAGAAATATCATTGGCCTGTTACAGGAGGAGGATGGTCACCTCACTAAAAGGGACAGAGACAAGACAGAGATGTTTAATGCTTTATTGACCTCAGTTTTCAACACCAATGGTGGCCTTTGGGGGTCCCAGAACTCAAGGACCATGACTGTGAGAATGATAAACTCCCAGCCATTCCCAAATTTTTGCAGGATTTGGTGTTCCACCTGAATCCCCATAAGTCTGTGGGGCTTGATAGGATTCATCCTAGGGTACTGAGGTGGCTGATGTCATTGTAAGACCTCTCTCATGTTTCAATGGTCTTTGGAGGTGCTAGTCAACTGGAAACTGGCAAATGTCCCAGTTTTCAAGACTGGCAGGAAAGATGATCCTGGTAACTACAGGCTTGTCAGTCTCACTTTAATGACTGGTAAATTTATGGAGAAGATTATTCTGGGAATTACTGAACAACACCTGAAGGACAGTGCAGTCATCTGGGGAAAGTCCAACTTGAAAAACTTACTTTCCTTTCATGACACTTGTAACACACTGACCTGACCAAGGGAAGCCAGTTGGTGTAATCTCTTTTGATTTCAGTAAAGCTTTTGATGCTGTGTCTCCCAGGATCCTTCTGGACAAACTATCCAGCACACATCTGGATAAACACATCATGTGATGAGTGAGCAAGTGGCTCAGGGGTCAGGCACAAGGGGTTACAGTGACTGGGGTGACACCAGACTGGTCACCTGTCACTGGGGGGCTTCCACAGGGCTCCATGCTCAGCCCTGTGCTCTTCAACAGCTTCATAAATGGCTTGGACACAGGACTGAAGGGTTACTAAGTAAGGTCAGATGATACAGAACTGGGAGGAGCAGCTGACTCCCTCAAAGGCAGGAAGGCCCTGCAGAGAGGCCTTGACAAATGAGAGGACCGGGCAGGCACCAACTGCATGAAATTCAACAAGGGCAAGTGCTGGGTTCTGCACCTGGGATGGGGCAACCCTGGGTGTACAGACAGACAGACAAATGAATGACAGGCTGGAGAGCAGAAATGAGTGCAGGAAAGGGCCCTGGGGATCCTGGTCAATGGCCAGCTGAACAGGAGCCAGCAGTGCCCTGGCAGCCAGGAGGGCCCCGTGCCTGGGAGCATCAGGCACAGCATCACAGCCGGGCAAGGGAGGGGATTGTCCTGCTCTGCTCTGCACTGGGGCAGCCTCACCTCGAGTGCTGGGGGCAGTTCTGGTGCCACAACACAAAAAAGACATTGAGCTGTTAGAGAGTGTCCAGAGGCCATGAAGATTTTGAAGGGTCTGGAGGGAAAGCCTTATAAGGAGTGACTGAAGTCACTTGGATTGCACAGACTGGGGAAGAGGAGATTGAGGGGAGCAGAGAGGCAGACACTGATCTCATCTCTTAGGTGACCATTGACAGGACCTAAGGGAATGACATAAAACTGTGTCATGAGAGGCTAAGGCTGTATATTAGAAAAAGGTTCTTCACCCAGAGGGTGGTTGGACTCTAGAGCAGGCTTCCCAGGCAAGTGGTCCCAGCACCAAGCCTGACGGAGCCTAAGAGGCATTTGGACAATGTTCTCAGGGACATTTTGTAACTCTTGGGTTGTCCTGTGCTGGGCCAGGACTTGGAATATAATGTTTTTTGTGGTTTCCTTCTAATTCAGAATATTCTGTGATTCTATGATTTTTTTACCACCCAAGATATTTGGGTGATCATGTGGTGTTGCCTATCTTACAGAAACGTTCTTCTCCTTTCACATCACTGATCCCACTTCAGCATTTGACAAAAGCACGTGGGATTTTTTTTGTGTTCCAGATGCGAGCAAGACAGCGGTCATGACAGTGGGAGTGAAGACGCTTTCTTTGACTCATTGCAACCTTGCACACTGGTCACTTTAGGCATGAAGAAGTTCTTTATCCCTGCCACACCTACTGCTCCCAAAGATCCAGCCAGCAGAATCCTTCCCCTGCCATCGTGCTTGGGCATTTGCCTGGACTGTGACAGAGGCAGGGTAGGGTTTTACGATGCAGGCCGCATGAAGTGCCTGTACGAATGTGAGGTGGATTGCTCTGGCTTGATGTACCCAGCGTTTGCTTTAATGGGCGGTGCAGCAGTGCACCTTGAGGAAGCTGTCACAGCCACGGACAGGGAGTACCACGATGACATCTAGTGCAGCAATCTCTTCCTGTTGCTGTTCTGAGTCAGAAAATGAAAGCAGAAGAATTCTACCTTAGCTTTTAGTCCTGATAAATTATATTCCACCTACGTGTTGCTCACAAGCCTCTGGCCTGTGATTCTTTAAAATAAATGGTCCAGGCGCTTCCTGCACCAGAGGAATTCTCCTGCCTTTCTTGTGATCTGTGCAATGCTGTTCTCCACAGACTTCTTTTCCTGGGGGAAGCAGGGAACAAGTCTGACTAGCAACCAAAATTTTCTTTTCAGGACTAGCAACCAAAACTTACTCTTCGGGGTAGAAATCTGCCTTTTATTTAACTTAAATCCTTACACAGTCAGTTTTGTATTTAATGAAGTCAAAGCTGACAGTGTGTGATTGCCATTCTCCTTTTAAGAAATCTGCCTAAATGCCTCTGCAGGGTTAAATACTTTCCAGTTAAACCCTGATCACCAGTTGGGCCTTTCAGCACAGAATAGCATATTAAAAATATAATATTAAAGAGGAAGAAATTAGAAATGGTGTTGAATGTTTAACTTATACGTGGAATGATGAAGGTAAACTTGAATCTGATTGCATGTTGTATACCCTTAATGTGACTGTAAGTTAAAACTCAGTTCTGACACTCATTGTCATATAGTTGGTGGCATAATGGTAAGTTTATTTATTCTTCCAGGCTTTTACTCTAAGCTATCTAAAATAAAGTGCAATTGTACCTTAAATGTCAGAATTTGGAGTCAAAAATCAGAAATGTTTGCATGTGTGAATAATGGTACCTGGTATTTAGGCAAAAGCAAGTATTAAAGAAATACCTGATTTTAAAAAAAAAGAAAATATCTAGCAGCAGCTTGGGTTTTTCTTAGTAAGAATGTTGAAAATGCATTGGTTAAGTTTTGAGACCTAATTTCTGCCTTAAAGGATGTCTCCCTTAAAATTTCAGTTCCTCTAATGTTAAAAACTGTATCACATTTGCAGAATCATAGAACTGCAGGAACAGCTTGAGTTGGAAGGGACCTTTAAAGCCCATCTAGTTCCAACCCCTCCTTGCCATGGGCAGGGACTTCTCCCACTAACCAGGTTGCTCAAAGCTGTGTTCAACCTGACCTTGAACACTTTCAGGGACGGGACATCCACCACTTCTCTGGGAAACCTTCTCCAATGTCTCACCACCCTTATTATTAGCAATCTCTTCTTTATGTCCAACCTAATCTATCATTTTTAGGTTAAAACTATTGCCCCTTGTCCTGTCTCTCCAGACCTTGGTAAAAAAGACTTCCTCCATCTTTTTAAAAAATTCTTTTTATCTATTTGCCGGGGTCGGCTGTCACTTGTCTCTGCCCCAGCACGGGAAAAGGTGGTTCTGGGCAGGCCGCGCTCTCGAAGAAGGAGTCTGGACTCTTGCTTTTCGGTCTTCAGTTGAGTTTATTGTTCCTTATCTACAAAGTTTTTCTGTCTGTCTGTCCAGCCGAGGTCTGATCAGCAAGACAGCCAAGGGCACTCTCTCCCACCCACGGGGTGGTTGTCTCTTTTATAGTGAAAACTACGTATTAGATATTTACCTTCAATTTCCAATACTTTTCACCCTTGTTGGCAAGTGTACCTTCACCATGAACCAATCCCCACATGCCAACATCATCCTGAACATGGATGCCAAGGAGAAGAAAGAAGAAGGACAGGGCACACCCAAATCCCTCCATCTTGGGACTCCTGACCCCCATGTACAGAATTCCAAACCCCTCTGTACAAGGTTCAAAACCCCCCTGTACAGTGCTCCAAAATTTTTCCCTTCACCCTGTGATTCCTACTACTATGCTACTTAAACTTTTGTGGCCTGTAATTCTTTATATAAGGTTGGCAATTTGCTCCATGAATTAAGATCGAATTTCCAGGTGTCTTTGGCTTCCTGCCAGGGTCTCCGAGCTCCTGCCAGGGCTTTGAGACATTCAGGGCATCCAGAGATGTCCTGAGCTCTGACATCTATTAATAGGCCATAATAAGGTCTTTCTGGAGCATTCTCTATGCTGAATAACTCCATCTCTTACAACATCTATACAGGACAGATGTTAACAGCCCTCTGACAATTTTTGTGCCTCTCCTTTGGAACCACTCTGTACTGGGGGCCTCAGAGGTGAACGCAGTGTGTGCAAGCACACATTGCTGGTTCATGGTCAGTTTTTCATCCATGAGGATGCCCAGGTCCTTCTGTGCAGAACTGCTCTCCATCCCCCAGTCTGTACTGATAGTGGAGATTTCCTGGATCCAGGTGCATTACCCTGTACTTGGTGAACCTCATGAGATCCACATCAACACTGGTGCCAGGACAGACCCTTGAGGGATACTGCTCAGTACTGGTTTCTGCTTGGACATTAAGCTATTGACTGTGGTTCTTTGGGTGTAGCTATTCAGCCAATTTCTTATTCGCTGAACAGTCCATCCACTTAAACCCTTCTCTTTCAAGTTTAGAGGTAAGAATCTTGTGGGGAATCTTATCAAAGGCCTTACAGAAGTCCAGGTACATGGTGTCTCTTAGCTGTTCCCTTATCCAGTGGTGCAGACAATGGGTCACAGAAGACCACTAGGTGAGTCAGGCAGTTTTTGCCCTTGGTGAACTCTTCTGGCTGTCCTTGATCTCTTGTCTTCCATAAGTTTTGACCTATCTTCCAGGAGGATCTGTTACATGATCTTACTGAGAATGGAGGTGGACTGCCTCTCTTTATAGAAACCCATGTATAAAAAAAAGTAGGGTGTGTGCATTGTTGACTTGTGGAAAAATAAGGATCTAAAGTGAAGGATGTTTCTAGTAAGTACTTGGTGCTTTCTAATTTGGGGATATGCTTTCTAATTTGGGGATATGCTTTGTAATTTGGGGATAGTGTTGCATCTTGATGAATGTGTGTGAAGTATGCTTACTAAGTACATCTATACAGCTATAGAGCTGTGAAATGGGACCTGAAAATCACAATACAGTTAAGTGAATGTAGGTCATAATGCAAACCTTTTGCAGGCTTTGCTGTCTGAACTGTTGTACAGATCTGACCTGGAGTCTTCTCTCCTAAGCCTCTGACTGTGGCCACTGTTGGAAAAAAGTGTCAGAAACAGTTGTCTATGCCATCACGAGCATGACAGCCAGAAAGGCCCAGCAAGTGCAACTTCTCGTCTGGATCTCACCTGCAAATGTTCTGTCTTGATAAGGCTGTGTGAAAGTGCACTCCACAAATTCAGTGTGAGTTGTGTGACAAACACTTTGATGTCCCAGCAGGAGGTGTGAAGTACTGGGTACCTTTTGGAATTTTCTAGTGCAGGAGAAAAGACAAACTGTCTCTTACTGGTTAGCCTTCTTAGTAATTTCTTCTGTTTTAGATAGTTATCATTATAGCCTTTAATTTCTGTCATTCCCTCCCTTTCATCTTCCCTTTTACTGGATTGAAGCCATTGCTCTCTTCTTGCCTGCTGAGGCTGACTGAACAGTCTGTCCATAAGGCACTCTGTTGCTGTAAAGGATTACAAAGTTTTGTGTTTTCCTTCTTCTTGTAGTCCTAAAACCATAATTGTCTTTTATTTGGTTGATACCCAATACCATGTTCATGATGAAGCTTCTTCTGCAGCATTTTTCATGCAGTGTTTTCCCCACCTGGTGTGCTGTTTTGCATTTGTTTATGTTGATAATGCTTGTTTACCTAGTCACTAAGTTCTGAGGGCCTTTTGCAGCTCTTCAGTCACTTCTAGACTTGGATGTTCCCCAGTAGCTTAACTGGAAACACAAACATGCCCATGTTTTTGTTTGTTTGCTTTTCCAGGTCTTGGAGCAAACTAAGTTGTAGTGAGACTCAGAAGATCTCTCTGCTGTTAAGATTTTTTGTTCCTTCCACTTCTTTTCCCCCTCCAATATTTATTAAACCCCAAGCCAAGCACTGAAAACTCTTACATTAGTATACTCTGTTGAGTATGTGAGTCATGATCTTACGTGTGAGTGCAGCAGTCAGAGAGTGCCAGGAGAAAGTATTCTCACTTCAGTAGCTGTAACTTATCTACCACACCAAGAATCTGCTTAGGGCTGTTGGTTGTAGGGCTGAACTTTCTTTTCCAGACCAAATCTTCTTCCACAGATAGATGTTTCATTTTTGATTCCTTTGTTTCAGAAACTGGTCTAAATTAGAGCCTTTGTGTCATGGCTAGCCCTCCAAATTCCACATTTAGATTTTTTATAAGCATCTAGATTTGTATCACCGAACCTTTTGTTACTTTATGGAAATATTTGTAAATGGAACACTGTATTGCAGATATGAAGACAGTGTCTCAGACTCAATAATGTAAAAAAAGATTACTGGTTTGAGACTGTAGAAGTAAGAAATTCAGAATTTACGGGCTTTTTCTATTGGAGTTTCAAATTCATTTAACATGTCTTCTGCTATGCAATTACTTACTGTACTGGACAGAAACTGATGCTACTTTAAACATTTACCTTTTGATATGTCTGTTTGTATTTATCTCAGTCTGAATTTAAAAATTGATTTGGCTTTTGGTGTTACTTGAATACTTAGTATGTATTCCAGACAGTACTATTTGGTGCTTACTCCAGCTTATTAAATAAAAAACACACTGTCAAGAGGCACTGACAACACGCTGTGATATTTTTTCCACTACCATGGAAATGTCAACTTTCAGAAATACAGTTCAGCAGTACTTGCCTATCCAGACAATTATTTTTTTCAAGTTTCTCCCTATGAAACAGCACTTTACAATGTAGACTAAGCTAAAAATGGTGTGGTATTGTGTGGATCTTTGTGCAATATAGCTGTTTGGTGACTATGGTGTGACTTGCAAAGCTTCATACAGGTGTGAATCGTGTAGACACTTTTTAGATACCTAAAGCTTTAACAGAAAGGCCTTGTTTGAAAATATTCTGAAATGTAAAAGTGATGTCTTGGTTTTTTTTCAATAAAAGCTGAAATACATTATCTTAGTCATTCACATTATTACATCCCAGCTCCTAAGTATCCTGGTTGAAATAACTTTTCCTACAAAACATGACAATAGGTGACCTGTGGGGAGAAAGCATTTCTTTGGTTCTCAATTGTGCTCATATACCCATACCCTGATTTTAGGAGGACTAAAGAGTAGTTTGGACTGACTGCCAGGCTTTTATTTAAGATGCTGATGTTAGGAACTTGACTGCCTGAGCCTCCCTCCCTAGAGAGGGAAGGAAAATGTGCATCGTGAAGAAACTTGGCTCTTGAGCATTTTTAAGGGAACCTACCCTTTTCCTAGCAGAGGAAGCAGATGCTGCTTACCTCTTCAACCTGTACAGCTCTGCCAAATAACCTCAGGTTGGTGGACCTGCCCGACTCTTCAGTTCTGATTAAATCTGCATTCCTTGTTCCCTTCAATGTTTACACTAGTTGATGCTGTTGTTTGCAGGATGTTTTAAAATTCCCACTTCTGGTGGTTGTTGCCTTCAGGTCAGCTGCATGTGCATGTGGGAGCAAGAGAGGCTGTATCCACAGGAAATCTCCCATGAGCTGTGCCAGTGCAGGTGAAACAGCCAATATGTAGGTATGTATGCTCTAGGAGAGGCACACTGATAACTCCTGTGAAAGCAGGAGTGTTGAAACCAAGAGCAGTATTCTGCTGAATTTTCACAGAATCACAGAACAGTTAAGATGTGTAGGGACCTCTGGAGATCATCTAGTCCAACACCCCTGCCAAGGCAGAGTCACTGGTCATGGTTTAGGAATGATGTTCCTCACTTAAGTGTTCCCATGGAAACGGCCCATACATGTGCTGCTTTTCCCCTTCCCCACTGTGGCTGGAGAAGAAGGATGGAGAGGAGAATTGGAGGCACAAACAGGTAAAGATCACAGGTTGAGATAAGGAGAATTTACTAGGAAAAAAACAATGAAATAAGAAAATGAACAGCAACAACAGCAATACTAATAACAGAGTATACAAGACAGGTGGATAATTGACATGGGATTGCTCAGCACATGGAAGCCGGTGCCACCTGAAGGCACACCCGGCACACCTCGGTGAAACACCACACACCCCTCTATCCCCACTGCGCAGGGCATGAGCTGGTATAGAATAACCTGGCTGTGCCACTCATGGCTGCTGCAAAAGTTAACTGCCCTGGGTGGAACCAGGACCTTCACCCAGAGCCAGGGAGAACGGGAGCACTTCCAGATGGGTTTTGAATGTCTGCAGTGATGAAGACTCCAAAACCTCGCTGGGCAGCCTGTTCCAGTGGTTTCCCAGTCTCAGTTGAAGTTTTTCCTCATGTTAACATGGAACTTCTTGTGTTTGATTTTATGGCCATTATTTCTTGTCCTGTCACTGGGCACCACTGAAAAGAGTTTGGCACCATCCTTTTGACTCCCACATCTGAGATGTTTGGATTTATGAGGTCCCCTCTCAGTCTTCTCTGCTGTGGACTAAACAGGCCCAGCTCCTGCAGTCTCTCCTTGTGAGGGAGATGCTCCAGACCCTCAATCATCTTTGTGGCCCCTGCTGAACACTCTCCACTAGCTCCTTGTTCTTGTACTGAGAAACTGGACACAACTGCAGATGTGGCCTCACTAGGGCTGAGTAGAGAGGTAGGAACACCTCCCTACTGACATGCTGGCAGCACTCTTCCTGAGGCAGGATCCCATTAGCCCTCCAGACCACAAGGGCACTGCCGGCTCATGGTCAACTTGTCATTTACGAAGATTCACAGGTGCTTCTCCACAGAGCTGCCCTCCAATAGGTCAGCCCTCAACCTGTACTGGTACTCGGGGTTATTCCTCCCCTGTTGTAGTATACTTGCCCTTGCTGAACCTCACTAGGTTTCTCTCCAGCCTACAAAGGACTCAATGAATGGCAGCACAGCCTTCTGACACATCAGCCCCAGTTTCATATCATCAGCAAACTTGTTGAGGGTGCCTTATACACCTTTGTTCACATCAATGATAAATAAGTTGAACAAGGCTGGATCCAGTACTGACCCCTGGGGAATGCTACAGACCACAGGCCTCCAACCAAATTCTACTCCACTGACCCTCTGAGCTCTGACATTCAGCCAATTCTCCTTCACTGTCCAGTCCCCCCATGCACATTTTCTGAGCTTACATACAAGGATGTTATAGGAGACAGTGTCAAAAGCCCTGAAGCCAAGGTAGACAGCATCCATGGCTCCCCTCACCAACTCATCCTGCCATGCCATCTCAGAAGGCCATCAGACTGGTCAAGCATGATTTCCTCTTGGTATATCCAAACTGACTACTCTTGATCACCTTTTCTTTTACATGCTTGATGATGAACCACCATTCTTCTAGAAAGATTTGTTCTATCACCTTTTCAGGGAGGGAGGTGAAGCTGACTGGCTGGTAAGTTTCCTGTGTACTCCCTTTTTGAAGATGGGGTAACATTGGTCTTTCTCCACTTATCAGGGACCATTCCTTTCTCCACCATTTTTCAAAGATGATGGAGAGTATCTTAACAGCGATATCTGCAAGCTCCCTCAGCTACTAACCCTCTTTGACCATGGGGAAATCTTCCTTTTTCCAGCATTCCTCTCTTAACTCTGAGGTCTGGGATTTCTTAAGAGTTGGCCTCAGCAGTAAAGATGGAGGCAAAGGCAGGCAGTAATTCTTCCTGACCTGTGTCTTCTGTCACTAGGACACCCATGTGGTTCAGCAGCAGCCCCACATTTTCCATAATGTTATTTTTGCTGCTGATGTACTTGCAGAAGCCCTTCTTGTTGTCCTTGATAACCCTTGCCAGATTCAAGTGGACCTTTTCTTATTGCATCCCTGCATATTCCAATAATGTTCTCCCATGTGGCCTGTCCCTTTTCCTACATTCCATAAATATTGTGGGGTGTTTTTGTTAATATTATTGTTTTCAAAATCGTTGGTATTGTACCCCTCCCCCTCCCCTGAAGCATTGGTTTAGTCCCAGCTGTCAGTCCTCCCTCATACCTACCCCTTTTTCCAGAGATTTCCCTGTCAATTTTGTATCCTTCGATGCCTCATTGGTTTAGTTAAAGTGTTCCCCTCCCCTGCAACTTCCTATTGGTTTAAATGTTGTAATCTGTGCCTTGTGTTCCACCCAAGTCCCTTTGTTATTGGTTTCCTACCCTAAACTTAACCCCTGTGTCCCTTAAAACCCACTGGCCTGACCTTGTGCGTGGTCCTTGCATCTGTTTTATGTTGGGGTTGTGGGTGCTTTTTTTTCACCCTTATGGTTTAATAAATGATCCTGGGATAAACAATCAAGTCCCATCCTGCTTTTCTATGCTGATCCTTTGGCGACTGCTTAGGAGGTTCAGGGTCCTGGGGGAGGTGTCGCACCCCCGTCAAGCACATAACACTGAGTGCACTGAGACATATAAATTGCTGTCTTCTGTTTGAGATGAACTAGAAGCTTCTTGCTCATCCATTCAGGTCTCTTGCTCACTTTGCTTGAATTTTTTATGATGGGGACACAAGTCTGCTTGGAGGACGTGATGCTTGAGTATTGACCAGTCTTTTGGACCCCCTTGTCTTCTAGAGCCCTAACCCGTGCTCCTCTTTGAAGAGGGTGAAGTTAGCTCTCCACAAGTTTGGAGTTCTAGTCCTTACTGCTTTGCTTCCTCCATGAAGGATCCTGAGTCCACCATCACATGGCCACTATAGATGAGACTGTTTTCAGCTTTCTTATCTGTGACCAGTCCCTCCTGATTTGTTAGTAAAAGGTCCAGCAACATACTTTTCCTTCTTGGGTCCTGTTTCATTTCCATCAAAAAGTTACTGTAAGTGGTCAACTTCACGGACTGGCTGTGCTGAGCCATGTTGCCCTTCCAACAGTATCAAGGTGTTTGAAGACCCCCAGGAAAATCAGGGTCTGTGACTGTGAGGCTTTTTCCATCTGCCCACAGAAAGCCTCATCAACTTCCTTCTGATCAGGTGGCGTGCAGCAACCACCCACAACAGTGTCACCCTTGTCAGCCTGTCCCTTAATTCTTACCCATAAATTCTCAGCTTGTTCAGCTACTCCTGGAAAGTGCTCAATACATTCCTGGTGTTCCCTCACTTAAGGAGCAATGCCATGACCTCGCCATGCTGAGCTGTCCTTTCTATAAAGTACACAGCCATCCATGACAATGTTCCAGTAATGCGAGCAGTGATATCAAGGCCCTGCTTAGGTTTCTAGGGTTTTTTTACTCCCCATGCTGTGTGCATTTGGGTACAGGCATTTTAGAGATGTGGCGCAGCATCCAGGTTCTCTAGAAGGGATTTACCAAAGCCATATACACCTTGATGTGGTTAGCTCTATGGTTCTCGGTTTGAGAGGCAGCAAGGGAGATTTGTCACTGCACTGGCTCCCCAGGAGGAAGCAGTGGCAGGAGCACTGCCACTTCAGACAGAACACATCCCCTGCCCTCAGTCCTTCCATATAAAGCCTATCTCACCAAATTGACCAGCCTGCTGCCAAAGATTCTCTTGCCCCTTTTAGACAGGTGATTCCTGTTTCTCCCTGATAGGTTATCATCATTAAAGTACAACCCATTGACATAAAACCCAAAAACTCTTTGATGGCACCAGTCATGAAGCCAGATCTTCATCAGCACTATGGGTCTGCTTCTCTATTTCCTTCTCTGTATCTTTCTATCTTTTTCTCTTCTGTCTCTTATTTCTTCAGCTGGAGGCATAGATGAGAAGAGGACTTGGGCACTAATATTTCCCCCTGCCTCACCAGGACTTTACAGCTTTCTTTGATCCTGCCTATTTTTTGGTTTGCAGTGTCATTTGCACCCACATGAAATAGTAGTGGCTGCTTGGCAAGTTGTGCTGCTCTCTAGGCAGCATCACGGATCTTAGCCCCTCGTTGGCAGCACAGGTCCTCTGTCTCTCCATCAGGCTGGCAGCTGGGGGCCTGCAGTGCCCCTTAACAGAGAGCTGCCCACTATGAGTAAGCTTTTTATTTGACTTTATTGACTATTTGTTATTCTCCAATATGTTGTTCAAAGGTATAAACGACATGTTTGTTTTTTGACTGAAATGTTGTAAAACAGACAGAAGAGTGTCTGAGGGAAGCATTTGAAAAGGGCTGTGGAGAATATTTTGAGTATCCCACCAGCACATGAATGCAGAGCTGTATGGTGCTTTCCAGAGTGTTTGCCATCAGGGAAAACCTGAGATGGTTTGTGGTCTTTGGCTCAGTTGCTGCTCACAACCAAGTGCCTGAAAGCCTACTCTGAGTTTCAGAAAAACAAATGGTTCATCTGTGTGAGAGAGAATTTCAGTTTGCACTGAAGTCTCAAATTAGAAAGAAGTGGCTTTGATTTTGCCTGAAGGATATTTCTAGCTCCTTGGCAAAATAGTAAGGCTTTTTGTGTATTTATTCTCCAACTATAAACATTGCACTGAGAAAATCCAAGTTAGCCTGAAAGAATCCATTTGCTTTAGCAAGCCTGCCTGGTTTCATAGGCTTAGTCCTTGTTCTTAACCCTTTTATTCCTCCTGTCTCCCATAAGACATTTTTATGGGAGAAGTGGGGGGCTTAAACACTATTAAAAATAACTTGTCTCAAAAATTATTTTTTTTCCTGTCTGTTTGTGAAATTCTTTTTCTCTTTTGCTCTATCATAGCTGGTTTCCCGTTCTTTTCTCAGACCCGAAAACAACTAAAACAGCGGTATTCTGCTCCTTTGTTCACTTTGACTGATGAAGAAAGAAAAAAAAAATACAGGGCTATATTTAAACTAGATGAAGGTGGGGAGAAAGTGCCCTACGTAGAAGAGAAAACTTTCAATTTGGTAGGGAAAAAAAAAAAAGGAAAGAAGGACAAGTATTTTCAGAAGACATGAAAAATAATAATTTTCTTCCTTGGACTCTATGAGTGACCATTCTGCATTGGTGGTTGAGCAGGGAAGGCAGTCATGCAGGCAGAGGAGGCTCCCACCGGTGCTGCTAAACATGGACAGCCCACAATACAACTTGGCATATTGTCCAGAACTGTTTCTGGGGTGGGTCAGGCACTGCAACCTGGTGGGCTAAAACAGGGGAACATTCCGTTTCTTCCTATATGGTATAATGTGCAAGTGGCTTTGCTTCTGTCTAAACTTGAATAAAAAGATTATATTTAAATTGTCTGTGTGTCACTTGATTTAAAAGATATTCATCTCCAACAAAAACATTGTCTCCATATCTATCCATCCTTTTTTAAAAAGAGAACTGTGGTATAACTTTTAAGTAGTAGTATTTTTAGCAATCTAATTTGAGTCATCATGCTTTGCTATACAGCATGCCAGAAAACCACCATAACTAAACTGGTGGAAGAAAAAAGCTTGAGAAATAATCTCATAAATACTCCTTCAAAACCAAGGTGAGCAATAAATGAAGGCTGAAAAGTGAGAATTCATTTGAGAAATCATTTCATAACAGAATTGCTGGGATTTAAACTAAGTACATGGCTAAAAAAAGCTAATGTAATTTCTCATAGAACCTGCCTCTATATATATCTTGGGTATATGTGCTTGTTTTCGTGCTTAAGTGCATGTATCTTTTTTTCTGGAAAGTTGCTTGACTACTCATGACATTTTTAGGAAAGTCAGAAGACAGTGGGACTTACTTAAATAATCCTGATAATTGTTCTTAGGCCCATCTTAGTCAAAATTGTGCATATTGCTTGACCGAGTGTGCTCACTGCAGCCAGGTATTTACACACAGGATGTTTCTTTTCTTTTCTCACCTGGGAGTGAAGAGGGTGAAGGGACAGTCTACTTGAGACTGCACCTGGGTCAGTGCATCACCTCCACCTGTGAACATTAAACCAAAAGAAGATGTGAAGATGTGGCATTGTACCCAGTGGAGCTGACAGGATTACTTTTTCTCACTTGTTTTCTCACCAGACACTCTTTCAGCTCCCATGCTGCCGTTTCTTGGGAGTAATAAGACTCTAGAGTTGTGAGTGATGTTAGGGAGCACCTTTCAAGCCCAGTTCCTGTGTATCTCTAACCTGGCAGAAATTCTCTGTGGCCATGTCCACAGGATGAACATTCTTTGTGGGCTGCATGGGAGCTAACTAGGAAAGGAAACAGGTTTCCCACAGGCATTCGAAACTTGAGCTCAATTTGTCACTTCTTTCCCTATTTAGAAGATCCTATAAATCAGATGCCTCCTGATACTCCAGGGTATTTATGCAGGTGTGAATTAATTCATGCCTGTTTTATTGTGGCTTTTTCCTGCTTCCACAGGGAAACAGGAAAACAAACCCTTACATAAAGTAAATGTAACCCAAAGTGTTAATTTATTTTTTTTTTTTACAATGACAATACAGATCCTTTTAGAGACTCACTGATACACAAAAATAAGGATGAAAAAGGATACGACTGGGACTTACTATAAAAAAAACCCCCACATATAGTACTAGGTTTGTACTATTTTGATTTTATTTCAGAGCCTCTCATTTTTTTTCCAGACATAAAAGAGGATGAGAAATGTATTTCCAAGACACTAGAGAGAAAAGTAGGATTTTTGTATGTAAATTACATTTGTTGTCCAAATACCACAAATCCCTTCCAAACTCAGTTTTTTTTTTTTTTTTTTTTTTTTTTTTTTTTTTTTTTTTTTTTTTTTGTTTTGTTTTTTTTTCTTTATGCAGTTTATTTTGTGGGGCTGCATGGAGGCAGGCTGGCCAGCTCTAACCCAATCGAGTTCCCCATGCACTAGCCAGGCACCTGTGCACGTGGCAGGCACAGCACCCACAATGGTGCCTTACTGCTCCGAATCAAGGGGCAATAACATTCAACATACAAAATCGTGGTGTAAATATATTCAAGAGTAACTGAGTATGAGTTTATCTTCCAGCACCCCTTTTTTGACTTGCTGTGAGAGCAGTGAGTACAACAGGACACACTGTCTTATTAAGCCTTTCCACAGGGCCCTGACATGTTTTTTGTTGGGTCTCGGATGCTGATTTTGGAGCAGAGTGAGCCCTGGCCTCTTACCCTGGTTGCTTGTGCTCTGCTGTCCATGTGGAGGGATGGCCACTGTCCCTCAGAGTTTCGGCTCTGCCTGCTCAGGAGTCTGGGATCCCTCTGTTGTTATTAACAATGAGGTTTTGCCAGTGTATGAAAACTCCTCAAGGTGCCCTGGTGTGATCCTCTGCTCCCGGACACCTGCCTGGGCTAGCTCCAAGTTCACTGCAGTAAAGCCAATTGTGTACTGGTGAGCCTGGAACACATAATAGGGCAGCAAGGAAGAATGCTGAAATATTTTAAAGAATGCGTAGTCAAAAATTTTTGATGGATAAGCAGAAGCAAAAATAGTTAGGAGAGATGGGCTATCTGTTTTCACAGCAACCATCAGCAGTTTTTCCTGGGAGACAGGCTGACCTTTCTTTGTTCTGCTTCATGTACAGTCAGTGTGTGCTTTGCTTTGTGCAATCTGCAATCTCACAAGTACCCATTTACTTCTCAAGGGAGAGGCGAAAGATTTAGAGCTGTGTGAAGTGCTCTTTGACTTGGACCAAACGAGGCTTTATTGTATTTTCCAGAGCTGCTGGTAGGACTGGGCTGTCCTCAACAGACTACACAAGAAAGGCAAAGGCACAAGGGCTGGCTGCTTTGAAGTAAATCTGGGAAATTGTTCTTCTCCTTTGAAATGCAAACCCAATGGCAAAGCCATTGCTCCAGTGACTGCCTCTCTGCTCCCTTTGATATGGCACAATACAATGCAAATGTATTCTAGAGAATGACTATCAAAAGGTTTTGACAAGCAAAGGAAGAGAGAAATCATATTCTTATTTTCCACAGCTATTATGCTAAGCAATACTCGGCCTGTTGAAATAGAGTTCAACAAGTAGGTTTGCAGAAACCAACTTGTTGAAAATTAAGTTAAAATCTTGCCCTTCTCCAGAGTGACTCAGTGGATGATTGTACTGTGTTTCTCTGTTCACATCAATATTGTTCCCATTTGCAATGTTTTTGCCAGAAGAAATTTAGGTTTAGTTTCTACACTGAGAAATCTGCTTGAAGTCCTTATGCCATCACTAGGGAATTTGAAAATAATATTCTTTATCAATACAAGAAAGCTTTCTTAGTCACTAAGTTGATTTCTTAGTTGCCATTTGTTCTTGCTGTGGAATTAGCGAAAACTGAATTTTTTACACTAGATTATTTCTTTTTAAAATGATACAGTATTTTTTTCTACCTGTGGCTCCCTCATTTCTTGAGGAAAACAAAAAGAAAAGCAGGTTCTATTGAGAAAAAGCAAATGGACAAACCTACAATTTTTACTAATTTCAAAAGAAAATTATATTTTATTATAAAAGGACAAAACTCTAAGTGATCTATTGATTACATCTTTCTGAACTGAGACTAAGAAAATAGATATCTGATGCAGACATAATTATTTCTCCTTTTCAGTGCAGACGGTATTTTAACCATTTTCTTCAGCCCTGTATATCTGTCTTTCTGGCCTGAATTTTCCCAGTTTCCAAAGCAAGTTTAGGTTTCATTCACACATTTACTTTATGTGTGACTAAGATATTCAGTTCAAAACTGGTTGAAGCTATGAAATGGGCTTTGTTCCATGGCTTGCTGAAGCAAGTAATAGATCGGAAGAAAACAGCTTTAAGCCAAGATACTGAAAAATGAACAAAGGATATGATTATTAATACTGCAGAAGGATTAGGTAATGTTATAACTTCGTAATACAAGAACCTGCCAATTCTACTTCTCTTTTCTGTAATTTAAGTTTCCAGAACATTTTTATCTCTCTGCCCTTTCCCTTCTTCTAAAACATTTAGTCTAAATGCCTTCAAAATACTGTATATGTTGACATAAATAGCAGTAAAAATACTTAATGGATAATTAATGTTAGTTTCCTTCGTTTAACAGCCAGGGTTTTCTATCTTAGCAAAGTGCTAAGACTACAATATTGCAAGTTACCATCCCGTTGAAGAGGAAGAGCAACCCTGTTTTACACTTCATTAACAAGCTCTGATCTGATCCTTGGGTAGTTCATTTGACACAGTTAACATCAACAAGCTTCCAGTTATTTAAGTTTTGTGTTAAATTTTTTTCATATTATTAAAAAACATTGCTGGATTCAACAGAAGAAAGGAAAAAAAAAATCATGTGTTGAACCTCAACAGTGAAATACTAAATAGTCTTTCTCATGTTGAAACACAGCTCTGTTTCAAAAGTAAAGTCTTTACTTAAGAAAGTACTCTATTGACAAAATACTGACTGATCATTTCCTTTTGCAAAAACTGCTCCACACAGCAAGGCTGTCAAAAACAAAGCCAAGCAAATGGAACAAAAACAGCTTTGAGAAAGTAATTTAAACCCGTCTTGATTGTATTAGTTTCAAGACTTTTCCACTGATCTTTCATAGCTGCATAAATTCCTGCATAGACCCCAGAAGAAGAACAACACATTTCATTAAACTCCAAACTAGTTTTCTGCTGGAGAGATGCAAGTGTATGCCCACATGGATGTCACAGAATGTCTCTTAACAACAGACATGAAAGCATATCATATTAAAAAGACAACCTAGGTTCTTGCAAATAAATAAATAAATATTCTTGGGTTTCTTTGTGTTTCAAAAAAAAAATAAATCTCTGCTGTTTCCCTTCTTCATGTTTTACTTTTCATAGCATGACTATTTTTACACACAGTTATGACAGATGGCTGGAGTTTTAACCTCTGAAATCATGGCAGTTAGCATGATCATCTCTTCTTCTACTGAAACACTCAGGTTCAGTTTTAAACAGGTATTTCTTCAGCCCAAAAGCCTGGCACTGTGCTGTATGCAGTCTTCCAGGTCTGACAATTAATATAATTTAGCAGTGAGCTTAGTTCCATTAAACGGTTGTCATTAAACCATCTGCACGGTGATCACAGCGACTCTTGTGAACTGTTGTGGGTACAGCCCAGAGAGAAGCCTTCTCAAACAGTGTTTTAGCAAAGCAAAGTATTTAGTTCTTTACTCTTCAAAACGGTTGTATTTTCATTAAATACTGTAAAGAAATAGGTAGAAGCTGTAAGATAGTGCCTTCCGCTGTTTTTGTAAGGTAGTGCTCTGCACTTTTCTTGAGGGAACCAAGCAGTAAAGTCTGCTACAGGAGGACCAGAGTCCATTTTCTGGGCTACTGCACACAAAAGTTGTAGACCTTTGCCTGGCTGGTTTGTCACTACCATTTCCACTACCAGGCTGAAGTTAGTAGGGGGCAGGGCGGTCCATGGTGAGCAGGAGGGATTATACTGGCTGCCCTCACAGAGTGTCTGTGGAGCAGTTGCCTGGAATGAATTATGAGAGAAAGATTAGGCAAGAGTATATGGGAAACTCTTCTGTAACTGTACCAGTGGGGCCCTGCCTGTGTCCTGGCCACGACATGACTGGCCAGCTGCTATTGGTCTCTGCTGGACCAGGACCCCTTCTCAAGGGTCACCTGGAGATCCAGAGGAAGGTTGTGGATTTGTGCAGAGAAGCAGCTGCATTTAGATGTGTCTTTTTTCTGCTTGACCTCATGACAGATTATAATGCCACAAAGAGAAATCTTTAAATGCCAAGGAACATGTATTTCTACTTGGAATGCAATGAAAGGTAATGAAACTGGGATAAGAAAGGGGAAGTTGGAAATAGGGTACCTGCTTAAACATAAAACCTACAGGTGAAATTAATATACTGCTCAAAGTGAGTTATGGGATTGCTGCAGGTGGTAGAGTTACAGATGTATTAATTTCTGCTGTAGGAATAGAGGAAGCTCTCTGTTAGGGTGTATTTCAATGCAGACAAATATAAATTTGCTGCTATAAAGGCAAAACATTTAAAAATGTCAGTGAGGAAAAAAAGAAAAAAGTACTGAGAAGGTCAAAACTGACTACCTGAATAGACTGTGCCAAAGAATGTCTGGTCTCAAGCACCCACAGTACCAATCAATTAAAAACTCTGTTGCTTTACAGCAGAAGATATTTGCTTCATCTTCAGTGTGTTTGGCTGTCCATTTGGATGAGACGTGGGTTTTAGGGATGTGGCCCTTCCAGTGACTTGGAAGGAGTCATGTGAACAAAGCTTGTGGCCCCAAACAGCTCTTGCTGAGGAGTACCCGAAATGAAATCCTACCATAACCAGAGCCAGCTGTTCCAAACTGTGATTCAAGGGACCCAGCGCAAGACGAGGAATGCCCAGTAGCAGGTCTGTAAGTGTAGCAGGAACTGCTCTCTAGCAGCAAGGGCTGGCAGCTGTACTATTGACTCAAACCCCCGCGCCTAAAAAACTCCCACCACCCAAACCACAACACGAAACAAACCAAACCAGAAACAAACCAAACGAAAACAAAATAAACCAAATGAACGAAACCCGCAAGCACCAAACGCCGTCCAAAACAGAAACAGGCAAAGCAGACCCGGCAGAGGGCAGCACTGCCCCGAGGGAGCTCCGCGGCCGCGGGCCCGGGAGAGCTCCCGGGCCGGGAACAGCTCCCACGGGCCGCTCTGGCGCTGGGAAATAGGCGCCCCCACTTCCCAGGGATACAGCCGGAGCACCCCAGCGGCTGCGCCCGCAGAGTAGCTGCAGGGTGCTAGCGAGCAGCAGCAGAGGCGCTGGCTGCCGAGTTTCGCCTGTGTGCTCACTGGTTGCCTTGGCCGGATGCCCGGGGAGATCCCCAGCCCCGCAGGAAGCACCTGTGAGTCCCGCAGCCCCTCCAAGAGCTGAGGAATAGAGGGGGAGTGCTTTGCCCGCAGGTTCCCAGAGCGGAAGACAGCAAAGGCCAAGTCGATTGGCGAACAGCTGCCGAGTCTTTGCTTACCCGGGTTCCCCATGCAGGAGTGGGACAGGTGAGTCTATGATCTGTGTCGCTGGCAGAGCCGGACACTGTCGTGGCCTGGCCATCTGTGGGCCATCTGGATGAGACAGAAGATGCAGGACTACCACCCGTGCACTGTGTCTGGTGGTAACAGAACTGCTGCAAAGTCCAGGAACAAATTGTAAGATGCATATACTAGGTATGCATTAGGTACTAGGCAGGATATATATACATTAGGCATACATCTTAGAGAGGTAAAAATCTGCTATGCCCTACTAGTTGATATAAATAAGAGTTTTCAAAGGCTAGCCAACAGGCAAAAACCTAAGACAGATATAGTGAAATAAAATTGAGGAAAAAGCATATGTGTTCACTTGGCAGTGCTGAGGGTAAGGCCTATGTACCCAGAAAGATGCTTCTATCTGCACTTGGCTAATGCATCTACCAAACAGGCTTCAGACTTACAGTTCTGATCTCTTCAGAAATGCCGGAAGCACTCAGCTTTGTGCCACCATCGCAGGAACAACTACAATAGAGTTCTGCACTGGGTACCAGGTACATTTTCTTGAATGCTGGATCAGCAGGTGGTCGGGGTTTGCTTGTGTGAGTACATGTGCCAGCCAAAAAGATTACACACTTTTTCACTTCTGGAGAGAGTGCTGAGTTCCAGGCATGCTTTTGAAACACCAGTTGTTTTTTTTTTTTTCACTCAGGATTCAATTTGAATAGATGCCAACTACCTTCCCTTCCACATCCTTCCCACACTGGTAGTTGAGTGGCAGTGTCCCGCTCGCAGTGCCTAGGCAACGCCTACACGCTGCTTTTGCTCCCACAGCCCTGTGCAGGGGAACAATATGGTCTGTGGGCAACAAGTCACCCCAGGTGAGGTGAAGCAGAGCCTTCCTCTGGCTGAGCTCTGGTTGTCTCAGCTGGAGGCTGTTCTTGGCATATGTTCGCTACATTCCCAGAAGGACATGCAGCTTGTTCTAATACTGAACACTCAATTTGCAGGCACTGGGCGCCTGAGACTATAAATAATTTTAAGACCAAAAGACTTGGAGAAGATCACACTACCATTTCTTAATCTGGTAATGAATCCATAGGTGGAAAGAGGACATGATGCCCATTTACACAACAGACTTACTCAGTCCATAGGACATTTAAAAAAATTGGTTCTTGTTAAGGGTAAGCTTTCTTTCCTTTTTCCTTTTTACATATAGAAATTTTTCCCATAAACTGCTAGGAAACTCTTAACAACTGAGCACTTAAGAAAAACACAAGAAGTGGCCATGCTCAGGGGAGGAGGATCTCTGGTTGCACTTTTCTTCTCTGGAAGTTTCTCTCCGAGGGCCAGAGATGCCGCGGGAATTGGGCAGGTAAAGGACAGGTGGGGCAGCTGCTGCCTCTCTCTGTCTCTCGGCTTCAGAGGAGGACGATTGGATTGGGAAAGGGAATTGGCTGCTGCCGCCAGACTCCAGCCCAGAGCTGCTTCTTCTGCCGTGGGGTGAGCCTCTGCTGGTGAGAACAGCCACAGGACCGCGCCCTCACCGACCTCACTTAAAAGAGGGACCTGTCCCCACCTGCTCAGGTGCCCGGCATCCTGAGCTCGGCTCTCCCTGCCCTGCTGGGAGCCCGGCTGTCCCACCCCGCCGCTTCTTCAGCCCCGCTCCGAGCTTTCTCTGCACCCCCTGCCTGCTGAGACATCCTGCCAACCCAGCCTGGTGCTCCCGAGAGTCCTGCTGGGGCACCGGGATGGGCTGCCATGGGGTTTGTGGAGCAAAGCCTCTCCTTCTTCCCTTCCCGCCCGGGCCCAGCCGCCATTGCCGGCGCTCCCTCAGCCCGCGGCACAGCGCCCCCTGCCGGCGCGGGGAGCCAGCGCCCCCTGGCGGGAGCCCGGGCCCGCAGCGGCCGGGAGCGGGAGCGGGAGCGGGAGCGGGAGCGGGAGCGGGAGCGGGAGCGGGAGCGGGAGCGGGAGCGGGAGCGGCTCCGCTCGGGCCCGGGCCCGCAGCGGCGCCGCCGCTCCCTGCAGGGGCACTCTGGCCAGGAACTGCCAGCCCTGTGCCCGAATCTGCCCGAGAGCCCTGAGCTACAAAAAACAGCAATGCACATTGTCCATTCCAAGGGAAGCTCCTGCCTCCCTTAGCAGACACCTGGCTTTCAAACCAAGACAGTTGTCTAGATGGGGCTGTAGCCATCTAAAGCAGTTTCTTGGGTATCTAAATATCTGGATCTCTTACTAAGCAGTGCAACTATTCAGCTTTGGATAGGCTCTGTACTGACAAATATATCAGAAAGAGTATTTTTTTTTTTCTTGCTTTTATGCAACACATTGGAGAGAATATTTTCCCATGATCAGCTCACTAAATAATTCCTTCATAACAAAAAGCCAAATACCAGAATAATTGATGCAGAAGGGTCTCAGCCATGGTGTGAGAAGATCACTGATAACAAAGTCCTGACATAGAGTAACCTAACATGTCCTTACCCATTCCCCATGGGAGTTTCCACAGATTCCCAGGATGGTACCAGTAGTGTACCACTCTCCTTCAGCAGCATAGTTTGCCTGATTAAATTTTTTGTATGATGGTGTTCCACAAATCACCCTCTTTCCTAGGCAGAAGTTTCTTGAAGTTTTAAAGATCCTTATTACACTACTTCCCTTTTTATCCTTTCTTTCTAAGTACAACTCTCTGCCAAATTCTTTAATCTGACTCTAAAAGTCATGCTTTCTATCTTGCTGATTGCTTCCTCCACTCTCACCATGCTTCTAGTTCCCCTCAAGTGGCTCCTATTTTTATGGAAAGACAGGTCCAAAACTGAACACAGAGCCAGGGAGAGCAGAAAAGTGCTTCACATCTCATATTTGCAAGCATGCCATGTAGAATCTGAATTACATATATCTGTTTTCTCACACTCTTACTTGCTTCTTGCCTCTGAGTTTCAGCAGATTTTTTTTTTCTCAAAAGAGGAAAAAAATTAATTCAAGAAGGGCACTGCTTCTCTAGGGCAGTCCAGAAACCTTCTAGCTAATTAAATGTATGAAAGTTATAAAACTGTTGTTTTTGAAGGTGTCAACCAGAAGACTGTTTGTTCACCTGGTATTGCTAAACTAGTTTCACAACATCTAGGGCTTGATATCTGCTGGTTTTATAAACTATGAGTTTGAAGATGGCCCTGGGAGAGAAATTTAATGTTTTGGCACATTCAGCTACTGCAGTGTCCCTGAGTATTTCCTGGCTCATATTTCCAGGGAATCCAGCATCCTGAATCTCTGTGTCTCATGTGTTTTATCTGCATCTTTGTGCTTTTTTTTCATGGCTTATTACCTCAGCCTCCCCTACTAGCATCACAAGTTTATCCTACAATTAGCCTAACATTTGTAATAATTTTCCCCTCTCTGACACATGGACACTGATTTCTCTGAATCATCTGTGCCTTGCTGGAGGGCACAGTGCCATGTTTATGCCATCAGTGCTGTGTCATGATGAAGTGAAGAAGTGATCTGTTTCAGGCCAAGGCTTCAAAGTCACATTTTCTGTAAAGAGCAGTGATGTAATTCTGTATTACAGTTTTAAGCAGCAAAGCTGATTTAAGATGCTCCTGACCACAATGCCACTGGCTGCCTGACTGCTTTTTTCACACACCCAGCAGATGTTTTTTAAAAGAGCAGTGGCTGTTACTGCATGGGTGAGAATGAGCAACATGCCATGGGAAAGGGTGAATATCTTTGGCAATTAAACAACATCATGAAAATGTAACATGCAATAATGAGCTAGATACTCTGTAACCAAGTGCCAGAAGAGGCATGCAGTAATTTATTTTTTAAAATTTTTTTTCTTTGTATAATTTATTTTTATTCAGATTATTCTGGTTTTCTTTGATAAATTGTCAGGTTTGTGGAATTCTCTCCATTATTATGCTGTAATTTAACTAGATATGCAATGTGCTGATAGTCACACTAGGAAGCCTCTTGGGAGCCTGAGCACTAGTGATCAGCACTGACTTCTAGAGTAGAGTCCCCTCTAAAGTCTGGAAGCCTTATTTTATTAAAAGTAGGTATTTCTATATTGCTCAATTTATATATTGACTGTGAATAATTTTATTACCAAAACTGATTTGATAGGTGCTTTGAAAGTTTCCTCTGGCAGTGATTTTTAGCAATGTGTTGCTTACTCTTTTGATCAGCTGATGCCAGCCCATCAAACAGTGGAGGGTTTGGTTACAGTTTTGTGCCTGCCTCTGAATCAGGCTGCAACAGAGGATGTCCTCCACAGATGTCTGAGTAGTTATTTTGTGTTGGGAAGTACAAGTAAAATAATCCTGATAGGGTGGCAAGAGAGCAAACAAGCCTCTGCAGGCTTCTCCGTAAGGAATCCTGCCTATTCATGGAAATACTGGTAAACTGAGGCAGTTGGTTCTTTGGAGCAGCAGTAGTGGAATGGCTGTGTGAATCCTGGCTGGTCAAGTGTGGCTGCAGGAGGCCACCCTGTCAGGAAGCACAAGGCAGTGACAGTCATGTAGAAGGGCTCTAGGGTACCTGGCAGTGACAGTCAGTGTCGTACAGCAGAGATTTTTCACTTTCCATAGAGGGGAAGGTTCATTTAGTGTATGTGGATGTGATGGAGGGGTAAGCAACAGAAAAATCCAGTCAACTTGACCTCTAGCACCCCAGTCTGTGACTTTGCATAGAAATGTGGGGTTTGTTTTTCAGGGCAGTTCTGAGATCCACATATTTTCACATGTGTGAATCACACAAATGGGACCTTGCAGTCAGAAAACGGCAGAAAACAACAAAATGCTGCTCAGGTTCCAAATTTGCTTACACATTGCAGAGGTTGCACATGTTTAATATATGCTTTTGTGTGAGGGCAAGAACATATCACTTGATACATTTCATTCTGTGAGATGTATTTTTTCTTGGATGTTTATAAAAATTCCTTCATAATGGTCCTTTTAAAATAAATCCCTCCTTCAGCAATTAGGGCTGTTTGCTGCCATTCACTTACCTTTGGAAAATTCTAATTCCAGACTGATAGGTAAAGGAAACTAAAAAAAAATATCCAGTATTTCCCTGCTTTGGGAGTTACTATTAAGGCTATATTATCACATTTACTGCTCTGTGAAGGTAGCTGGTAAGAGGAATAAAAATGGATATTTTTAAAAAAGTTCTTGCATTGTGGAACTTTGGTCTTTGCTTGAATTGCAATGAAGTGTTTTAACATCAGTCAGTGTTGTTTCCACAAAAAATTATTTCATGAAGCTGTTGCTGTTTTTTGAAGGACTAACACACAGCTGATTCCAATCAATTTCTTAATGGGTGTATTCACAGTCCAAATACAAGATGCAGTATTTCAGCTTACACAAATACTAATTTGTAATCCTGTAATCAAGTACCTGTGTGCCAGGCAGATGCCTAATTGTGCTCAGAAACAGATTGCTTCAGTGCTTTTCAATCACTGTATCTTAGCCACGTAGTGTTTTGCTGATGAACTTAGCAAGGTTGGTTCCTTTTTAGTAAGACCTTTTTAATAAGTGTATGGATAAAGCAAGATGCATGGGATGGGGACACCTGCATTGCTAAGCTGTTCTTTAAATATTTAGCATCCTGGGATGATTTTTCTTTGTAAAAAACTCTTCTGGAGGCTGAAGTGCTTCATCTTGCTATACTTCCAGCTTGGATAATAACTATATAAGGTTCTCTGTCTGTCATGGCCCCAACTAATACCTTCTTCATGAGGAGTGATGGAAAAAATTGCTGTACTTTCATGATCAGGCTTGTTCCTTTATTTCTCCACCTTGGAGGGTCCTGTGATATCATTCCACAGTAAGTTTCCCCTGGCAGTGGAAGTGATATAAACCCTTTCTCCCTCGTTGCTAGTAGCTGTCCATGCAGTGCTTACTCAGGTCATTGTGCAGCTCCAATATGTCCTGACTTAAGACTGATCTACAAAGATTTCTGTAATGTTCAGAATACGCCTAAAATTCAGTACCTGCAGTCATAATACACAAATTAATCTGATGATGGTGTCTCCAGCTCACCTGAGTTTTTACTGCTAACTGTGCATGAAATTCTCCCATAGAAGTAGAGGGTACCGTAGTGAGGAAGGGAAGTGCTCCCTATTGCTCTTGATGTAGTCCGGGAGTTCCAGGGAGCTCAGGGCTCAGGTCCAGCAGCAGGCCTGTCAACAAGAAGGGGTTAGTCAAGGGGTGAGACCAAAGGATTTGGCTCAACACTCCCATTAGAAGGGGCAGAGTCCACCAGTGCCCACAGATGAGTCACCCTCTCCATTTGAGTGAAGACACCCTGATTGGTTTACTTTGATTACTGTCTGAAAGATGATTTGAACACACAAAGGGTCCTCGGGGCAATGGCAGTTTTGTAGCTGGGTATTGCTGCTGTGACCGTGAGAAGTAGCGTTTACTTTGATGGTTAAAAGAAAAGTAACTCCATGAGATATAAAGGGCTGTGTCCACTTAAAACAACAGTGAACTTGCCCCTGTTTTGTTGATGACTGTGCGCCTCTGCATGGCAGATCTTCAGCTTGGATGCTGGTGTTTTCTTTAGATTTGTCAGTACTCCGGGGGCTCTTTCCTAAGTGCGGAAAAAAAAAAAAATGAGGTTCTTTACTTACTCCCCATTCTGCCTTATGTGAAATTCCATGCTCATGTTTCCTACTTCTGAATTTAGGGACTAGGTCAATCCATTATCAGCAAATGTAATTTCCCTCAAACAATCTTGTCAAAATTCAGCTGGCCAAGACAAGCATGTCTGTCTGAACAGCCAACCTGACCAACTTCAATACTTTCATTCCTTATCTTGCTTCCAGGCACAGTCTGATAATGCAAAATTCATTATCCTGGCAGTCCATACATTTCCTTGATGTTTGAGAACACAGGAATGATTATTAACTAGGGAAGGAGAAGGCCTGCAATAGGATCACAGCCATTAAGTTAGCAGACAGAACCAGTCACTAGTGTTTCACCTTTCAGTTTCCCTCCATTTTAGGATTATATTTAAAGATTGATGGAAGGTGGAAATAGATACTTTTCAAGACCCAGTCCTACTGTACACTTGTCCACTGTCCTACAAACTACATGAACAGCATAGTGGCCCATTTGATAAACTAAAAAGAAGTTAAATAGTAATGTCCAGCCATTCAGATCACTTGAAGAGAGAACCTCTGCAGTCTGAAAGACTGCCTGTACCATGATGTTTAAATAGATGTTTAGTGTATTGTAGTCAATACTGTCCATGTCTTTAAATAGAGATTGAAAACAAAATCAAAATAAAACCACGGAACCAGGTGCCATTAACAAAGATGCTGGAGCATGAAGGAGAAAGTGCTGAGCATGCAGCAAATAATGATTTACCATGAAAAATACATTTATTTGTAGTTACCAGAAACTGACAAAATAAACATGAAGTCTGGGCCTTAAAGGCCTCAGCAGAGAGTTTCAGCTCTGACTTTACTGTGACTGAGGTGTTCCTCACTGTTCTCCCTCTGGCCTTACTGGGTGAAATGAGACATACCACACCATGGCCTTGGGACCTTGGTGCAGGGCTTAATTCATATCTTAGCATGTCTTTGCTAGAAATGCTGCATGACTGTGTGTAGTTTTGCTTTCATGTTATGTAACAAAGTGAGATTGACTTGTGAAATGCCCTCTGAATGTGTCAGTAACATGCTCGGTTTTCTGAAAGTTAGAGACTCTAACATGAGGAATCATTGCATAGGGAATCATAGCAGCTAGGCATACCTGAGTATACCTATGTATCTTACTTTCAGTCACTTTCATTTAATGGTTGAGATTTTGAAGCCTTCTGACATGCATTTTATCATAAGTGCTAATTATTTTAAATGGACTAGTTGCTACCCCAGTTTGTTTTTCCCTTCCTCAATACTCTTCCTGATACACTGATTTTTTAAATTAATGCTGTCATCACTGTTAAATCTGGAGAAAGGATAGTTTTGATGGCAGTGGTTGTTGAGGTATTCATTATAAGAAAGGCTCTTTTGAAAGAAATGAGATGGTGTTCAGAATCAAGCAAAGACAAAGCCCCAGGGTCCTGAAGAGAAAATTATCTTAGAAGAAGTCAGAAATTTAGTACTACTTCAGCCAGAAGGAGGATGTGTGGAGAGAGGTGAATTCAAGAACAAGCAGCCTGATAATGCTATAAGATGTTCAGGTTCAAGTGTTTGTTCAGAAGGACAATATGATGTAAGCAAGTATGTAATCCAGAGTCATGGCCAATTATATTTGAGAGGGACTTGCTTATTTTACTCAGTGGTAGTACATTTTCCTTAATCCACAGCGCATCCTAAGGAACAAATCCTCTTCTCCCAGCAGTGTATATTGATTCACACTGCTTTCCTGACGTTCACACTCTTCTTCACAGGGACAGGTGACAAGCCTGAGGAATTTTTCAGAAGTGCAGGTTGCAAGTTCCTTAGCACAGACTGACTGTGTCCTAGTATGCATTAAGATTTTGAGGAGAGAATGGCCAAGTGGGGTGTACAATGAGAGTAGGGACTAATTAGATACCACCTCGATCCGCATCAGGCAATGCAAGTTGGAGGCCTGAGTTCTGCCAGTCTCTTCCACCGAAAAAGGGGACCAAGATGACAAGAAAATGCTTGTATTTGTAGTAGACATAGAGCTGTGTCTGCAATTTCTTGTAAAGTTATAACAGCATGTGTTCCAGGAGACAAGGGAGAGTATGAAAGCCATGATAATATTTTTAGAAAGGTAAGTGAAATGACCTGAGTAATTTTAGGTCAATCTTGCATTGATTTGTGGCCAGAAGATGGAATGTTTAAAAGATTGAAGCAGAATTAATGACAGTCAATAGGGCTTAAAATAAAATAGGGTTTGTCAAATGTACTTCATTTAATTGCTTTAGATCATGGATTTGATTGATTAGAAGTATACTGGTTTTCTTAGACTTCACTTTTTTGGACACATGACAGTCTGCTATGTTGCTTCCACAGTCTTGACCATTGTCTGCTTTAGGATTTTGTGGAGATTTCAGGTATTGTCTGTAGTTTGGTAGCCTTTATTTGCAGCTGCCTGGGCCTTGGCATGCAGCAGAGAGGGCAGCCTTGCCTGTAAGTCACTGATGAGAACCCCAGCTAGCTGGGCGCCCCTTTGGAGTACAGCAAATCACAGGAAATTTTTCTTTTGCAACTGTTATTCATGAAATTGAGGAATATTCTTCTGTCATCTAGTGTGGATGCAGTTACTCATATTGGTTGCTCTGATGACTCAGGTTACATTGAATTTAGGTACTATCACAATGAAATGGATAGTGATAATATGTGAGGTTAGGAAAGCACCATGATAACTTTTTGGAGTCTGTTCAATGGCCCTACCGAGGGAGATTTATCAGCTTGGTATCTAGATTACTTTCATGGTATAAAAGTCCTTTCTGGGATATTGTATCTTGTTGCTATTGAGTAAGAAAATGACACAGACTCACCGGAAGGCTGGTTTGCATAGAGCACATGTCTTTACTTGGGATGCTCTTTTTATACATTGTCCCAATACAGATAGACCTGGTTGATCAATTAATCAATACATTTCAGCTGATTGGCTAATTAACAAGATGCCTTTCTTATAAACAGTCTTTGAGAAAAACAAGAAAACATAGAGTAGGAAAACAGCATCTGCAGGTTGTTATAATAAAGAGCTATCGTTGTTTATCTTCAACTCCCTAAAGTCTCTCAAGCCGATTCTGGGAAAACTCACCTAGTTTTCTCACTCTCTGATGAGGCTGTCACATCCACAGTATCTAACTGTTTATTTTCTTATAATCTATTAATGAAAATCATGAGAGAGCGTAAAAGGCAAAGTGAGAAAATGTAGGCTTTGAATAATCCTATCAAGGGTTAGGGTAAATATTTAGAAGGTTCATATTTTATGAGGAGTATGCCAGTTGGCTGGTGTCTTTCCCCAGGATCTATGTAGACTGGCCTCAATTTTTAGGTTTCTGGCAGAAGATACTTGGTGTCCTTTCATAGCTTCTGCTATTTTTGACTTGAATAGACTTATGAATTGATCAAACCTACAGCAGTAAGCACCCACCAATAATTACAGAAGAACTCATGTTCTCAGCTGTGATTCTTGACTGAAATGCTTAAGCACATACTAAGATATGCATTATGTTAGATCCTCAGCTGTTAAGCTTAGCTTATCTAGGGCTACAGTCATTAACACCAGTTTGATTTTGCTTATGAGATGCTAGTTCATGTAATTTCAAGGCAAACACTTGAAATTCACTTATCTCTGGTATCTATATTGAGCATCAAATGGAAATTTTTTAAAAAGCTGACATGTCATCTGTGGGGAACAAATAAAATCATTGACTTCCCTCTAACTTCAGTAAACTATTGAATTCTTTTTTCATAATATGGCTGACTAGATTTATTTGTCATGTGCCCCAGTAATTCAATGTTCAAATCCAAACATGACCTTTGTTATGCCCTAATCCTCCAAAGTGTTTCTTAAAACTGATACTTTGACTATACCTAATGCTTTAGTATAGAATAGAAAGAAACAAAGACATGTGAGGACAGTAAGCTGTTCTGTCAGCTCCACAAGGCCAATATTTGACACAGACAGAGGAGTACAAACACACAGAAAATACAACTATTGAAAGAATAATCCTTTTGGAAGTGCAACTTGCAACATCTATCTAGAGCATGAGAAGTGCTATATTCCAGTGAGTTTCCTATAGATACTGATAGAGCTGATATATTGACTACAGTTTTTAAGGCAGAAATAAGCACTTGCCTAGAAGGTTTGCTGACTACAAATTTATTTGAAAACATACCTGAATAGAAATAGCCAACCAAATCAAGGGTCTATAAGATTTTTGCTGGTAGTGCAACCATAGCAAAGTATTATGTGGAAGACTGTATGACTTATCATGACACTGTCCTCTGTTCAGCATCTCTAAATCCTTTCTTATTTTTACTCCCTGTCATCTCATACTGCAGTAACAAAGAACACATAGCTGAATCTGTTTAATAAATTCTAGTTTGAGTTTTTTACCTATGTTGAGTAGATACGCAAAATGCATATTCATTTCTCCAAACAAAAAGAAAACCAAAAGTAGAAAATTCTGCATAATCACAGTATCATAAAATTTGGTAATAGTTTGCTTTAAAGAACATAAAATTTGACACTTCTGATATCATCACATGTTATTACTAGTCAATCTTGCAAGATGCATTTTCATTCATTGTACTCAGCAGTGTATCTGATTTCATTATGATAATTTTCTAACTCAGAACATATTTTATATCTAAGCACTTTTTCTGAATAGTTATAGTATCTACTTATTCAGATCAATGTCTGAGTTTGCAGAGAGAAGAGGACACCACAAACGGCAGAGATTTATCATTCAGTATCCCAGACAGTGATTGCACACGGTTTCTGTGTTCTTTTCTCCTGAAAATGCACTTGCCTGCTTGTCATGGTCTTTCAGCCAGTGAGCTCAATGCTTAGTTCAGAAGCATGTTTTATTTTTTCAAAGCTGTTAAAAGAACTTGCAGTGGTCAGTGGTCTACATGTGTATCACAGTCAGGTTCCTGATGGACAGGCCAGATGAAAAAAAGCCACTGGGAAGAGCTCTGCTGAACCCAGAAGTCTTTGGATTGAGATCTTCAGTGAGGGGAATTGCAAGAAAAGAGAAATGGCATGCTAGTTCTAACTTTGAGTGAAGAAAGCAGGTTACTAGGTCATGCTAGTCATCTGTCTGATGGGAATTGCTCTTTCATGCTTTCTGGAGTTTCACACAGCTTTTTATCTAGGGCGTATGCACAATTCATGAGCAGCTGAAACAAATAAAGACAAAATTTAACACATAAAATAAAAAAGACATCAAAATATAAAAGACTATAACGCAGTAATAAGTGAAAAATAATAAATTAATACTATCATAGCAGAAGCAGTCGTTCACTGCTATTATTGATGGCTGTAGTTATGAATATTAATAAACCCAAGTAGCTGCATCTGTAAGTCAGACTATCTTTTAGAAGGGGATTTCTGTCATCAAAGACTAAATCAGTATTCAGGTACTGTAGGGTGGAATCAGTGAGACAATAACCAGTGAACCCTCTTCAGGGTTCCTGAATTTTCACCTGGTGGTGGTGAAACATATATTGATTTGTCAGGTCTTGGCTTATAAAAGTGGTATTAGAGGAGGAAGGAGAAAAATAATAGTCTGTGAAAATCTGAGCTTTCAAAAAACATTCCATTACATCAGAGGGAGAGAGGGAGGAAGGAGGGGATGGGACAGGACTGTGGGTTTTGAGATATCCCCACGTTGATTGTTGCAGAGCTCAGGGTCCTCTGGGAGATTTGACAGCCAAAAAAATTGCTCCCCTCTCCTCAGGAGAGGTTGTGTCAGTGTGTGTCTGTGTGGAGCAGCTCAGGAAAGGAGAAATCTGCCTTAGGTTGTGCCTAAAACATAGATGTGACAAATTTCCCCACAAGCAGAGTTGTGGGGAAATAAAACAGCAATGCTCCACAGACAGCCCAGTTCTGCACACATACCAGACTTTGAATTTTTACAGATCCAAAAGCAGCCCAACCCCATCCCATTGTCTGCTTTAGATTAATATTTGTGGTTAGAGACCTATTTAACTTATAATTTGATGGGCATCAAATAGGAATGGAACAGAACTCTATCTTTCATTTCAGAGTGAGCATTTATAGCTGGGGAAAAAAGAAAAGACCAGAACTGCAACCTAAAAATGAACACTTAAATATTTGCAACTGTAATCCAGCCACTTCAGTGAGAGAATCATTCATCTCCAGGCAAAATTTCCAAGATCCTAGAACCTCTGATTCTTTTCCCAAACTACTGCTCCATTACAACTGTTATATATTAAAAGAGATATCTGCAGGGACCTCCCGGTCAAAAATGAGGGTAGAGAAAAAAAGCCATAATTGAACAGGAATGCTGTGCTGTGAACTGAAAAACCCAGGTGATGAACAGTGCCTGATGTCTCTGCCAGCCCAGGAGATGTGGCAGGTGCCTGTTCCTGCTGCAGTTATCTGAATTTACTTCATGGACTTTGTATGCAGCTTTTGATTTTTATTTCATTGTCCTGGTTCTGGCCAGGACAGTCTTAATTTTTGCAGTAGCTATGAGGGGGAATGGCCAGGACCTGGAGGTTATTCTTTACCACCTCACATCATTGTCAGAGGCAGGGGAAAGGGAGTGTTTTGAGGAGAAGGGGTTCCTGCCAGGAGAGTGAGGCAAGCAGGCTCCAAACTGAAAATTTTGCATGTGAATCACTATCTCTTTTGTTTAATGTTTTTTGTTATTAATACTGTTGCTGTTACCATTTGTATTGTTATCCTTGTTTCCAGTAAATTGTTCTTATCTCAACTTGTGATCTTCACCTTTTGTGCCTCCATTTCTTGTCCCAGTCACCCGAAGAGGGAGGAGAAGGGAGAGGGGGAGCAGGTGGGTTGCAGCATGGTTTTAGTGGGAACGTGAAAGTGGAGATCACCATTCCTAAACCACAACACTTCTCAACAAGCTAAATGTGTTGGGAATATGCCTAGTAAAAGACACTTGACAGTTTGAGAGTACACTTTGCAAACTATTACAATCAATTTGTCATTGATTCTTCCAAAGTGAATTAGTTTTTTAGGCATTTTCCTTCTTCACAAATGAATGATAAATTTGTTGTTATCATTCACATTGTTTATCCCAAGAAAAGGACGCTAAAACAGTATATAAATATTAACATTTGCATATAACATACATATCCTACTGTGAAACATAAGCCAACCACAGAAACATTTCAGGCCTGTCCCTTGTTCTTGATAAAAAGGTCCACAAGTAATCCCCTTCACCTGACAAAAAGGATGCCAATTTAATACTAAATATTTGCTGCTTAAGGGGTTTTTTGGCATAAAACCTTGCTTTATTGCCATTTTAAAAGATGCTACTTTAGGAAATTAACTGAAGCAAAAATGTCACATTTTCAACTGTTTTATGAGTGTTTATTTTTGTAACTGTTCTGCTGATGCTTTGTTGATTTATGCTGTAACTTAGATATGAATGCAGCAGTACTGAGGCAGTACAGTACAGGACAAAGGATCAACAAAGACTAGAAGTATTTCAGCATAATTTTCATGGTGTGAAATGAGATAGTGCTTGCATGAAAGACTAGGCAAAAAAATATTTTCTGAATATCTCTTTCATTTTTTAAGAGCTACATGATATTAAATATTTTCTTAAGGATATTTTCCCAAGGATATTTTCTCAATTTTTTGGTGTTCGCTATTGAAATACTATGTATTTTCTTAAGCCTCTCAAAGCTTTAGGCAGAGAAACACAAGAGGGCACTTGAGTCCATTTATTTATTCATTCAAGCTGGTATCAAGGAGAATCTGCTCCACTACTCTAACCTCTTGAAGAGATAAACCAACAAAAAGGTATTTTTAGCACTCACAGTCTTTGCCCAACAGAACAAAACTGAGGACCATTTGTAAAACTACTAGAGGTGGTGAACTAGAAAAGAGAGAGAATTGAAGAAAATGTGTTCTCTGCCTTGGGAATGCAATTTGCCTCTTGTTGAACAACTGGTGATCACCCCTATTTAAACTGAAATACTGGGATTAAGCACAGGTATAGGCAACTTATAAACAACATCTTAAAGAAGGTTTTAGAAAATGATGCTGTGACTAGGTGACTTGCTTCCCTTTAGCTCTAAATCAGGCTGTGAGTATTGTGCTGTAAGCACATGGAATATGAAATAATTTTTTTTCTTAGACCTTTTTAATGAAATTTTCTTTAGGAACAAAGTTGAAGCCGAAGGTCCATCTGCAGTGGAAGTTGTTCTTAACTTCTGAATTGGACTGTCATTATAAAAATGGTTTTATTCCAGCCAGCAAGGCTATATTCAGCTACAGGATGTCTGCTACAGTCATCAGTTGATGCATTAAAAAAAAGCCCTGGAAGAGGGTGCATGGATAATGGCAATAACCTATTTTCTCAAGGACCAAAAGTTTCATTATTCTGCTTGTAATGAGGTGCTGCCAACAGCACCACACAACCAGAAAATACCTTTAATGCATCAGACAGCTTTATTATCTTTGCTGGTTTTCAGTGCAGTGGATTTCACATGTATTTTTTTTTTTCCTCTTTCTCATGCCCATTTTCAGTCTTTATTGTTTTGGAACAAACTGGGATATTTCAGGTTCCCTGAGGTTCAATTGTCCTTCATTATGATTCTGTGTGGCCAGGGACATTTTGCTGATAGCAATATTACAAGTGCCCTTCCTTTCTGTGTCTTCTGTGTCTCAGTACAAAAACATGCTTTTCAGGTTAGTAGCTGGGCAGACTCACCTTAAGTATTGCTGTTGTTTTTAGCCCAGCTGGAAAATAAACACCATGCAGCCACTCCTCAAGTTCCCCCATTTCTTCTGCACCATCCCAGTGGAACAGGAAGGAAAATCAACGTAAAACTTGTATGTTGAGAAAAGAACAATTTAATAATTAAAATAAAATAAAATAAAATAAAATAAAATAAAATAAAATAAAATAAAATAAAAGAAATAAAATAAAATAAAGTAAAATGGGATGATGATGATGATGATGATGATGATGATGATGATGATGATAATAGTAATGGAAAAAACCCAAGTGATGCACAGTGTATTTGCTCCCTGCCCACTGACAGATGCCAGACCCCCCTCCTGAACCCAGACTGGCCGAGCTTCTGGGTGACTCCCCCCAGTTTATGCACTGGGCATGACGTTCAGTGGTGTGGAATATCCCTTTGGCCAATTCAGGTCACCTGCCTAGCTATGCTTCCTCCCAGTTTGTTGGGCTTTTTGCATACCTCCTTGCTGACAGAGCATGAGAGACAAGGAAAAAACCCAGTCCTTGACTTTGGATAAACAGATCAGTGAGTTATCATCACCATTCTCATTCTGAATCCAAAACAAGCGCTGTAACAGCTACTGAGAGAAATTCTGTAGTTGAAACCAGGACAGGTATTTAGTTGCATAGCTACCTGCCACAATGTGTTGCGAGCCTTGTTAGGCCATGCTGCTGAGGGCTTTTCACCTGTCACCAAAATCCCTGGGCTCCAGCCTCCCTCAGTTAGGGTGCTTTTCTGTCTGGATAATAGCACTTACTCCTTGTAGATATATTACTTTTTCTCAGTTTGATTAGATATATTGACAAGAAAGCACTGTGTGTTTGTAGAATAATTTCACCCTTTTCTTTCAGCTTGTCAGAATTACCACAGAGTCAAAGGTTATTTTTAGGACCAGAAGGGAAGACAATTTGACAGGAGCTCAAAGGAACTAGAGACTCAGTTGCAGAGGATGCAGTGGATTGTCTCTCATCTGTTCTCATTGGTATTGCTAGTTGCTTGGCAATGGGTGAACAAATATGAAAGTGATATAACACAAGCTCTTACCAGTTTAAATTCCCTAACACTGTACTTACCTTATTTGTTGGACATGTGCTTGATGTATCTGGAATATGAGTCTACTCAATGAGAAGTTTGTTTCCTTAGTTCAAGCTGTAGAGACGCATAAAGAGAATGTTTGAATGATAAAGGCTGCCACTTCAATTCCTAGTGTCAGCTGTGTTGAAGGTGCATCATATATCACAACAGCAGTACAACATGTACTGTATATGACTGAAAAATTTCTTGAATATTAAGCAGTGCATAGTAAAGTCAAAGAAAACTATACACCAAATAAAAGACAATTTTTTCATCATCACACAGGAAACATAACAGGCATACATGCAAGGTACCAAGTATTATATTTTTCACAGATGAAAGTTTCTGATGAAAAATGTCATTATTTTTTACTAATAATTAGCTCCCAAATGTAGTAAATAGTCCTTTGTATATATATTTTAATTATCTGTAGAAAAGATGCTGAATTTCCTAAGGCACATCACTGACCTGAAAAATTCTTTTTAGCCTGTGAGATTCAGTCTAATTTCATTTTCATTGTTTATGAAGTGAGTGGCCAAGACAAAGTTTTTAATGAAACTTCACATTATAAATGTATACTTCAGGAAGGGAATAATTTAAAAATCTGTATTATTGAAATTAATTAGAGTGCCCATGGTACATGGGATGGTTTTTTAAGCACTCTGAACTTGGCTGAGAATCTCCTAGTGAGTTAATTAGGGCTGAGTTGCCAGAGTGAGTGCAACAGAGGCATGACCCCTAGCTTTGAAAGGCAATGTCATATATGTTACTGTGGAATATTTCTCAGTGTACAGTTAGGTTGAAAACCAGTTAATATAACAAAAGTATTGCATATATAATACAAACATATACACTGTATATCACAGACACACAGAAAATACAGTAGTGCATATGATACAATATTTTAGCTGTAATGGCTCTGTGCTATTTTAGTGTCAAACAAAAAACAAAAATCATTTTCTGTATGATGCTCTGGTTGTTAACAGCTTTTGTAATGTAACACATTTATTTGGCTCACAGACCATCTCAGTCAACTCTGCACAGCTATAGGGGATTAAGAGAAGATGTGAATCTAGGAAAGAATGTTGTAGCAGGGTGTATTCACAGATTGTATTAACAGCAAACATATATCTGAATGTGTTCACATTTTCATGCTGGCATTAAGAATGGCTGGTATGTATTAGTTATTAAAATGGTCTTATTTGTCTTGCAGAATAAACTATAAAAGATTAATCTTGCTTCCATTATGAAAAGGTATATATGAAGAGTTTATGAGTAGAGGTTTAACTTGAATCACCAGTTAAGATATTTGCATTTAAATAAAGCTACTTTCCATTTTCCTTTGAAAAGAGGATGGGGTTGCTTTTCTCCAGACTTTACTACAAGATGGACTCTCATTCATACAAAATGCTCATGCTCTGAGATCTAACAGAGTAATGGGATATTTGCAAGTGATGAGGGCAGTGCTTGCTGATGCCTGCCTGCCATGCAGACCTGTGTTGTGCTGCTCCTCTGCTGTATTATCAGCTGAACTGCTGCTGGCCTTTCTCCACCTCCAGGGGCTGTTACAGCTACTCTGCAGGAGAACCTGAGGCAAGCATGGCCAGCAATTGCAAAAAACTAATTTGTTTCTCTGACTCTGTCAGCAGTGAGCTATGTAACCTTGACGAGGTGGTTTTTATCACATAGCCTCTGAGACAAAGAAAAAGTGGAGGGGGCTGCAGAGCTGCTGGCTCAAGAGATGGGTTGCACAAGCCCCTGAGCAGAGCAGTGCGATTGCTATCACCGCACTCCTCGGCAGCACCGACACCCGCGCTGACTGCTGCAGTCGGGGGTGGCAAGCGAGGAGCTCAGAGCAGGCTCGCGTTGGTAGCTGCAGCTTGCAGCAGTGCAGCCCCGCGCCGGGGTCACCTGCAGCGTCACCTGCAGCGAGCAGCTTCCCTGGCTGGGGAGGTGTACTGCAGCTGGTGCAATTAATTATGTCCAGCCTGATTGCCACAAAGCAATAGGTTTAAAAAGGAAGCCACTGACGTGTGCTAACGTTCCAACAGCTTTGTCACACCACATCTGAGAGTTGCCTTTAGTTGACACAAGTGCCAAGGGTAACAAGCTGACAATTATTGCAAACATTTTCTTCCTTTGCTTCGCTGAAACATATGATTCTCTAAAAGCTGCAGTAGCAAAGTGCTTTTCTGCTGCTTTGCACTTTCACTGGAGCCCTGAGCAAGGATGGTTGTTAAGACAGTCATCGCCTTTTTTGAGTTGCCTCCCTGTGAGACCTGGGGAGCAGGGGGGCTTTCCTCTGCCTGGCCCAGCAGCCATACCCCACTTAGTGAACCCTCTGGTGCTGACATGGTTTGCTTCCTCTGGAGAAAAGCCATAACCATAGCATCTAGGCACTTCCAGGATTCCCTGGAAGACTGAATTTGGATAGATAAGATGACACTGCCATTAGCTTTTAGCTAACAAAATCAAAGTGCTCATATATTACCTTCTTGGTAGCCAAAGCCATATGAATGAATTCATGTGTCAGAGTATCTGAGCTATAGTTTTTATAAAACCCACAGGAGGAATCAAAACCACACTGAGATCCTCGTCTGGTGCCAGGAGATCCAGCCAGGCTGAGGAGGGCATACCTGGGCCTGACCCTCCCCATGGGGTAGAGGATAGAGGGGCTAGCAGAGCCAAGGGGAGGGTCATGCCACGTTCTGAAGGTCTTTAATGGGGTTCTGGTCCTGCCTCCCAGACTGCATTGGTGTACTTGGGTGGGGACAGCGAGGAAAGCTGTTGGTGCAGGGGAAACTGAGGGGCAGGGACTGGGGCAGCACAGTCCCTCACACCTCCTGGGTGGGGGGAAGAGGAAAGAAAATGACAGTGCTTCCTCTCTATAGAGAGACAGCTACTTCTGTCATTGCCACCAAACAGCCAGGGCCTGCTGCCTGAAAAACAGAGAGCAATTTTGCTGGTTAATGAGTTGGTAACAAAGTCCTTTAAATGCTGACTTTTCCTCTAAGGAAAAATAATAAAACAAAACAACGGAAAGAAGTAAATACCTACTCTGAGAAGGAAGTTCTGCAGTCTTAAGGGAGATCACAAAAGGAGAACAAAGGATCTTGACTGTCTTGCAGCTGTGTTAGCAACTGGGGAAACACTATGAAATCTGCAGGCATCAAGCAGTGAAATGGTCAGAGTGCTGGAATTGTACACTAGACATGAATGTTGTGCTATATTTGTACAGAGAATCAGCTTTCCACAGACATATGTGTGATGACAGCCTGTGTTTCCCAGAAGTATAGGAAAAATTTCAAGCATTGCTCAGAAATTCAGAATAATAAGATACTTTCAATCTTTGTTTGCAGTTTCTTCCTGCTGCTTGCAGTTTCTCCCACGTAATCTTCCTGATCTCGCTCCTTTTTTCTCTGCCGCTGGTGGTAGGCAAGTTGCATTCAGAAGAGCATTTTACAGTAAGTAAATAATAGTTTCTTCAGCACACTGCTGAGTCAAAGCAGGCACAATGTCATTGAAAAGGCTGGGGACCTTTGCTGGTTATTAAATGTATGTGCATGCCACTCTAGTGCCAGTGGGCTGCTGCAGTGGCTGCCCAGACAATACTGTCCCACCAGGTCAGCTGGGAGCCTGGAGAGCTTTGTGGGGGCTTCGTTAGTGCTGAGCAGCACAGTGTGTGGGGAACCCTGGCATTTTATTGTTGTGCTAATGGTTATTTTTTTAAAAGAACAGCTTTTGAAAATGAAAATTCATAAATGGGGGTTTAATTTTGTCAGAACTGCTATTACCTTCTGCGTTAATCGAGTACTAACCAATTCTGAATATGATACCTATCGATATTTATCTGCTGAGTGGCAGGGCTAGAAGTGCATTGGGTTTTGGCAGGATAACAGCTGGGTTCTTGTGAGTAAACCAAAGGCTTTCCACCTGCTGGTAGGTGGCTTGTTCCAAAGGGCTATTTCTCACTGACCTACCACTGAGCCATGTGGATGGCAGTACTTAAGCACTAAAAAAACCTTTAATTTGAATAATCAGGATCCTGTTCAGCTTGTAGCACATGGGCAGTATAGGTATAGAAATACAGCTCACAAAACCTGAATGGCCAACATGTGGGAACTCACCACAAACAGATATTCCTTCTCACAGAGAATTCCCACTGCATGGATCATCTGGGGCAAACAGGGTTCAAATACACTACCTAGAGCAAAAAATAAGATGTGGGGTGGAATGGTGCCATACTGCTGCATCACAAACCTGTACATTCGGGTTTCATCTCAGAAATTCATTTTTTCTGGCTAGTTCCCAAGTAATTGTCTTGACTGGGATGTCAAGCATTGCTTTTTTCTAAATAAATGTCATCCATAACTAAGTTAGATGAATAGTCCAGGTCTTACAACTGTCAGATTCTTGAGCTTGAAGTTTTCTCAGTCTCACTGAAGTTTTGTTTATGAAGACTATCATTAACTTCTTGTGATTCCTCCATATCACTAATGTTTTCAGGACTGTCCATGTTGTTCTGGGTCAATTCCATAGATTTTGCAGTGAGATGCTCGGTGACAATACTTAAGGGTATTTAAACTTTCCGTTCTATAATGAGAGAGGTACAATAGAAAGCATCCCTTTGTTTGAACACTGCTTGGTGACATTCTAAATGACTTTTCTGCCTTGATTTGCCTCTAGGCCCCATGGGCCATCTTGTCTGACCCAAGTTCCTGGGAGCAAGTGGGGTTTTTAATGATACTGCTTGCAGAGAAATTATTTCTTTTTAAAGGCTCAACAAAATTATGAAGAGAATAGTTGATCAGACAAAATCACTTACTTAAATGAACTGTGCCAGTGAAGTTTAAAGGAAGTCTTGTGTGGAGACTGTGGTGTTCACGGTAAGAAGCACTAGGAATATTCTGTTGATGATTTGTAGCTGCCTAATTGCTTCTGGTTTTCTCACCATTGAAAGTGATTTAAATACAAGGAACTTGCCTTTAATGCAACCATATACTTTTGATTATGCCCTGAAGTTCTCTTACTGTTGTGGAAAATAATAGACAGATGTACCCGTTCCAGCTGATGTAAGATGATACATCAGTAAAAGAAGAAAACCAGCCAAAAAACCCCAACCAACCAAAACAAACCACAAAACCCAAAAGAAGCCATTTGACTTCGGATTCATGCAAATATTCAAAAATTATTTACTATAGGGATGTTAAAAAGGTCTTAATAAATACCAAATATCATTCCCTTGGCTAAATGTTAATGTAAGAACTTGCCTATCATCCAACTTTCTGAAATCAGTGTTGTTAGGTTATTGTCTGTGGAGCAGCCTAAGAAGCAACAAGTGCAAGATAAAAACAGGACAAGAGAACTGCTTAAAAAGTCAGACTTGCATTGCAGGAAGCTGACTCAATGCATACTTTTAAATTTGGAAATGTAACTTAAAATTCACAAGACAAAAGTATTCTTCAAAGTGGAGGAGTCTCCTTCATGCTTCCAGCTCTGTGCACAGTACAGGAAAGAAGGATGTCTCACTTTCTCTGTCTTTCAACTGAAGGGGGAAATTCTGACCCTCTACAATCAGCAAGTACTCACAAGCAGAGATAAATGGGGAGCTTATATGATTTACAATCTGCATGCCACTTGGTCAGTAGCAACTGGAGAAGATGTTAGGGTATTTATTAATGTCTTCAGTTATAGTCACACCCATTTTATCTGTCTTTCTGTATTTTAAGAACCACTGTGTAGTAAAAGCTGAATGTCTGTTAGCTGAAAATATGGTTAGATGTCTCATGATATGTGAAGCCCATAAGTAATTTACTAGAGTATGAGGAAGAAATCAAGATTGTATATGTAGAAATGAGAGAACATGAAGTTTAAGAAGTTGAAACAAGGGTTTCAACAAGGCAATTACTTCAGGATGATGATTCATAGAAGTCTGGCTGTGTATCTCTGTTTCATATGCCTTGAGTGCAAAAAGGACTAAAAAATTTATTTTTAAAAATCAGTACTGTAGGTATTATTGATTAAATGCCTTGGCACTGTTTCAGAAACTTTAGACAGAAAACTGTTGAATAAATGCATATGTAAAGGCCATTTATTGTAATGAACATCACTATAATCAAAGTTCATTGTCAAATTAAAATCTGAAAAGATAAAAACCAGTTAGTCTTAAAAGTACCAAGGAATACAAATCTGCATATGTTGTAAATGGTGTCAATTCTATGGCTATTTATAGAAAATAATTTGAAACTGTAGCAATATTGATGAGAATGTTTAAATGTCAGAAATAAATTGTGCTGAATAATCCAATAAAGGATTGCTTTACTAAGAACTTAGTGTGATTAGGTTTCCTATAGGAGACTGTATATTTTGTGTATTCACTAGAAGTATTCATAACACAATCACAGACTGCAGCTGTCAAGAAATTATTTGGGAGATTCTTCTGTAAACCAAGGAAGAATGGAATAGAAGGTATGACACTTCTGGATCTGCCAGGCCAGCCTTTACAGAGTGTGCTTTACCTTTGCCAAAACCTCCCTGTGTCCCATGGTCCTCCTGTCAAGAGTAGAGGTTAGACCTGAAGACTAGTCTGACCTGACTCTAGGTCAGGGCACACAGATTTTAAAACACAAATAAGAACTGCGAGTTGAAGCATAGCATTTGAAGTAGTGTTCTGCCACTGCAGCTGTGTGCTCAAACATATTTCCTTCATTACAATTTCCCTTTGAGAATAAAATTTTAGCTGAATTACTCTGATTCAGATAAATGACACTTGTGCTGGTCCCACAACCGGTGCTGAGTAGTGGGGAAGCATTATTTGGCAGATTCAAGAGAAGCTGAGCCTGTGACTTCAGATCTTTGAGACCTTGACCTTTCTCATCAGTTGGTTGAACATTTGCATGATTCCAGGGTGGTTAGAAAGTTTGCTTCTTATCTCTGAGAGATTTCTCAGTGCAGAGCTATCATTTGCCTGAGTGATCTCCTTGGTCTGAGCTCTATGTTCATAACGTTGTTATGGGCACAAACAGAGACTTGCTGTTTCCCTGGAAAGAAAAAACCTCCACAAACAGAACATAATCCATCTGCCCATAACTTTTCAGTCATCCACTTCAGTAACTACTTTTTCCAGTCTCTGTGCTTGAGTATAGCAAGTACTGGATATCCTGTACTGCCTGTCAGCCTCCTGACCCTACACACCCTGGGCAGCTGTGTCCCATAGTATTACTATATGAATATGCAGACTTTTGGGAAAGTCTGATGATCTGTTCTCCTGTTACAATCTGCCTGAAATCTATTCTTGTAGGAATACTTGGGGGTCAGGGAGACTGATTAATCTATAGTTGTAATTTTCTATTTATACAGGGCTAGTGTACAGAGGGCACTGGAAAATTCCAGTTGTCTACCTCCTGAGCAAAGTCAAAGCCTGACTGGATGTCACAGACAGCAGCCATAGTGCAAGCCTAACATACACAGTCCACTGTGAGTCAACTGTGTGCACAGCATAGCTTCCAATCAAAATGCTTACGGTCGATAAGTCTAATGATGATAGAACTAAGGAAGCCCATATAATACCTGGAAGTTGCCATCAGTTGCTTTCGTGTCACAAATTGAGCTGATAGCATCCATTTTAGAAAATGTTATCACCAAACTCTGTATATCTCATTAAAACCTCATGTTATTATATAAAGAGCCATGCTCTTCCCTGTCTTTTGGCAATGATGAACAAATCTCACTCTCCAGCTGCATAGTCTTTTGGCAAATTGAGATCTCCTTCTAATTCATCTAAATATTCAGACCTCAGAATAGCACAAAGACAGCACTTCTGAGGATAACTAATGATATCTCACAAAATTCAAATTCTGGCCATCTACCAGCATGCATTTTGCTAAATCAAAGGGCAGTGTTCCTTTGTGAGCTGATCTGATACTAAAATTAAATGCAATTAGAGGCATGCTGAATAGTTTACCAGAAATCAAGATCTCCCTTGACTCTGTAAATATTTCAGACTCATTCTAATAGGGGAAAAACAAAACCTTAACTTCTGTTGCCCTGTCCAAACTCACTGTCAACATCACAAATTAAAGTGGGAAAAATAGTGTGTGAACTTATGTCCTGTCAAACCCTGTGATACAGATTCTTCCTTCCCTTACTTAAGGATAAAAACAAGGAATTTTTTCTATTTATCACTATGGGGTAACCTATTGGAAACTACCTAGTGCCTGCCACAGTGTAGGATATGCTAAACAGCTGCTAAACAGCAATTTATTACATGCCTGTACACTGTATTTATTTCTCTTGGAAATGGAAAAGAATATGTCTTTCAGACACATAGCCTGATGGCATTAGCACACCATAAACTAGAGATTCCCAACTTTTTTTCCCCTTGGGTAACACAGTCAGTGGCAACCGTGGTCATTAATGGAGCCTGCCATTCACTGAACTTCCAGCCTGGGTGTGTGCCAAGCCTCTACCACTCTGGAGTGATGCATATACTGCAGTCTGAAAACTCATTTCTTATGCTAGTAAGCTTCATTCATCCCCAAACAAACAAAAAGATAAAACAAAAGTCAGATGGGAAAAATTATGCAACTATAGAGCACAGTGGTTATTATTAATCAGTTCAATGTTGATTTACGGATGTACTCCTTATCATCAGGGGACTTTTGAAAGCAATTTTGGGTGAATTGGAAAGTTTCAGCTAACAGCTCTGTTTCTCTACATCTGAACATTTTCTCTCAAACCCGATTGCTTAATCAGTGGCAATGACACTGCCCTATTGTTCTTCACCGAACAAACAGGCACTGCCTTATTGTTCTTCCCCTACATACATACCTCTGAAAAAAGATTTCTCTGTTGTGTCACCTTTTTTGACCATGAAAACAAGAAACTTTCCTTTGCTATGTTTTGTTAGAAATGTTGAAATAGAATTTGGTAGAATAGAAATAGATTTTGGTAGAAATCTTGTAACAAGATTGGCATTTGCTAACCAGCGTCGCCCCATAAACAGCATGGCCTGAGAACCTTAGAATCGCTGTATCCTTGGGAATCTGTTTATTTTTGATGGAATAAATGTGTGAAACCCAGAGTCTTGCAAGGTATTTCTAACAGGTGAAAAATTTGGTAATTTGGTTAGGCTGGTCTCTGTGTTTCTGCTCTTCACAAGTGTGCACATAGGCCTGTCTACTTCAGCATGGGGAGAATCAAACACCCAGAGCTCCAGTGCCGCCTCCAAGATTCTGGCAGCTGTCAGCCTGATTCAGAAGTGTGTTTTAGTTCTCTTGCAATAGCAGAGGTTTGAGAGTCTTTTCCTCATTTGTGTCCAAACTCTCTTGTTCAGCATTTATGTCGCATATATATCGGTAAGAAAAGGGAATCCAGAAAGCCATTTTGCCTATGAAATGTAAATTCAGACTTGGGCATTCATATTTTGGCCAGACACATGCACTCTGTGTTTCAGCTGCTAAAGAATGGGTAACAGCCATGACAAAACCCATTCCTTAGAACTGCAGGAATTAAGCAAGGCTGTACTTATCCTTGGGAATCAGGTAATGCAGGATTGAGCTCCACTGTTGGTTCTTTCTAGCTTCCTCTCTAGGTGGCTGAGAATAGCTGCAAGACCTAGGAAGGAAGGATCCAGTGCACGGAAATTCTCAGTGTTTGCAAGAAATGTGTTAAATGTAAGCTCTGTTTGCCAGCTTTACCACTTCATTGCCAGTCTGAGATGACAACAGAGAATCTCACTTGGATCGGACAATCCACATGATTCTGTATTTGGGAAAACTTTCAACAGAACTCCTGAGCAGGTATAAAGAAATAATTATTATTTTTTAAAATTTCCAGAAGGCCTTTATCATCCTTTGCAACCCATTTACCAAGCCAATTCAGGTCCAGTTTTCTAGTTGCAATGCACCTGAAAGAATGTCTTAACATGCTAACAACAATTTGAGTGCTGAAACTCAGAACAGGTAAAACCCCATAATAATACTTGGGCCGAGAAACAAAGTGGGTTTCTTCACTTTTCATGTCCAGTGAGAAGTGTTCACACACGGAGTTGCTTCCTTTGCTCAGAACATTAAAAGGTCTGTATCCTTTGTACCCAGCTGCCTGATTTCATTAACAATGTAGAAATTTAGAACATTAACAGCCCTCCATTCTTTTATACAGTTCCTGACTACTCATTCAAGACTAGTTGTGCTGCTTCAGCTGCTGGCAAGGACAGCATGGGGCATTAAACAAGCTCAGGGAACCAGTGCGCATTTAAACCATCCCAGCAAGAGGGTCTATCTGGGAGCTAAACCAGCAACATGAGCCACTTTACTGGTCCAGTTAAGGGTCTGTACGGAAGAAAGGAGTTGTGAGTCACCAAAAGAAATGTTTGCTATTCTTATTTGGACAAACTTGGACTGGAATCAGCCGCTCAGCTCAGAAGCTGGCAGGGACATGCATGCAAGCACACATGCACAGAGGAAATGAGTGAAAAGGAAGCACTTCAAAGCAGTGCAAACCCAGGAAAACCTTTTCAACCTAACGGCCTGTTAGATGGAGTAGGCGTCCAGCCAAATCATTAGTGAAAGGTGAGATTAGTGCAGTGAAAGGCCTGTGTCAAGTCTATGTGTTTCTACATCTTACACTGGTTCCTTACTTAGATTTTTCTAGACTCATCATACCAGAATAGTTTTATACAAGCACTGAGAGGCAATAACTCTCCTATAAAGCCTATAAAGGTAAATTACAGAATTATCTGATCATATGTCTGTCTGCAAATACCAACCCAATACTTGAAGTTTTGGACTCAAAATTATCATAATCAGGTTAAAAAAATTAAATTAAATGAAAGGGGAAACACTCATCAAATTAAAAAATTTACCTAAAAGAAAAAGGAAATATATACCACTTCAGTCACCCCATAGTGTCTCATTTGCTTGTTTTATTGAATTGTCACCAAGAAGGACATTAGTACTCTTACTTGTGTATGTCACTGCTGTTTTAACAATTTAGATGACTCATCTTGAGGAAATAGAGTGAGAGACATATATTTAGCTTTATATTGTGCCATTGCTGGATGCCATTAAGGTTTTCTAATTTAAAATGCAACAACACGTAAAACATGTTGGCAACTGTCCTTGAAAGGGGTGGGGATGGGTGGGTGACTGATCTAACTAAAGAGAACAACTCTGTCATCAAAATAATGATAAAAGCTTTTTTTTGAATATGGATTTTAAATGTGAGAAGTTCAACAAGGGGCAGAATGTACTCAATTTAACTCGACTTCAAGTAAGTAAAGAATACACAGAGGCTTGTCTCATCGCTGGGGAAAAGACAAAGAATTTGCTGCAGATCTCTCAGTATTTGATAGTGTTGCTGTCCTGTTGTAAAGGTTGCATACCTTCTCAGTGGTTTCTCACGAGCAGCTCCTCACAGCACTAACTCCTTTTCCTCTGCACAACCAACAAACTCTAACTTCCCTCTCAACCAGGCAACCTGCTCTTTTATAGTACACCTCTTAATTGGATCCAGCTGTGGCCTATTAAGGGCAGGCTTGCTCTTCATTCTTGATAATTAGCACAGCTGTAACTCTTTAGGGGTGAGATTACTTTCACCACTATCTCTAGTCTCCTACCTTCTATCTATCCACAGATAGTGCAATACACTAGAACTGCATAATATAATTGGTGTCTAAATGGAACTTTGTCATTGGTGTTTTAAGTTGCAGTTAAAATAGCATAGTAATTTCTAATTTGCTAATATTTTTCTTAGCACTGGGTTGTAAGTGTAGAGGAAACAAGTTTTTCTGGACTGCCTTATGCACAGTCTATTTATATATAGATCACTTAGAATTTTTTTTTCTTTTTTCTTTTCCATTTTGTTCTGATGGTATCTGATGTCCTTGGCGATGGATTTCTGAAAGCATATTTCATGATTACTTTTGTCTTTTTCTCTTGCTCTTTGGAGAGCTATGAACATCCTGTAGGCAATGGGTGGTTTGGGTGGAACAGTGAACTGAGGATTGTGGCATTTGCCCATCACCTGCCTGCTAAATACATTTCAAACTTTGAATTCACTGTTGTGAATCTCAGTCTCTTCCACTTTCTGCTCTTTGGGGCATAGTCTGTGTGATCAAGATATGGACGAGTGATAAAGAGTCCAACTGAGTAAGAAGGAAAAGCATCTTCTGCAGCTCAGGACAGCACCAAGGCAGAAGATGCAGCTTGGACTGCTCATCAAAACCAGAGAAGTGTACTCAGGGAAAGCAGAAATCTCCTTAGATATTACATACTAGAAGAGTATGTTTTGACTATAGTATTAGCAGATAAAAATATCAATGTACATGCGCTCAATAGCTGCCTTTTTGTATCAGTGCAGACTGGAGTGGGACATCTTTATTTTGGAGACAGAAAATAATAAATGTTTTGAAAAGAAACTAGCTGTAGTTGCTGCTAAAAGCTGCTTTTGCAGAAGAGATCTGTAAAAAGCAGGAAACCTACTATCAAAGCTGAAAAATAATTAAACAATAATTCTTCAGGTCCTTTGACCTAATATTCAAATGCATATCATAGCTCTGGATGAAAGAAAATAACTGCATAGAGAAGTGACACAATTCTCACAGATTGCCCACTACATCTTAATTAGACTATCTTCCTGCTTTCAGGAGTTTAACGTGAGCTGTTGTAACACTGACAGTAAGATTTCTCATATCTTTTCCTCTTGTTTTTCTCAACCTTGTTCTAAACATTAGTTAAATGAGCCTGAGATGCAGTGATGAGATGCAGAAGAAACAAGAAAGATTTGCATCTGGGTCACCATTTTTTCTTTTTTTTTTTTTTCTCTCCATAAAGCCACATTTTTATCAGTTTGACTGGGACAATTCTGTGGCTGTGAGTACAGACCTAGAGAAGGCTGCTTTGAGGTTATAGAAAGCAGTTTGTGTAGTAGAGTAGATCTGCATATTACACTGTCTTGGCTCTGTCTGTTTAGGCACAGATATGTAGCAGTTGTCAGAAGTAAATTACTACCCAAGGTATGTAAAACTGAAAACTAAAAATTTTACAAAACAAACTAAGCTGAGAGCAGCACAGTAACTATATCACCATACCAGATCTCTACCCAAGCCAGCTGACATAAAGAGAGAAGTGTTAGCTGTTGGGCTGTTTTCAGATCTCAGCAAAAAAAAAAGAAAACTCCAAAATTAAAATAAGTCTATATGAAAATCCAACACAAAATATTCAAAACTCATAGCAAATATTGCCAAAATCTGTGTGTATGGCAAATGACCTGAATATGTTAGAGTTCTAAAATTTTTCTTCATATTTTGAAAGTGTCCAATATTATCTTCCAGTACAAAAAGTACAATGTGGCTTGCTCAAAAGTAATCTTGTGTAAAGCAGCCATGTTTCTTTTAGTCCTTAATTATGAATAGTAAGTTATTATTCTTGGCAAGAAGAAATCTAAACAAATATGCCATAGGTTACAAATAAAGATAAAATTTTAATGTTTAAGCCTATTTGAACACTAAAAAAGTGACGAGACCTCTGCAGAAATAATAAAAATCAGGAAAAGGATAGTATGTGTGAAGAAGGCATAAGGATTCAAAAATATTGCAAAACATTTTGCAAAACCCAGAGCAAATATGTGCTACAAAAAAAAATAAAAAGGCAATTCACATGGAAACAATGGAAACATACTGCTTACAGAGATAGGAAGCATTGCTTAGAAATTAGCATCTGTTGTCAGCTCTTCTGGAGGGGCACATCCCTCTTATTTTAGGGACACTATAACCTCTTCACTGTTGTATTGAGAAAACCACCTGTTCTTCCAAATAATCTGACTGAGAGCAAATGTGACCTGCTTAGTTCCCAGACTTGGCCAGGGTCTTTTCATCTGAATAGCTGTTCTGCACATCAGTTTTCACCTGTAACATGCTTCCAGCTTTTTCAAACACTCAGTCTTAGTAAAGGTGCACACAGTAAAAAAGTAGATTTCTGCCCCAGTTACACAGAGATGTATGATGTGATTTGCTTTAATGAGAATTGGCCCCCTGGGCCATACATTAAAAAGTGTGTTGTCTTCTGTTTCTGTGTAAGCACTTAGCTGGCAACCTACAGATAAACAAAAGGTTTTTGTGTCCCAGTTTGAATACTGCAGCATGAAGAAGAAAAGAAAACTCTAACCCACCAAGCTCAAGAGGAAACTGTAAACTCTCCATACAAATAAGCTTCTTTGAGACATCATTTTCAAGTGTTTGAATTATGTTATAAACTGGTGAATTTCAACTGATTCCATGAGGGACCTATGAGTCTCAAAATATTAATTTCCTAAAATGAAAACTGGGTAGAGCAAAAGACCATGTCAGTATTTTAATAAAAAGAAAAGAGAACATTGGAGCTTGCCTGTGAGCACAACTGAAGGAATCTAGGAGGGAATAAGTTTTGTCAAAGCTCTGACATTGGGAAGGGTTTCAGTTAGGATGTCAGGTTTTCAGTTTCCTCTGTTAGCCATATGCAAAGGGAAAAAAAAATGCATTAATTTCAATGCATAGGGAAATACTTGCTTATAGACTACAATGAAATGCAATATCACTACTAGAAACATGACATGACAGTACTTTTCAGATATTTAGAGTCTATGAAAATGATAATTTATGCATCTTTGTTCTTACAGTCATCTATTACTGGGATTTCTAAGTGCATATATGCCTATATGGGTTTAGGGAAGAAGGATTAACATAGATTTTTAAATAGTGTGCTGATTGCCTTGTAATCACAGCAAGCCTTTCTATATATTAGAGTTCACAATGGGAATGGGTGGAAACTAAAACTTGTTAGAGCTTATGCAAAAAAGGTTTAGTGGTAAAAATTATTAGAAAAGGAGTAGAGAGCAAACCAGAAAACTAGGTTACGCTGTAAGGACTCAGTGCAGTTTATAATTAGAGTGCTGTATGCACATCTATATTCCCTTCTCTCCACTCCTTACCTCTAAAGGGCTTATTAAGATTTGATAAGATAAAAGAAAAGCAATACAGAAGGGTGGTCATGCTTCTAGAACAAAAAGACATTATGTTGACTAAGCAGTAAGTAGTAAATATTCTAGAAAATATGGTTGAGAGGGGAGTGTGATAGAGAGTTTGACAGATCATGAAAGTGATGGGAGTGGTTAAAGGGACACTGACTTTCAGTGTCAATGGAAGATCTATGGGTCATCAGGTAAAGCTAGGAGGTAGTTAATTTAAACAAACTAAAGAAGAATATTTTGCACAAGCACTTATCAAGCTATGGAACTTACTGTTGAGGGATAATGAGGTACTAACATGCTAGAGGAGTTAAAGAATTATAGACTTGTTAAGTCCCAAAGTTAAAGACTATGAGAAACTGCATGAGTGCGCTGCAGGAGATCTCCCTGGGGGATAGACAGTGCCTATGCTTTTTCCTGCTATTTAGTGACCACTCTCAGGGCATATGGTCTGTTGCTATACCATATGCTTTTTATAGACTACTTGAATTCTAGCTGCATCTTAAGTAAGTGAGGGAAGAAAATTGTCAAAATATTCAAGACAGTGGTATTATTTGCATTATTCCAGTATTCATCATCACTGTTTTTGCTAATTTATTTGGTTATTTAAATGAAATACATTTTTAAATTATACTGCAATTCCACAGTTTTTGGTAATATGTACATTACTCTAAAGCAGATGAATCATCATAGAATCACAGAATCACAGAAGAGTTTGACTGGAAAAGGACCTTTAATGATTGCCTAATCTAATCCCCCTGCAATGGGCAGGGACACTTTCCATTAGATGAGGTTGTTAAAATCCTATCCAAAATGTTTTTGAACATTTGCAGTAATGGACATCCACAACTTCTGGATGTACGGACAGCTAATTAGTACAGAATGTTTAACTATTTGGTACAGATTCTGAATTTTGGTTTTATTTACAACAGATGAAGAGGCTTACCTGATTAAGCATAGTGCTTGAAGATTTGGCCAAAAGTTTGAAAAGCCTCTTGTCATTATGTATGACTGTTGACACTCAAAGATAAAAGTAGGGCCTGACTTTTCAAATATTTAGACTGCTTGCCAGGCTTCTCAAAACTCAGTCCTTAAGGTAAAACTCAATATTGTTTAGAAGTTTAAAGACATAAAACTTAGGGAAAAGGGAATATTTACAAATTAGCCAGGCAATGAATACAGTATATTAAAAATTCCTCTCCTTTTCTGTTTGTACACAATTGTCAGTACCACTTCTTTTATTCTCTTTAAGAGATGTGATGATAAAATAGCAATTTAAAACCAAAAAGGAGACATTGATATAAACATTTAATTATCATCAGCTAAACTGTTTTCTCTGAAATCTATTAAATATCTACCTTTAATAAGTGCAGTGTGGCTCTCTTATTCTGAAATGGCTTAAAGTCATGTTTGCATACAGTAGACAAAAATATTCATAGCTTTCATTTTAATACGTGTGATATTAAACGTTAAAAATTAAATTAATACACAGCTGTTTGTTGTTCCCAGTTTCAAATCAATAATAATTAGATACTCAAAATTTTCAAAGAAAAATTAATGAACATCATTAATGGCAATCAAGAATCTCTATCCACCTACCCCTGTTACATAATTTCTGTCCTTCTGTTAACAATTATTGATTTGCTTTGGCAAATGGAAGGCCTGGTAAGACTAGCAACAATGATTGCTATTCAGCTGTAACTGGTGGAGAGATCCCAGGTTCTATTGCTGACCTGAAATGCCCAGGTTAAGTAAAAAAAAAATCTTGTGTGCTTAAAAAAGTAACTTTATCCCATACATTGCAGGTGTCAGGTCTGTTCTTTTAGGACTTATCTGAGCTTCACACTGCCCTAAAGACATGCTATATCAAAATAATTTGAAATTACATGATTAAATATCCTGATTAATTTCACCAGATGTATATGGGGCATCTCAAATTATCTTTTGTGGGGTTTCCACATGTGGTGTCCTTAAACTAACAAACAAATATATACAGTTTTAAGAGCTGTTGGATAGCAGTCAGTATCTCAAAAGACTACAAAAGAATAATTGAAAGCATTTTTGCATCTTGTAACTGGCCACAAGTACTTTCCAAATTACTTCCACTTGAGGCCAAACAACTGGTGCAGTCATCCGGCTTGTAAGGAAGGCATAATTAGAAAAAAAAAGATCAATAGAAACGTACCTAGCTGAAGTAGCTAACAGATGTTTCTGATGATAAGGAATTAGACAGTATAAAATTTATGGAACATGGCAGTAGTGAGTATTTTTATGTGTGCCACACTGGGAAAACCACTACTAATTATGATATATTTATTTTGTTGAAGTCCTTGTAAAAATGCAGAATTACTTCTGTACACTAAAAATTCAGTGAAATATCTGGACAAAGCCATGGCCTAATACTTTCAGTGAGCCAATAACTCCTATGACATTTGTGAACAAGCAAGCCCCAAAGATAAAAAAGCAGTGAAAATAATGAGAATTTCTGCTTTATTTTTCCTACATCTCATTTGTAACTCAAAGTTCTAGTCTAATGCCCAGTGTGAAAGCCTTCTGTGTGTTTTATATTGTCTTTTGAATAAGCTTTTCTGTCTTTTTCTCTTGGTACCTTAATGTTTTTTCTTCAACAGAGTTCACATCAACTATTGCAACCTTTGTCTGGCTAACCTTCAGAACTGATTTGCCTCCTGTTTCAATGATAGCGAGATTTGCTTTTTTTGGCCACTATTCAGAAAGCTTGGATTTCTGTTTTTCACATCCTAAAAGATATTTGTCCTTATTAGTAGTGGTTTATTGATTATTAAGTCAGTGGCAACATTCTGACCTTAGCATATTTGCTATATGCTCAGGTCAGTACTTCAGTTTGAGGTAGAAACTTCCAAGGGTAATAGTTGACCATTATTAAATTGCACTGCCACGAACATTTTGCTCATGAAAAACACTGCTGTAAGAGCTGTTGTCATAGGATGCTCTGTGTTATTGCCTCCTAGTTAATTCTCATGTCAATTGTGCTCTTGTTAATACATAAAGTTTTAATTTTTTAACACATTTTTGCTGTCTAATTTCCAAAGGAAATGAAAGTGCAAGAGACCTACAGAAAGACAAAGGTAAAGAGCAAAAAGGCTGACAACACAAAGTAAATGAAAAAAATGAGATTGGTGAGGCTCAATCTGTAAACAATGGCACCTAAAAAGCTCACATTGTCTTCACAACCAAAACAAGTACAGTTTTGAATTGGATTTGGAAGAGAAGGATTCAGTAGGACAAAGAATATTATTGGTCTTTATGCTATTGAAGATGAGCTTACTTTACTGAAAACCGTAAGTATTTAGTATTTTTCCTTTAAAGTATCTGTTTTTTTATATGTTTCTAAAATAATGACAATGCTGTCAGTGTGTGCACAGATAGACCACATGTATTGCATACACTGTAAGTAAACACAGTTTACTTGGGCATAGGAATCTTTCATGTGATAAAAAATGTGATAGGCATGCTAATAGGAATACAGCTACAGCATGAAAATGGAAATGGAGCAATGAAATTTGTAAAGTGCTCCAGTTTCTGTATGGATTACAGCAGAACCAGGGCTGATTTAAAGATGAATACTAATGTGAGGAGAAGCAGGAAGGCAATGTCTGATTTAAATGAAGGACTCTCCAAGCTCTATTTCAAAATCTATGTATTCTGTCTGTGACTGTCAAGCATCCCTTTGTATTGCTGATACTAAACTGTGCACTTCAATATTAGATGTACAGTGAAACTGTATACTATTTTTAATAGTTTGCAAAGGAGGCCTGCAAGGGATAATATTTTGTTAGAAGAAGAAGTCTATTGATGCCTTGAAGTGCCTACCTAGAACAGAGGCTAGGCAGAGAATAAAGTAGATATTTATTAAAGGTCTTTTGTAGGTACACCTTGGGCAGTCAAAAGCCTCCGAGAGGGGCTAGACCCAAGATGTGGACAGTGGTTCTGAGTTTTTCAGACAGATTTAGGTTTGGTCTGTTTGCATATCAGAGGCCAATTGTCCAATTACAGCTTCAGGTAATGAAGTCACATTTGCCCAGTTTGCTCCACTGCAATTCACTTTTGTTCATACTTTTTGGGGCCTGAGGCCATGACGGTCACCTTGATTCTCAGGCCTGGACGGATTGTTTTGTCTGAGCAAACAATGGGGACAGCTTACTAACACTGTATATGGAGTTCAGAGTTATACACTAATGCAGATCTGAAAAATATAAAATCTAAAATCCTAAGGTATGACTAGTTCATCACTTTTTCATGATTTACTGTAAAAAGACGGTATGTAATGATAACCTATACTGCATCATTCATGTTTCTCATAAGTTGAATTAGAGCAGCTCTCTGGAGAATTAATTTCTTGTTGCAACTGTACACTTCTACATTTACCCTCTTCTGCTAAAGACTGATCAGGGTAGTAACTTTAATGTGCCTCCTTGTGTGCCATTTATGCACTTACATTTGAATCCAATCCAGAGCTACAGTCCAATTACCCATGAAATAGCAATGGTGAAAACAAAAGTCTTTGTACTTTTCTACTTTCTTAACAGCGTAATTCATACTCAGACTGCAGGGTCTGTTTGCCAGAAGTAATTTGTATTAACATCATACATTTGTGAAACTTCTAGTTGGTTGCAACTTCATAATGACTTTCAGTTTATTTTTGCTATGATATCACAGCTTTCTTCTCAATGTGGTAGAATTAGGATTTGATTTTGGGACAGTGCTCCCAGTGAGGTAAGAGTCTTTAAAAATTCCATACATTTTATGGAATTAGGACCAAGAATACTAGACAATTGTTCTATGTTTGGGCATTCCTCTGTGTAGCAATGGTAGAGAACATAATCTGAGAAGAAGAGAATTTACTGTCTTAATTCCTATATAAAGAAACACACAATATTAATGGTCTGCCCAGGTATCCAAAGAATAATTTGTAAAGATTTTGAAGGTGGAGCTTAAGAAGCAAATTCTCCCTGATAATGTTCTATGGGAGTATTTCTCAGAAACATTTTCTAAGGATGTTTCCCTCACGTCTCATGAAATGGCTTGATGGATACCATATGGCAGAAATTCCTCATTTACTGGCAATGCTTTTTGCAACAGGTAGCTTGCTTTTACTGAAACACTGAGTTAGGCCCTGAGTGAACAGATATTTAAAGGAATGCAGTGGTTCAAGACCGGAACAGTTTTTTTTTTAAATATAACTTTAAGATAATCAAATATATTACCTTTTTTAATGATATCAACACTGACAAGTGGGAAAATCTGTGTGGAGTTACACTGACATTGAGGTCCTCAAGGTTTGAGCCCCTCGAGACCTGAATCAGACTTTGCAATTTTTTTTCAAGTTAATCACTAGCTATAGCTAGACAGCCATGACTAAGAAATTCCATTGTGAACATTGTATGCTTGGCTAATCCTTTGTTTTAAGTAAAAGGGAAGTCAATCCCAAGATGAATGGACTATCTGGATGAAAGCCTCCAGGAATGAAGTCAGCAGAACTGAGCTGACTAAGGTAATTCAGGCATTGGGAGATCACGTCCAGCAAGACATGGACCACCCAAAAGAGACTCAAATGGAGGGAAGAACTGCTCAAGCGGACTAATTAGCATGAGAAGTCGGAGTTGTAACAAGTAGGGGTTTGAGTACTAACCAATGAAATAATTCTGTTATCTGTAACCAGAGAATCCTCATGCCTTTGTTAAAATGTAAAAATAGTGTAAAATTTTGGTGATCAGGAACCCAGACTTTTGTGAGTTACCATTCAGCTCCCTACTTTGCATGTAATAGAATAAAAAATTAGAAATACCTCTCCCTGCAATGTAAATTGGCACTTTGTACTGGGTAATAAGCCTGCATTTGTGACAACATTATCACTGAAAGGATATAATAACCAGATAACTTGCTTTGGTGTTCTATACAATGTGATTTCTTTTGGTTTTTTGCAAGGTATTCCACTAGATTATTTCTAAAAATGTGGTTAATATTTTTGACATCATAAAGCACTTTGGCCAGGCAGTGTGCTGAGCATTGCTCTAAAACTTAGTGTCAATGATGAATCCAGCATGTTTCTATAATTAGAAGCCGAGCCTTTACTGTGCAAGTTTGTGATGTAAATGACTCATATAGTCTGTGAAGATATTGCAGAACTGGCAAACAAGGAATTTTAAGAGATGTCATTGAAAAAAGCAAAAATGACTTGATGCTTGCCTCATCATATATAAACATAATTTTCCAAAAGGTTTTTGAACATATTTGCACACAGTATAACTAATGCCGTGACTAATATCTATCCATGTATGTCCACAGTGCTTTACAGATGTGATGAAAAAGACTGTGAACAAAAGTTGACCAAGTCCACACACAATAAAATAGAGGGAGGCTATAAGGAAAAAAAAAGAAGTTAATTTTTTTTGCAATTACACTCCTCATAAGCTCCAATTAATTGTTTTACTAACTTGATATGAAAACAGGGATTCAGATCTGTGAGCTACCAAGTGAGGACTGATAAAACATGCATTTTTACCCTACTGTCTGTTTATCAACTGTGGAGATATTCATCTAAATCTCATTTTAAATCTTTCTGGCTGCCAAATAAGATGGTGTGCAAACTATTCCATAAACTGTGCATTTTGTCAAAATGGAGTTGAAAAAACTGTTTTATTTCCAAAAAGAGGCCTGTGAAAATGCTAGGAACATTTGCAGTAGAAATGCTCAAGTCTGTGTTGGGGGAGGGAGGAGAAATATCTAACTGCAGTAGCTAGCAACTTCTAACACAGAGAAAACAGTTATTGTAGATTTTGCAACATTAATAGTGATAGGGAAATGTTTTGACCAGCTTTCCTGTAATCCAATGATGAATCTTACAGTATTTCTTCCACAGTACTTCACCTTGAAGTAGAGTATATTTTACAAAAGACAGCTTTTTCCTCTGACTTTCTTTCCTCTAGGAATCACATAGGCAACCCAGAATATCTTTTGTGTTAATAGTTTTTATACTTGACGCCAGTGTATTCTAGTGTACTATAATGTGTTTCCTTCTTGAGGAAAGTATCCAGGTGCTCTGTAACCAATGATACATTAAAAAAATAGCATATTTAAAATACCCGCAAGGTGATTTAAGTTTAACCTAGTTGAAGATACTGTCAGAAGTGCCATGTGGCTCTAGATGAAGTGCAATGCTCCCTGACAGATGAGTAGCTAATGCAAAATTGAGTCCAGTTACTTTTTCATTTTATGTTTTTATGCTGCCCACTGCTTCCAGGTAAAAACAGTCTATTTTTATCAAATAGCAAAATGAGGAGTATAAGTAGACAAATTATCTCCATTGCTGGTAAATACTCTGTGTGTTCCCAAAGATGTTCAGTGTGACACTGAGTTTGATGATATATTTGCTCCAAGTGGTGTCCAAAAAAATGATGCGGGCAAGTTTCTGTTTCTATCATGTTTTTAAAAATAGACATGAAGTAAAATGTTTATGTTTACCTATGTTTTAAGGGTTTCCAAGACAGCCTCTGTGTGTGTGCATACCTACCAAAATATGCTTTGTTTTTGTCCAGTCTTCAGACACACTATAATTAGAGTGGTTCAATAGTAAATCACATAAAGCCCTCTTTTTTCAGTAACAAATATGTCTGAAAACATTTATAAAGGTTTGAGACCATACGAAAGTTCAGAGTTGAATGAACTTGAAGTCATGGGGAAAGTATTAGACTGTACATTACAGAACGTTGTTATAAAGGCATTATTGCCATAATATACCAGGGAATTTTTATCCAATGTTTGAAGTTTTAGTGCTGTGGGATTCTTGGGTTAAATTTTGTGACTGTGCTAGAAAAATATAATTATAAATTGTAAATGCTTTTATATTTTGAAAAGAGAAAGTAAACATTTCCCTTGCCCTCAGTTTTCCAGTCTGTATGGATATGAATTGTCAAATCAAGGCTCTTCATGTTTTATTCTTAACTTATAATTAGAACAAAAAATGTTCTAATATTTGTTCTAATATGGGCAATTCGAAATATATTTAAATCAGAGCTCTTCTTATATTAGGTCTACAAGTGATACACTGTCACACCAAAAGTTCCAATTTATACTATGGCCTCAAATCATGAACACCAGTGGTACAAGTCCACCATGATGTTTTTTGATAATTTCACATCTGTGTAGGCTGACCTAAATCTCAGTCCCCTACACTTTCAGTCACACAGTGCCAGCACAGCTGGATGCTTTTCTTGCTGGGTTTCTCACTGTCAAATTCCTGATGTTCTTGCCTGCTAAGCTCTGGAGAACACCAGTAGCTTTAGGTGAAGTGGAATAACGTATGCGCTTGCCACAGAAAGATGTCATATTGCCAAGCGTGTTTGGGGCTCTGGGTGTCGGTGCTGGTCATTAGGTAAGTTAGGCTGAAATCCAGCCTCAGTGCAAGAGATTTTGCAGGTCTGTCTGTGTGTTATTTCAGTCACATTGAGAGTCTTGGTGCCAGGGTGTCGTAAACACTCTGGCTGGATGACAGGTATGCACCAAAACCCCTCTGTTTCTCTGATCCTCAGCAGGACAGAGAGAAAATGCAGCAAAAGGCTCATGTGTGCACGTAAGGACGGAAGAAATCACTCACCAATTACCTTCACAGTCATAAGAGACTTCTTTGGTAAATTAATTTAACTTTATTACAACTCAAATTAGAGTATAATAATAAGAAATAAAATCTTAAAAACATCTTTCAGCCATCCCTCCCTCTTTTCTGGTCTTAACTTCACCCAGATTCAGTCCCTCCTCCCCTCAGTGGCACAGTGGGGTGGGCTGTGGTTATTTCAACACATTTTGTTATTGCAGGTCCTCCCTCCACAGGGGAGGACTTCTCAGACTCTTCCACAGTGTGTGGTGTCTCCCACAGGAGACAGAAGTCCACGAACTTGTCCAATATGAGTCCCTCCCACGGGATGCAGTTATTCATGCACTACTCCAGTACGACTCCCTCCCACACGGTGCAGTCCTTTGGGAGCAGTCTGCTGCAGTGCGGTTCCATGCCACAGGGTGCAATCCTTCAGGAATGCACCGCTCCAGCTTGGGACCCCCACAGGGTCACAAGTCCTGCCAGGAAACCTGCTCCAGTGTGGACTCCTCTTTTCACATGGCCCCAAGTCCTGCCAGGAGCCTACTCCAGCACAGAGGCTTCCCACAGCATCCCAAGCTGCTTCAGGCACCCCCACCTCCAGCTTCGGGTTCTTCATGGGCTGCAAGGGCACAGCTGTCTCGCCATGGGCTGCACCTTGGGCTGCAAGAGAATCTGCTCCAGCACCTTGAGCACCTCCTCCTCTTTCTTCTTCACTGGCTTTGGTGCCTGCGTGGCTCTTCCTGTCATATATTCTCCCCTTTTCTCTGGCTACAATTTGCTTCTGTGCAATAACTTCCTTCCTGTCTTAAATCTGTTGTCCTGTAGTCACTACTGCTATTGTTGATGGACAGAGCCAGTGGCGAGTCTGTCTAGGAGCAAAGTGACACCAGAATCATTAGATACTGGGGAAACGTATGGGAGCTTCTTACAGAAGCTACTCCTGTACCTCTCTGCTACCAAAACCCTGCCATGCAAACTGAACACACAATAACAGCTGTCACCCTGTGCAATTCTGACCTGCACCCCACGAGTAAATACTGGTTTTGCTATCAGCTGTGGAGTTACTCTTGGACTAGGCCAAAAATAGTATACAAGTCAACCTAAAATTTTCTTTGGGAAGTATTTTGTGTTTGTGCATCCTCATGTATAAATGTATGTATTTTGTGCTTTGCAATAAAACATGTACTTCTCATTAACTTAAAGTATCATTCTTTTATTGAGTAACTTCCAAAACTTGTATACAATTTATTTCTTTGTTTTTGCCTTTTTTTTTTTTTTTACACATGCTGTAGGATTAGGAGTTTGTAAATTTTCCAGGCTGTTGCTCGCTAGCACTTGAATTGGTAGCACCAAAATCCAACTAAATGTTTGGATTTCTGTCTGGACTTCTGAAAATCAGTTGGAATTGTCATGAACTTGGCTCAGACCATGACACTTAATTAAAAACTGCTACGTTAAGGTGAATGGGGGAGCTGAAGTTGCTCCCACCCCAGTACGAGGAGAAATGCTGCCCAGGAATCTGCAGCTTTTGCTGAGAGTGGATGCAGTCATTGTAAGCAGTTATTGGCTTGTGCCTCTTTTGTGTTTTACTTTCTGGTCATATTTCTGTGCAGGTGTGTGCTATGATTTTGATTTTGTTGTGGTCACTTAAGGTAGTCTTTAAACTACACTGGGAGGTTATAACTGTAGTATCATCAGGAGCAAAAATTTATGTTTAGCCATTGTAGGAATCACTAATCACGTGCTAATCTTCCTGTTAGTTATTTCCTAGTCCATAACACTTTTAAAATATGCTGGATTTTGTACAATGAGGACCGCCATTCTGCTGCTTCTGTGTCTCTGGATATATCGAAACAGAACAGATTATCCCTGATAGGTCTGTTCTTTAGCATAGTGTACCAGATAATGTGCCATATAAATTATTAATTGCCCATATAAATGGATCTAAATTCTTCCCCATTCCTCTATATTGCACAATGGGAAAAGGCAGTCAGTGTAAGGTGATCTGTGGAGACTTTACTTGGAAGTAAATTAATCTACTCTGCTGTCTAAAATTGGGAAGTTTCTAGTATAGTAAACACCCAAAATCCATTGTCAGAAAGTAGCTATTCAAATGTATGATCTTTCCCACATGAGGAAAGGCAGAGAAAACACACAATATAAATTATTACCTGGAGGCACATTTTTCTGGGTGGTGAATACAGGGAGAATCCAGATAAGTAGTCTAGATACATCAGTTTTAGAATATGTAATTGAATGAAACAATCTCATTCTCTGTGTAGATGGCTTTTTACTGTACTCATTCCCCACAGGTTGAGGCAATGAATCTTGCAGCTGCTACAGTTCCAAAGAGCTAATGGCAAAATACATTTAAAGAAATGGATTCAAGTGATGACATTCCTTGCCTTCTAATAATGATGTTCCAAACACAGCCTCTGGCTCAGCAAGTTAATAAATTGTAAGTGCCAGAAGATAGAGTATCTCATAATTTACCCACTTAAACATTATGTGTTCTTAGTTAATATCTCCAATTATTTACCCCCACAAAAATGAGCAAGGTTTTAAAATCATATCTAGTTCCCCAGTCCCAATAACGTCACAGAAGAGGATACTATGGACAAAGTTCAGCCATCTTTGCATATTTCTTAAAAGCATGTGAATATTTACCAGCCACAGACCCTCTGTACCTGTTTGTACTTTCTTGCAAACTTACTGTAAAATATCACCATACTGATTGTTTAGTGCTTTACATGTGCCTTGGATGAGGATAAGTGAAAACTATAAAATAGCAGCTGACATTTATATCTAGGAAAAAAATATTAATTGTGGCAAGAATGAAGAATAAATTTTAACACAACACTGTGGGAATAAAATGTAGAAAGTGTAAGTATTTTAGGAAGGACAAAAAAAAAGTCACAGAGACAGAATGACTAGGTAATACTTGAGCCTTAGATCAGCAAGTGAGCTAAAGCTAAATACAAATATTTCCTACAGTGGAGACAGATGTTTGGCCATTTCAGAACATTTTCACTGGATTATAACAAACCCTTAGAGAGTAGCAGGCGTCCTATCCACAAACAGAGCAAAATATGAGGCTGAAAGAGGACTGGATGCTCAGAGACAGCCAGAAATAGTAGTGGCACCTAAGGGAAATGAGTAAAATACTTCAGTTTCTTCAGTCCAGTTGTTGCAAGGTTTCTTGCAGATTTTTTTTTGTCTTAATAAACTGTGGGCAGAACTTCTTTGATGGACAGCACTGCTCCATCAGGCTGATGCAGAGGCATCCCTGTTTAGTATAGATCAATTTTTTATCAGCCATGCAATAATAATTGAAGTGAGAAATATTTCCCTGAGATGAATGGCCTTGTAGGTGGGCTGGTGACCTGAGTCACAGGCAGTGCCCATTTGCCTTACCAGATCATTACACTTAGTTATGCCCTGTGCCTCAGTTATCACTCTTGTTAGAAGCAGAGTATGGAAATAAACATCCACTGGGGCCATCCACTGTTAGTGGCCTGAGTTGATTGACCATGTAAAAATATACCGACATTAGAATAGCTGATATCTGTGTGGAGACAGAATGTATTTTCACTGCCAATTCAGTATTCTTCTGTGGCTTTTATGATGTAAGCATGAGTCACTTCACAACGTTTGAACTGTCTCTCAGTGTATTATTGAAGCAATATATTTTGGCATACATCTTTCAGTATAGTGATACAATTTTTAAAAGAATTCCAGCTTTTTAAACTTATGATTTTATACTAGCTCTTATGTAGTATTTGTCCTACTTGCTTTATACAAATATTTTTTTTACACAAACCTTTAACTTTATCTCTGCTTCAGTTTTCATAGTAGGACAAGAGACAGATGAAATGTTGTAAATTGAATAATTGTCTATAACTCTTGATATTATCACATACTTACAAATAATAATTCAGTGATTCATTTTGTTTCTAGTGCAAATAGTTACATGGTCAAAAACATTTATTGAAACTTTAATGAATTTTTATTTTGATGTATTAGAAATGGCCCTGTGTCAAAATCCCAGGAAAGAACTGGATATACACATAGGAAAACTGAACAAGATCTATATTCAAAGTCCAAATATTACCTATTTTGTGGCTCAAACCACAATTGTGATCCAAAGCCCATTTCCCTTTAAAATTTTTAAAACTAAAATTATTGTATATGTCTCATTTTTTACAACAGTGACAGCAAAATGCTTTGGAAATTAAACAATGTGTTGGAAATTAAAAATGTCAACATTTTGAATATGTTTTTCCTAGGTTACTTTAAATTCAAGGTGTGCCAGTTGCTTTGACATTTTCACTATAATCTGAGCAACAAGAATTTATCTTGCTGACCCTTTGATGTGTTCTGGTGAATATTTTTAATGGCATTAGTGGTTTCAGAGAGACGATGCAAAAAAGAAGCAGCTGTCCTACAAGAGCTGTCATAGAGAGAACAGTGGCTCTGTAAAGATCACTTGCTTCCATAAGGTATAAAATGTATTGTGGAAGCAAAGAGATTATTATAGCTGTTATTTTTCCTAAGGGAAAACTGAGAATATTCATCTGTAGATATTGAGCATATTCATCCGTGTGTTTTATTGCTGCATAGAATCATAGAATGGTTTGGATTGAAAGGGACCTTAAAGACCATCCTGTACCAACCTGCCTGCCATAGCCATTTTGCACTAGACCAAGTTGCTCAGAGCTCCATCCAGCCTGGCCTGGACACTCCCAGGGATGGGGCAGCCACAGCTTCTCTGGACAACCTGTTCCAGTGTCTCACTACCCTCACAGTAAAGAATTGCTTCCTGATATCTAATCTAAACCCGTGGCCTTCCAGTTTAAAGACATTCCTGCTTCACCTATCACACCATGCCCTTGTAAAAAGTCCCTCTTCAGCCGTCTTGTAGCCCCCCGCTTAGTGAAAGGTGCTCTAAGGTATCCCTGGAGCCTTTGCCTCTCCAGGCTGAACAACCCTAATTCTTTCAGCCTGCCTTTGAGGGCAGAGGTACTCCAGCCCCTGGGTAGTTTTCATGTTCCTAATTGGACGTGCTCAAACAGATGCATGCCCTTCCTCTATTGGGGCCTGCAAAGCTGGACATAGTAGTCCAGGTCTTGTGAGAGTGGAGTAGAGGGGGAGCATACATCCTTGTGTGTGTTCATATTTGTGTGTAGGCACATGCAGACGTACAAAAGAGAAGGAAAGCCATGGTCAAATACAGACAATGTGCAAAATAGAAATCTTTCACAACCTAACCTTATAGAAGCTGAAAGGTGGTGTTTTATGAGGTTTACTTAGCTTATCTACAGACCTGGCAGATCCAGAAAACTATTTTATTTAGAAAATGATTTATTCCTCAGTCTTATTCATAACATCAGTAGGACAAATCTGTTTGATTTGCTATGGCTAAAAATATTACTGGGGGAAAAGAAAGTCTTTATAACATTAAAGCTTATCTGCTTTGGTTTGCACTCTGCTTTTCCTGGGTCTTTCTTTGTAGTAACATCACAGAAATACAGTTATGATGATTTTCACCTGAGGGATAGGTGACAGAAAGCTAATGTTCTTGTAGCAAAAGTATAACTCTGATACAGATGTAATATCTGCAGAGGTGTTTCTAAATTGACATCATCTAGAGGTTTATATGGTGGGTCTGTTATTTTTTGAGGATAGGTAATTACAGAGAACTAGACAGTAAATATACAGAGAAACTGTCTAGGATTTAAAAATGCAATGGACAGATCTCAAAGACCAAAATGTCACCCAGTGTCCTTTTATTTAGTTATTAAGAACTACAAAAAGGACATAATTTCTGATAAACAATTTTTAGAAATAAAAGAGGTTGTATTCAGCAAAGATTTGGAAGCAACCTCTGGAACATCACATTTTAAAGGAAGAGAAAAATGGAAGCTAGTAGCATGACAGAAATAAAAAAAAATATTCAACAGAATTAATCTGCCTTAATCTGGTATCCAGTTGTAACTTGCAAGAATAATTCTCATTGCTAAAGTGTGTCCATGTCTATCTTTGCCTCTCTCTGAAGCTCAAAATATTATTTGAGGTCCACTTCTGATGATTGTGTCTTGGTTTTCCCTTGGTTTTAAAGTCCTTTGAAATTCAGTGGACTTTCTGGTTTGACTTGTCCCATGCTGAGTCCTCTTAATACTCCTTTTGAGAGCTGAGGAGCAGCCCTACCTGGTTACACATCTTTTACTTAACAGGAGAGTAGGAGATACATCTTTTACTTAACAGAGTTTCTGGCCAGTCTAAGTTCTCTAAGAAGTGCCAGATGGTTGAACCCACATGTATTTTCCACCCCATTTCCTCCTCAAGCAAGGGTAGAGTTTAAATGGCTGCAACAAGTTTACTGTCAACATTGAGTAGGTTTTCACACATTGTGGTTTGTGGAAGCCTACCCAGCACCACTAGTATATCTCCACTGCCTGATGTACTGTGCTCTTCACAAGGAAAACTGCTGGTGCTGTAGGACCATCAATAACTTTTACACATTCAATAGAAGCATTAAGTGTAAGAACAGTGTATTTAGGTTAGATATATATTTTTTCAATATATATAGGTAGTGAAGCATGGGCACAGGCTGCCCAGAGGGCTGGTAGGGACCCCATGCATGGAAACATTCAAGGTCAGGCTGGATGGGTTTTAGGTAATGTGATCTAGTTGAAGATGTGTCAGCTTGTGGAAGGGAGCTAGACTAGATGACCTTTAAAAGTTCCTTTCTAACTAACCTCTTCCATGATTCTTTGTTTTATGTGATTATGGTTTTAAACATAATTTCTGTAGCATCAAATTACAAAGGAAGGACTCTTGTTTAATTGACAATTCTATTTTTGTGTTAGTAGGGTCTATCATAAACTGAGAGCAAACTTTACCAACTTCATGACTAAGCAGTTTTACCTACATCTGTCCTTTATACATTGTAGATGCTGGACCTTTAAAAATGCTGTGAAAGAGGGGCAAACTGAGACTGAAGTTTCCATTCTTCATTTATGTTATTATTGAAATGTCCACATCTACACTGTATTAAGCTTAGAGGAAGATAACATCCCTGGCTCATTTAGTAAGTTGTCTAAACAAACAGGAAAAATTACACATCCTGGATGACCAAGCATTAAGGTATGATGAATTCAACTCCTAACATGGGTGCATTGCTGAGGTGCTTGTTGGAAGGTAGAGTTAGCACACCTGAGCTGCAGAGTGCTTCTGCTCTGTGAAAGCAGGTTTCATTCATTGTGTATTCTGGCCTAGCTCCATTCATGGAGCTCACTAATTTGAATAAGACATGCAGAATTGGGCCAGAATATGCAACAAGGATTCACACTTCAGATATTATAGGGCTCCAGTCTGGTGCCTGAAGTGTGTTGCATTAGGCTGCTGCTTCTTAAAACAATGCAGAAGAATCTGTCTTTACTCAGGTAGCAGGCATATTTGGTAATACTTTATTGACGTCACATATTTAACCTCTATGGATTAAAAAAAAGAAAGCATATAAATATGTATATTCTGCATAAAAAATGACAAGCCATGCAATTTAATTTAAATTATAACAGAGATGAAACCACACCTGTGGCATTTTCACATAAGGCACCTGTCTGATAAATTAAGAATAAAGCTAGAAGCCATCAAATTCTTGCAGTCTGAGGGCCAGTCTGATATTTGTAACTTCAAATTTTTTTTTTTTTGTGTCCTAAAGAAGAAAGTGTACGAATTTAATGAGTTAGCTCTGCCATTTGCGGATTGAATATAGTAAGTATACTGGGTCCTAAAATATCTCTGTTGGAATACATTACTGAGAGCTGTAAAGTGAACTGTCTTCTCCTCTGAAAGATCTGGTGACAAAGCAAAGAACACAGTCTCAGAATCTACTTCTACCATCATTTCTATAAGACAATTCCCAATGACAACTGGGGTGTCTTAGGTACTTTCCTATTATACTGTACATTGCCTAGCCATTTCTCTGACTCTTCCAAGACTGCTTAAGATGGAATTGTGAATTCATAATTTGGAAAAGGCTGCTTCTGTCTGAAATTACTGACTTCAGTACACACTGAACTTGGCCTAATACATTATAATTTCTCAGATGTGGGTCTCATCCTTTCTGTAGTAGATTGAAATGTGTAGATTCCTTTCTTGTCCATTTTGTAAGTAATGAAACTTTTTTTATTTCTAAGTTTTTATTTATATATGTGTGTGTATTCCAGACCTATTTGACAAAATTGCCATAATTGTTTTCCATCTGAAAACTACATTATGACATAAGCTATGACCAAGATGATGTGTAATTGTTTGCATATTTCCCTTTTATGGTATAAAACTGTACATATTATGCTGATGAAGCGTCAAGAATTCTGTGCCCCTACAGATAAGGCTGTCTTTCTTTAGGAAACTTAGTGTAAACTGAGAAGCACTCAGCACTAGGAATTATGGCCTTCACTCAATTACTTTACCTGCTATAAAAGATTAACTTTTATTTAAGGATTTTGATGTATGAGACATTTAAGTGTTACTGTATCTAAAATGACAGAAAGCAAGATAGGACTCATTTAAGTTACCTGTGTGAATGGTATCCTTAAGTCAACTAGTCATGGTATTCTGAGACCAACAGAGTTAACTGTCCCTCTGCAGAAGGGAAGAAGAAGTTAAACCCAAGAAGAAGAAGTTAAACCCAACATTTTTATGATATGTCTGGTCTGTGTTTTTTGGTTAGAGGTGTGATGCTCTGGTATGCCAGGTGGGACAAGCTGACGGGGCATCAGAAGTCTTTGCAGTATATTTGTCTGCTGTTGTAACTTATTGTAATGCTGAAATTTCATTTTTGTGGGGGTTACAACTTTGCATTCAGATTTCACATTCTCCTGCAAAAACACATGCTTCTGTTTTGTTTCAGACTTTTTGTTTTAAACCCTTTATGTTCCCTTTTTCATAAATATAAAGATGATTTTTTTCTCTGCTGCAATAGTTTATGTTTAGAATCTGGTTTAGGTTTAGATTCACTGTGGTAAAAGCATAAAAACAGTGATGTAAACACTGTTACAGATAGAACATTTCTGTGTCTCATTCATGCAGCACAGTAATACGACAATTTCTCATGTTCCCTTCAGCTGACAGAGTCTCTCAAAGCAGCAGGAACCGTAGTCACAACACTAGTGTGTGCAAATGGTAGGCAGAAGCCACTGTTGTGAAATTTGTTCAGCTTTGCTTCTTCTGGAAAAGCAAATCCCCAAAGAGACAGAAAATAAATGAAAGGGGTCTACAGGATCAGTAAATGATCTTTGTGATCATGGCAGGTCTTGAAAACTATAACTAGCAGTAGTAATCAGAAGCAAATTATTCTGGGCTTCTAGGAGATTGTAAGGAAAACTGGCTGGTAAATCAAGAAAATATTTTAAAATGTACATGATATTACTACTAAAAAATTACAAAGGTTTAACGATTTCCACTTGTTAATATTAAGATTTATTACTATTGATGAAAGTGTATTTATGTTTATTTGTATTTATTAATAATAGCACATTACACAAGTATTTATCTATTCATTATTTATTTTCAGTATATTTATCAATAACACTAGCTATATTAGTATTTATTTAATATATTTATTTATATTTAAAAATCTGTTCTTGCTGCTAATTCATTCCCACTAATAAATTGCAAAGAAATCTGAGGCAAAACCACTTTGGAGAAGAGCAGAGGGTTGAAAAAGAAGGAAAGTGAGAGTTAGGAGTTTTGGTTTACATGAAAGCATTTACTTTTGCAAAATTTTTTTTTTTTTAATTTGGTGTGGGAAGCAGTGGAGTGCCACTTACTTTAAATGTATTGCTTTATTAATAGATTGGAAATATTGTTCAGAAGGAAGGCTGGTACTTTTCAGGTGGCTTTGAATGTCCAACATTTTGTCTAACACCTGGACAGCGTTAGAATAGTGCGGCGATTAACAGCCTCTCATAAAACCTCTCAAAGGAGAAGGACACTTTAAGAGAAATTTCTTCTTCTGGTATAGCTAATCTCACACATCATCTGATGGCAACCTGTTCTGACCTAAAACTATTCAAATGCAATTTAAACTTCAGTGTGCTCTGAAACTTCAATTTACCTAGAAGAAGTATACAGCAGTAGGCTGATATGAAAGTTATAGAAATTTCAGATAATCCTTATGAAGCAAATATTTATTTTCCAGCCCTTGCCTATTTCTTTGCTCATATAACATTTGTGCACAGTGGTTACCCACGAGCCTATTTCAGAGTACCCAAGAGCTTCTTTTGAGCTACTGAGGACTTTCCATTCTTGTTTTCAGCACTGGTAAAGCTTTGTCATTTCAGTAAATTTTTAAGTTTTCTTCTAATTGTAACACTTAAAATGAGCTGACAGCTTATCTTAGAACAGCAGTTACAGAGGCAATACCAGTAACAAATACCTGGCTTTGTGTTACTGGTAGGGAAGCTGCACAAGGTATTGGAAGAGAAAAGAACAAAAGCCATAATGAAAATGCCTGATGCATTTGAAAGAATGTGTCAGACAAGTGCCCTAATCCTGTTTTTTTCCCTTCACACTGTTGTAGCACTGCTCACTTTTCCTCTACTGTGTTGAGCAATTCTCTCCTTCATCCATAGTCAGTCTGCACCGGAGAGAAATTTTTATTGCATAGGCAAGCTGGTTAAGGCCTCAGTCTTTCTTATTCTTTTGACATCAGGCTAGAAGCCCCAGTACAATGCAGCCTGTGAGCAATACCTGGGAATGAACTGCCATATTTTAGGACAGTATACATATTTTATTTTGTTTTAAAACTGGATGGTAAAAAAGCATGACTTAATACAGACTTAGTCCAGAATAAATCTTGAATAGTTTAGTACAAAATGCCTTTGAAGGAAGGATGAAAATCAAATTAGGGGAGTTGTGCTTCTTCACTAATTTTCTATTCTGTGTTTTTGTGTTCAATGGCACACATATAAGAAAAGGTTTGAAATTCCGTACCTCATGAATAGAAAGTTTAATACCTCTTCACACATATGTAAATGACTCTGCAAAGTGCATGTAGTTAAAGTAAAATGGTTTTTATATTGCAGTGGTTATTTTTGGTACAAATGCTTTCTCTTTCTTTCTTTCTTTCTTCAGTTAGCACTATTTTGTTGCTGACATTGGTGGAATTTTCATCCCTGGTAAAGCACTTCTCTTTTGTAAAATGGCCATAAAATGAGACTGAAGTGTTAACCTGACCAGGTTTTAAGCATCTCAGCTGAGAAAGCATGCATAGCACAGGTGCAAAGCCTTTGACAAAGATCCAAGTAGAGATCTAGATCTTAGAGGGAAAAGGGTTTTGCTTATGCAATGAAGTCTGTCTGTTTCACTGATAGAAGTCTTTCTTCTAGTCTCATGTCCTGGTTGTATCTTAGAGCCTCAGGAATAAATCCTTTGTATTGACTGGCTGCTTCTGCTGTTATTCAGTTTTAGTTTTCATTGATACATTTGAAGCTGAAGTCCCACTTTTTTTTTGTTTGTTTGTTGGTTTTTTAAGCTTAAAGCAGCTTTTTGTGTAGTAGATTTCAAAAAGCTTAAAAATAGCCAGCACGTATTCTCACTAAATAGTGAAAGGATAATGACAAAACCAGTGTTTCAATTAATGCTACGAAAGTTAGTTTGTTTCTGTTTAGCAAGTCATTAATAGAATGCCATAAGCGGCATAAAAGTATATCTTTCCAGAGTTTTGGTCAGGAGAGCCACAGAAATCCAAACTTATTGATCACCTCACAACAGCATAAAACCCTGTTACATTTAGCAGTGGTGGCAAGCCCAGTGGGGGTCCCTGCAGCTGACATGGAGTGGGTACATTCAGCTGCCACTAGAGGAGATGAGTGGGGCGCCAGCTCCAAGGTGAGGAGAAACAGTGACCAGCCTAAAGGATGGGCAACTTTTGAACCAGCGGTCCCCAACTACTAATCTTCTTTCCACTGCTGCAAAGACAGTCCCTCTAAATTACACCATCACTGCAAGAAGGGGAGTCTTCCTAGTGATTCATTTTGGGGTTCACATTCAGTTTTGGCTTTTAGCAGTATGTAGCCAGAGCAACTCCAACGACATAAATCGTTGATTGTATGGATCAACACACACCATTTTGAAATTTGGCTGTGTCATTTTCATTTGAGGAAATGTCAATAAGGCCAAGAAATTATTGATGAACTTGACTAATCTTCAAGTGTCTTTCTGAGGCTACTACTCTTCTGATTACTCAAAAATACAATAAATGAACATATGAAGTCTAAAATGGCAAACAAGAAAGCACTTGCAAATTTCAGTTGTCAGACAAAAAGGGCTCCAATGAATATTGGATTTGTATTACACTCTAATTTGTAATCTCTGCTGAGTTGCTCTGAAGTCAGAGGCCATTCATGGAAGTTGACATTATACATATATGAATGATTTGTGTTTGCTGCCAGATCAAAATGACACTTGGAGACAATAAAATAAATTAACAAGTGGATATACTTGTTATATTCCACTTGTAGGAAGTTCACATTTGTACAAAACTAAACAAATGTGAATGTAGCCCTAGGCCTCTTATGACTTGACCTCTATCTTATTGTCACACATATGTGATTACCTTGCAATTTTTGGTTAAATGTCTTAGGGGTTGAAGCTGGATGATCTTTCAGGACTCTTGCAATGAAAAACAATCTCTGATTTTTCTCTGGAAAACCATGACATGACACCAGAACACAGTGGAATTTGAAAGAAAAGAGTACTGAAATTTCTCATGCATAGCTCAGTAACTGCTTCCATTAAACAAAATATCAGCATTCAAAACTCCCATGAAATTGAATCCTAACTTTCAAAACACTGTCTTGTTTGAGCAAGTGGCAGGAAAGTACTTTTAACAGTTGCCAGGATTGTTTTTTTTTAAACCATGTTTTTAATTCTTTGGGTAGATGAAGAATATCTATGGAACTGCCTTGACTTACACCAGTTACCAATAATTTGTCAATATTTAACATTTCAAAGGATTATATGGTAACTCAGTAGAAGGGTAACTGGTGTAGCTAAGATATCATTGTGCTGGTGAGTAGTGGTCATTTTATTTCCTTAAACTTCTTTCTTTCTCATCCTGGCATTGAGTCATTACTGTGGTGGTGCTGTCTCCAATGTATAATTTAAAGCATTTTCACTTGCAAACATTCCAACTTAGTATCTGACAATACAGCAGTCATATATCTACTAGAACTTCAAGTACATGCCCATTAATTTTAAAGCTATCTTTTTTTCCCTGAGATTTCTTACGTCATAACTCCTGAACTCCTGAAGAATTGCTGTGAAGAAAGCAGGAAGTTTGATTTACATATTTCAGCAATGTAATAACGGAAATTTAAACATCAATTAAGTAACACAAGAATAAACAATTCTTCTAACTAAGGAAGGAATCATTACTGAATTATGACTCCTGTGACTTTTATTAGTATATGTTTAATTCGGACTGAGAAAGAGGAGAACCTGTCTTCATTCTTTGAAAGAGACATGGAAATTAATAGGAATTAATCAACTGATAAATCTGGATGGATTTGTACTATCATGTGTAATGAAGATTATATGACAGAGAGGAGCAGTAAAAGCTCTACCATGAAGATTTTTGTCACTGCAATAACTGTGGATGTATTTACACTCATTCACAAATGAGACACTCCCTTATTGACAGCAAGTCCAATAAGCTATGACTTTAAAATCTGATTCCATAATATAGAGGTTTTACTGAAGTTTATACTGGAAAGCACAGAATTATCTTGAGGGCCTTACAGGCTAAACTGCTGACATCATCCAATCAGTGTGACTAGCAGAAAAAATACATCTTTCTTTTGGTTTAAAAGAGATATCCTGCTATTACCTGCAGCCTAAAATACGAATGATCCTTCTGTGAATGGTTTTAGACTCCTTTCAGGAAAATGCTGAACATCACCCTTTTATAAGATAAATGGTCCTGAAGCTTATCTTGCTGAGTCTTTTTTTTAAATACTCTGCTAGGGAACTGGTACCAAATAACTACATTTAAGACATGAGACCCTTGTGGGAGAATGAGTAAGACCAAATCTACTTCTGTCTCTATTATAGGTACTCGTTTTTTAAAAGTAGCTGTAAGTTTAGCACTGACAAAAAACATTGTCTTGATTTTGCTAGTAATTCACCAGCACCAGCAAAGACCAGAGGTATAGAACGAGAGGTCAGTGGAGCCAGCCATCCTAGATCATACTATTGAGTCAGTCCCCTGGTATCTCATCTTGGGGTGACATGTTAGTTAATAAATCCATCTATTCTGCATCCACAGAGCTAGAAAAACAATCGTAATAACACATATCTCATTCACAAGTACTGCAACTCTTCCTCTTGACAGAACAAAACATTACTCTACATGTCAAGTGCATGTCCTGGCTGTGCCTTGAACTGCCTTGTCTCCACTGATTCCCATCTGTGTGTAGGGAGAGCCTGATACATTTTGCATGAGAAAGCTCAGAGGAGAGACATTACTGAAAAAGGAATGCTCTTCCGAAGTACTTTTGTGCTGTAGCAACTTGTGGTTTAAAACCAACATGGAGTTCAAGCTGATTAACTTGACACTCTCCTGTTTCTAAATGATCCCATGTAACTGCTATGAAGTTCTCACAGTTTGCTGCTGAACAACCAACAGGCTTTCTTTTTGAGCCATTATTTCAAGTAGGTGGAAAAATACAACCAAGCAGCCTTGTGATTGCAAAAGCCTTTCTTTCTTTTGTAAAAAGTCACAAAGAGCCTCCTACTACAGTTACAAAGGGAAATATATAAATGAGAATTTTTAGATGCAGGAAAGGTCTCCTGTTGTTTCTGAATACATATCTTACAGCTCAGAGGTGGGTAACAACTGGTTCTGCCCCCATCTATAATACCTCTCTAAAAAAATCCATTTTTGTCCATCCAGTTTGAGCTGGAAGTAGATAACAGCTTAATTGGTCTCTCCTTACAACCCCAGGAATCTGAACTGTGGACTGAGGCAGGAATGCGTACATAAAACTGCCTGCTTTCCTGCCCTTGCCCCTCTGCTTCTGTTGCTGGGAATTCTGGGCGTTCCAGCTGAGCCACCGCGCAGATTTCTCAAACCTCCCATTCATCCACAATCAGATCTATTGAGAAACTGACAGCCATCCTTGGTAGAAGAATAGTTAAGCCAATCTTCAGCACAATATGTCTGAGATTCACTGAACAACCGGTGCTTCTGGGTGGTGGGTGGTACAGCTGCTGAAGGTGCCCCAGCGTGCTCTCCAGATGTGCTGCCAGGTTCAAAGCTCAGGTACAAAAAGAAAGATGGGGGAAGAACTAGCTTTTGCAATAAGCAAGTTCATGTATGTAGGGCTTGGAAAACACTGTTATAAGCAGCATAATTAGAAAGAGCATGTGAAATAAAAGAACTGGAGTGCAGTTTTCAGACAATAAATCAAAGGTTCTCATCAGAAAAAGACAAAAATGTACACTGACTGAGGTAGGCCCTGTGAGATATCTTGGCCATGAAATTAAAGGCTTATCTCATATGGGGATAGGAAGTTCCACCTGGGGCTATCGGACTTTCCTTCTCCTGGGAAGAAGTAAAGAAGTTTGCAAATGTTTTACATGGCAGAAATCCTCCCACTGTAGTACTTCTCATGTTTTTCCTAGTTTCTGTGGCACCATGTTGTCCACATTACATTAGATCCAGCATTACTCACCCAGCTATTTTAAAGGTGTGTAGCCTGGAGAGCAATCCCAAGATTTCAAAATATATGGAGATATATTCCACTAGATGCTGGCTGGGCTTTGTTGTGATTTAAGAATTCTAAGAGTACAAATAGGAAGAATTTCAGATTATTCTTTAATCACCTGATTCAAAGAGCAAGCTGTAAACAAAAACCAGCCATATCAACCAAGTCACAAGGGCATTCACCATTACAGTTTGGATGTTGATGCTTTGTAAGGAAAACTTTTCATATGCAGAGAAAGAAAAGATAAAGAACACTACTATTAGAGAAACAGTTAAACTATGCTTACTTAATAAATATCCAGCAAGCACCTTACTTCACCAAATGAGAAACTCAGTTCACAACATTAAAAGTCAGGATTCTGCACAAGAACAAACAGCCAAAGGGACACTCAAACGGAAAGAAAATGTTCTGAGTCTTGGTGGAAAAAACAAAGAAAAGGAAGGCGACTTATCTGAGTTGTCATTAGTCAGAAGGGATAGAGAAATCAAATAACATTAGCAGCAGTGTATTAAAAGAGCTGTACATTTGAAGCAAAGCACAAGACAGACTAAGCCTTGCAAACCTTTAAGTCTAAATGTGATTCAAGATAAAAATGAGCTGGATACTGAAAAGTGCAGAGGTGACCAAAATCATCTTCATTCTGCTCTTGTGTTACCTATCTATATTCATAATAATCTACATTGATAGTTATCTACATTGATAGTATATAAGACAACTTTGGGAAAGGACTGGCCTGAATTAAAAATTCCTGTCTAACCAGTACTACTCACCACTGACCCCTGATTGGAGCACTTAGGCATTATGAAAATACATGTAATAATCACATCAGTATTTTATAGAGCACTAGTAACTAATTACATTATAACTTGTCACATCAGAATGCAGCAAATCCTCTGATTCTGTGAATGCATACATGTGCTTTACAGTGCCAGAGGAGCACAAATATTTTACCATTTGAAGCCTCTGTAACATTACAGTGTTTCTTCAAAGGCACAGTTATTGGAGCGAGAGTGACAGAAGTACTTGTGTACTGTTAGTGGCACAGCCACTGTGTAGGTAAAAGCTCCCTGACTTTGCTGCTCTTTTGCTACTGATAGGACAACTCCTCCAGACAATTCACAACTTGTCGCTACATGTCAGTGGTCCAATTTAACTGACTGTAAACAACCATGGAAGAAAAAAACAGGTGGTTTCCAGAAACCATGGAAGTAAAACTGTGTAAAAAATTAAATGATCTGTCAGGATGGTTTTAAGGCAACTTTGAAGTTAAAGGTTCATTCATATCTGAAATCAGAAATATTACATTTTAAAAACTCAAAATGAAATAGTATTTCTGTGCCATAGAAATGCTCTTTTTCTTCCTGTGATCACATTTTTCACATTTCAGTGAGTAGATAGAGGAGGCTATCTCTGTGTCTACTGTACATCAGAATTTTGCTAACATAGTATGTAAAAAACAGTCAAAAATTAAGCTTTCTTTTCTCCCCCCCTCAGAGAAGATGTAGTAAATCCACTAAGAGGTGGAAAAATAAATGCCAGAAATAAAAGATTTAAAGATGGGGTTTGCCAAATTCCTTTTAAATTCTATCACTCTTCTGTTGGTACACACACACACTATTTAATGTTTTGCGGTTTGCTTAGGAACAGGTGAGAGACATCTGCTGTTAAATGGCCTGGCCAATTCATGTTTTTATATGACCATGAATCATACAGCAAAAACTGTAACATCCATTGACACTATTCTTTATCAAGAAGTTTTAAGTAAATTATTTTGCCAATTTTATTTTTTTTGCCATTATTTAATTTGATGCTAATTGGGAAAAATAACTGTTGTAAAGAGTACTCTGGTGCATAAAATACCCTTCAAATTCTGCCAAGTGTAAAGAAAGGATGAGAAATCCCTGATGTAAGCATATGCTATTTAAAATACTATTCAGCTTTGCAGTGGATTTGACTAAATAGGTCTTGGGAAGAAACACTTGTTCTGCTGAAATATTTAGATTCAGATTCTGGTTTGTTTTCTTTTTTTTCTTTTTAAGAAAAGATCTTTTTTTAGAAGACTCCCATTTCAAATTACTTTACTGCTTTTTAATTTGTGTGAAATACAGACTTAATGAGAAAGGGGAATTTCTTGTAAGAGATATAGGCTTGGGCTATAAAAATAATTTAAGCAAAGTACAAAGAAATAAAATGTATATATCTGAATAACTCGTACCATGGGACCCATTAACACTTCTCTACAGAATTGTTTTAGATAGATGGCTAGAAATTTCTGTTGACCTCTGCACTATTTTGTATTATCTTCAGGAGAGCTGAAGACTGGTGTTCTATCCTCCAGGGCTTTCAAATGAATCAGAGGAGTATTCAAGAAATAGGGCAATAAAATTAATAAATTATTTCAAAAGGATCAAGGGGATTAATTGAAAGAATAGACAGCACTTTTTTAAGGAGTTGAGAAGAATTTTAGTTTATGTATTTCCCTGTCACATCAAGCATAAAGTTGAGCAGTATAATACTAAATATCTCAAAATTATCAAGAAACCTTATTATGGGTAATAGTTGAGTTTGGTGCAGTCATTACAGCAATATGTTTGCTGTAATTTTCAAATGTTAATGCTTTTCATGAAAATTGTTATGTTGGGATAGTGCCTCTTTTTGTATACAGGTTTTCTGCTTCACAAGAGATCCAGAGCACCCACTAACTTGCATCATCATTTTTGGGTATTGTATATCTCTCAGATTACTTTCTCATAATTTCCAGTCATAGCATAGTTACTGGCTGAGAATTCGTATCTGTTCTACCCTGCTTGCACCTCCCACCCACACAAGGGTCCAGTCACATCCTAGGACGTGCTGCACAAATACTCAGCCTCAGGGTTTTAAGCATTTTTGCATGGCCTCCTGCAGTGGGTATCAAAACTTGAGGGACTTTTTACGAAGGCATGGAGTGACAAGACAAGGGGGAATGGATTTAAACTGAAAGAGGGTAGACTTAGATTAGATATTAGGAAGAAATTCTTGCCTGTGAACCTGGTGAGGCATGGGAACAAGTTACCCAGAGAAGGTGTGGATGACTGATCTCTGGAAACCTTCTAGGCCAGGACGGACAGGTCTTAGAGCAACCTGGTCTAGCAGGAGTTGTCCCTGCCCGTGACAAGGCAGTTGGAATGCAGTAATTTTTAAGGTCCCTTCCACCATTCTATGATTTTGTGTGATTCTATGATATGCAATGGAGAAAGACTGATTGACTTTCAAATTGCTTAATCTGGGTTACAGAAAGAATCTCAAACAACGTTTTCCACAGGCAGTCAACTTCTGCAGAACGATTCCCTTTATATAACATTGCTACAGTGCATTGTTTTCCTTAGTTGTAGACATAGGGATTATGTTTGTAGATATTATATATGTAAATATCTCTATGTGAAGTTAAGACTTGGATTAAATATTTGATGAAATAAAGCCTTTGGTATCTTGCATTTTTCAAATGCCAATGTTTGCAGAAAGCAAGTGACTGGTTGGGGCCCTTCTTGCAGACCTTCATTATCCTGCAACTGACACGGATTATTTTTGAACCATCCAATGGAATTCTGCATGATTTAGGACAGTTTTCATTTCGTAACGGACTAATACAGGGAGCATCTAAAACATCCAATTTTGTAAAGATATTATGACAGCAAATGGCAATTCAGAAATCTGTATCTAATTTTCAGGTTAGAAAAATACAATAGATTTAATTTAATCCTTAACTACTTCTGTCTTATAGAAACCATATACATATTTTATATTTTTATATTATATATAAAATATTTTTTAGATTTTACATTTATTTCCCCAATTTCAGAAAGGACTGCAATTACAGGATGGAAATATACAAGCCCATTTGTTTGAATTAGCCTTTTCACAGGGAACCTAACACACTTAGCAATATGCAAAGTGCAAGTGAGCTGCTAATTCCATTATAACTTCGGTCTGTAGGAAACCAGCAGGACCAGCATTAGCACCTGACATTTCACCACTGACTTGGCACTAAACAAATATAATCTTTAAAGCCTTTACAAAATGATTTGTCCTTACTGCAGACTTGACCCTCTTACGACTAACTTTCTGACACAGACCAGTTTGTGTTACAGGTGGATTTAATCTGACATTTATGTCATACATACACATACTCACACACAGAGTAATGGCAATAATCAAAAGCAAGGCTGTAAACTTGGTTCCACCATATGCTTTTCATGTACTAACTATACCCTTTTTCCTGCCGTATCACCGATGGGTGGGAGATACCAAAAATCACTTGATTTAATTAAACCAGATGGGTTGTTTTTCTTGCTTTTACCATTCTTTCTTAATTCACAAAAATGCACAAACCCACATCCAGGGGAAACTATCAGTGTGCCAGCCTGGTCAGTGTCCTGCAGGCTGTTTGCCAGTTCTTATTACTGCAAGACATTGCCTGCTCTGTGAAGGGGGGGATAAGACTGCACCAGAAGTATGTAAAAGCACATTTTTACCTTCTAACTAGGGGTACAAAGGAAGCAGACACCACTTTATTGGTCACAGTCAATGGAAGAAATTCCTCCATATCAAACCTGATTCCCTTTTATGACAAGGTAACCCACCCAGTTGACAAAGGGAAGCCAGTGGAGGTAATATCTTTGGATCCAGAGCTTTAGATACTCTCTCTCTCTCAGAGTGTCCTTCTGGACAAGATATCCAGTGCTCAGATGGATAAACACAGCATGCAACAGATGAGCAAGTGGCTCAGGGGTCAGGCACGAGGGGTTACAAATGGTGAGCAGGAACAGGACCTGAGGGAACAGCCTGAAGTTGTTTCTGGGGAGGTTTAGGTTCAGTATTAGAAAAGGTTCTTCACCCAGAGGGTGGTTGGGCACTAGAACAGACTCCCCAGAGAAGTGGTCCCAGCACAAACCTGACAGAGTTCAAGAGGTTTTTGGACAATGTTCTCAGGCAAGTGGTGTGACTCTGGGGAAGAGGCTGTGCAGGGCCAGGAGTGGGGCTTTGATAATTGATGTGGATCCCTTCCAACTAGTTCATTCTGTGACTCTGTAATTCAGTCTGGGCTTATCAAGGATATTTACAAGAATAACCTTCCTGCTAAACCCACAGGTAAGGACCTCTTTGGAGGCAATGGATGCATTGCTCATCCTGTATCTGAAAGTAGACTGGGAGGCACCTTCATAGCCAGCTGTGATGGATAGGAAAAGCTGTCTTTGGCATGTTGGAAGCCCTGGGCACTGGAGACCCATGACAGCCTCAGGGCAGGGTAGGGGATAGGTGTTGTCCACCCCTTGAGGGACTCATCACCATCACTCCCATCCTGATGGCTCTCTTGTCATGTCATGAAGTGGCAACACTTATTTTCCACTCTTTGGCTCTAGACACATGTCACATCAAATTCTCTTTTTCCCAGATTACTTTGCCTTGCAGCAGACGCCTCCACAGCATGATTATGAACAGTGCAATCTGTGTACTGCAGATGTGATCCTTAGCACTTGGACCTAAGCTGTCTGATCTGTGAGGCTGCCTTAAAGTGAGAGATGGGGACCACATGATGAGCTTATTATTTGATTTCATTGCATTTGTATTTGTCAATGCAACTATATGTATGATCTGAGATGTTCCAGGAGAGGTTTGACCCATAATCTGGGATCAATGACTTACTCATTGGTCTATTTAGTGTTTCCAAGCATATCCCTTATTCAATAGGGTCTGGACTAGGAGAATGCAGGCCTGTAAGCCCGGGGAGCTCCCATTTGCACTGGATGCAGACTTTGCATGACAGAAGGCCCTTGACAGCCTTTGAGGGTTCAAGATATGAAAAATATTTAATATATTTAAGATTGAGTCTGCCTAATAGCTGGAATGGAAGAATGTGGCCTTGAAATGCAAATATCCAAAATGAAAAATTGCCTGTAATCAGGTGTCAATAGTGAGAGTACAGTTGAGTTTTATTCATTGAGAGCAAAAGAAAATGTGCTCACCTCAATGAACTGAATTGCAATGGAATAACTATGATTTGACTTTACTCTGAGAAAAATAGGTGTGAAGTGTTAGGTAAATAACTTTCAACAGAAAAAGACAACATTCACTTTCTTGCAAAAGACCATGGTGATGAACTTCACTGGGAATCTCAGAGACACTTCTTGTCTCAGACAAAAATAAATGCATCAGGTATATGCAGATGATTTATGGAACAGCTCAAAAAGAGTGAAGTTTGCATTCTTTTATATTAAGGCAGAGAGGAAGTCTGCATCCTGTACAGTCTGATTTCTATATATGCCCTGCTAGAGATGAAGTAGAAACCAGATCAGATCAAAGCTTTTGGGCCTGCCAAAAGAAGCAGAAAAATAGCATAACTACTGTAGAGGTGATGTTTAAGCCTTTCAATTTAGGAAAAAGTATTATGGTGGAAATAGATTTTTACAACTTTTAGGAAGGTTCCACCCTGCCCTACTGCTCCTTGGAACACATTTCCCTAGGAGTCACAGACTTATTGCAGGTGCCTCATGCTGTCTTCCTGACATACCGATGAATTAGCTAAGCCTGAATGCTTTTTTCTTTTTCAGCTGATGCTCAGAAGTTACGTTTTAAATTATGCCCCATTTAGACAGAAAAAAAAAGTGACCAAATTAAAGAAACGTTTTAAATCAAGCTTTGAATGTTGACACTTTACAAGCAGAGACCAATCACTTTTTGGAGAAAATTTCACATTTCAGCACCATTTTTCTTGAACTTCACTGATCCATAAGACAGCATATAGCAAATTGTGTAGTCTTCACAGTGCTTCACTGTCATTCACGAGCTTCTGAAACTTGTGTTTGTTCTGAGGTGTTGCTACAGTCATGGCTCATTGAACAAATATATAAAAGGAATATATAAGGCAACAGTAATAGTGACATTTGTACAGGTTTGCAGTTTTTTGCATTTATTACTGAAACTAGTTTTATAATAACCACAATACTGGCTGTGTATTACAGAAGGTGTTAGAAGCCATTTTTCTTTCATGAATCCTTTCAGCAATAGTAATTACTTAGGTGGATGTCCTAAATGAACAAGAACACAAAGAGGAAGAAGGAGATATATGGTGTAGGTAAGGCAGATAGGTGGAAGAGAACTAACATAGACACAAAATATCTTAGAATTTTTAGGGCTGGGGGAAACCTAAAAGTTCTATTTCCAACCCTTACGATGGATACCTTCTACTAAATCAGACTACTCAGAGCTCCATCCAGCTTGGCTTTGGACATTTCCAGGGATGGAACATGGACAGCTTCTCTAGTTAACCTGTGCCAGGCCCTGACCAACCTCACAGTGAAGAATTTATTCCTAATATCTTCATTCCAGACTGAGTACATACATTTTTGTTGCACATTGGGATACTCTTAATGTTTACTCTTTTTAGACTAAAAGTGTTCTAATAAAAAATGCTTCTAGTATAATTAAATTTAAATAAAGCACTACCTAATCAGTAGATGAAATTTTTTTTTTGTAGACATCAGCCTATTTTGCTGTTCTGACCAGCAAAATATCAATGACCATTGTGTCATTGACAGACACAATGATGTTACTATTTGTAAGTAGATATCAATCTTTTATCTCTATCAGTCAGACTAAGTGTAGGAAAATATACTGCTTGCCCACAGCCTAAAGGATTTTTTCTTCAACTGTAAATCAATATAGAAGTACAGATCATGTCTTTATGCATTTATAGTATTTATTTTGTAAAAAAGGTAAAAAATTAAAAATAGATACTTCCCCCGGAAATGTGATAAGAGTGAAAGCCTATAGCTGTAGGTCCGTATCTGGGTGAAATAAGATACATGACAATTTAGTTTCCTTTGTCCTGTAGGGATTTATAATTTTTTGTTTCTGTCTAGAAAAACTTTAAAACAGCAACTAAGTCCTTACCTAAAAGGGAACATCTGAAATAATATGACAAATAAAGTCACAAAATAATTCTCCCTGTGGTCTTGTCGGAAGAATTGCAATAGCTAATGAATGAAAGGAAGGGTCAGAATATGACAAATTTCTCAAAAGACTGAATATAATTTTTCTCCAGACTGGCTGATGTTGGTAAAATATTATATCATTCCAGACAAGTCCATCATAGCATTAGTAATGGATTCAATAAATCCATTTTTACACAATTTTCTAGACAACTTAGTGGTGTCAAATGATGAAAAATTTAACCTTTATGGGTTTTTTGAGTTCTTTCCCAAACACAAAGCTATAGTGTCAAAAGTTTCCTGACTTAGTTAAGTCTTAGACCAAGCTGTCTTATGGGATAGTACATGGTTTAAGAGTTTTCAACTGTTTTGCAATGAGATGTACCATTTTCCCCCTTGGTTAGCTTTGGTACAAAAACTTGCTATTCTCTAACCTCAGCCAATGCTCTCTATACAAAAAAACCCAAAACCCAGGAAGCAGCACCACCAAAAAAAGCTTATGAGACGCAACCTTAATATTTTTCTACTTTAATAGATGAATTTAGATGAATTTTTTTCACTGACATAAATTCTTGCAGTGTTATGTTTCTTCTAACAAGAATTAGGAGAAAAATAATACATATTTTCTGACATATGATTTTCAGGGAAGGGTGTCTTTAATGCCTTCTCCCTGCTATGTAAGGAATTTTATTGGCTGTATAAAAGTGTAAAGAAAAGTAAGTCAGAAAGGGGAGAGGATCATAGGCTTTGTTACACAAAGATTGAATTAATAAAAACATCTGAATCATGAAGTGCTCAGGTATTTAATTTCATTTAACATCAACCATAAGTCATTGTTGTATCTTCCAAATTGAATGCATCCAAATCGTGAACAGAGAATTCTATAGTCACATTGGATAATGTGGGCTTGTTTATAATATTTTTCACATTAAATCTACCACATAGTGGACATGTAAAAAAAGTGCTTGAGCCTCCTATTAAATTAAAGCATGAGCATTTGTTTTGAGTATATGTTCCTATACATTTAACACCTTCATTTAGACTATTTTATAACCATTGTTTTTTTAATCCTGTTGCTAAACTGTAGCTGAACACTTAAGTTGCCCAGTAAAAATTAGCTATTAGGCCTATGGCAGGAAAGTAAAAAATCCTTGTTAAGTTCTTCACTCAGTTTATGGGGCTGCAAGAGCAAAAATCTTTTCTGTCTATAGAGTCAGCTGCAGAATGAAGTTGAACAAAAGTGACCACAACTACAAAATGTTGATGTCATTTCCATTGATTTGCTCCCAATGAATCACAGCCAAACAAAATGGTTTTCCTAACATTGCTGACCTATATTCCTCTGAAACTGAGGAAAATCATGTGCTTTTCCCACTGATGTAAAGTTCTGGTTGGTATTTTTGGCACGATATAGCTTTGTGCCTTTGTGTCCTCAGGGGACAATAAAAAAATCGATAAAGAAATACAGAATGTCCATATGCTTTCATGGTCTGAAAAAACAAGGTCAATAGAAGGTGGAAATAAAAAAAGTGACTACCATATCATCCTTGTGCACATCCCCTTTTGATACTAAAACTTTTACCTTGTTCTCAAATTGACATCATGCTTTCTACTATGAAATGGAGTGTCTGGGAAGAGTTATTGAGTGATAGGTGTACCTGCTGCAGGAATGTTAAAGAATGCTTTTACTGCAGAGGTCCTGCTCAGAAAGATGGTCTGACTGGCTGTTGTGACTCCACAGAGTTTCTTGATGAGCTGTGAGATTCACAGCTGGGAGCTAACAACCCAACTTTTTCTTTCTTTGTATTTCACAACCAAGTCAAGTTTCAAGCCTAAGGATTTTTAAAGCAGTCTTAGAGCTTCCATACAGTTTGAGGGATTTGGGAGGACTCCTCCTGCTCAACACGCACCCATACATATACCCCATGTTAGATTATTTATAAAAAATATAAACATGTGTTTTGGGGACCCTCCAGCTGACACTAGAATTTTACTGCCCATTGTCATCCTCCAGCAGCTGTGTCACTGGTTGACACTCCTCAGCTGATTTGGAAGATCATTATCTTTTTTCCTAAAGGTAGGAAATTTCTTCATCTTTGCCAGCAATTTTTTTTCCCTGTTTCCAGAAGCTGGAGCCTGTTGCCTAATTTTTTACCCTGTATTTCTTCCTAGCTTCAGTAACACACTGCCCCAATCAGCTTCTTCCCTGAAAGAATAGCAGTGTTTGCAGATTCCAAGGCACTGTAAGAATTGACATTGTAAGAAGAGTATGTAAGCTGGATGAAATGCTACAAGCTCCACCACTGTTCACCAGTAATTTCCCTATGAAGCTGGTGAATCTGATCTCCATGATACAAACAATGATCACTGGAAGAAGAGCTTGCTTGCAAATTTTCATTCCTAACCTCCTCCACGCTCACTCCCACAGTGTGCAAAGTCACTGTATGTTTAATTTGAGCTATAGTTTCAAGAAATAGCAAAATTCCAGACCAGCGTTGAATAATTTTTTATTTTGGAACATAGACATTTAACAGATGAACATAGACATTTAACAGATGAAAATGTATGGGTTCATTTTTATAAAAACAAATAGTGGCAGGTGTAGGAAGATGAGGACACTTATTGCTAAGTATTAAACATTTACTGTTTAAATGTAAAAATACCCACTTTGGGTAAGATAGTAGTGCTCTGTGTTGTCACTCTGTGAGTGCTATTTGTTGTAAAAATAAGTAACAACTACAGGCTTGAAATCTTAAACCACACATAGTAATGCTTTTATTAGTTCTCCATGCATGAGTCATTACCCAGAGCTGTCAATAGAAATTCTTAGGAGTCTTAACACCAGTGTCTCTGTTTTTGCTTCAAGTGCTCTACTGAAATTACCTGTGTCCTGATTAAGAAAACTCTATCTGATCACAGGAAACACAGTATTGACTATCTCAGCTCGGTTTTGCTGCCCAGTTTTACTGGCATTTCAGAATGCCAGTAATCTGTTTTCCTTTCTGCTTAACCTCTTCATCCTTCAATACATTTTCAGACCAAGATTTGGACTTCTGGTCTATCATTACTGACAGACCTTTATTCAAGTATTTCCAAATGCATTACATTTTCTGAAAAAGGTTGGTATAAATATTATTTTTTATAATGAGATGTAAAGGAAAGAAAGAGATTTAATTATCCAAAATAAATTGCTGGCTCAGGCTTCCACTGTCTTACAGAAATTCAGAGGAAACTCTTTAATTAAAGCCAAGATGTATTCTGTTTTATTTTTTCTATGTCTGCTTGTTGATTTGCTTGACAGATTTCTTTTTTTTTCTGCATACCTATCAGGAGAAAAAAAAAATAAAGTAAGAAAATCTGATTTTGAATGGTTTGTGGCAAAATTACCTAATGTTTTCCCATTGTCTGTTTTGAATTCTGTCAGGTCTAGAAGACCTCATGTTTTTGATTGATATTTTCTGGTCAGGTCTCAGCTGCAAGCTGGTTACCTGAGGAGAAATTTGACATGAGAGAATGGAATCAAAATAGACTCTTCTAAGAGGGGAATTTAGAAATGCTAAGATCTAGTACTTGAATCTTCCCGTGCTGGACACTGGAGCTTTCTGTTTGGAAAGAATTTGGTCTTTGTGTCAGAAATATATTTTTTTTTACTCCTAGATTTTCCAAGTTTTTAGATCCTTGGGAAAAAAAAAGTATTATTGGTAGAAGCACAGTAGAGACCTTTAATGATTTTTTGCGTGTAATATTCCAGAAATTTCCTCTGTCTTGGGCATGCTCCAAGCAATAGAGTGATCAGAGTTTACTTTGCAGTTCCAAGTATGAGCTGTTCTACTCTTTGCTGCTGAAGTGGCATCTTGAATGCAATATACAATTCAAGAGCAAGTGGGTCAGCCTACATCTAGGGGAGGACAGCAAAACAAAGGAAGCTGAAAATTTTCAGCTTGTCTAAGTTAGAATGGGGAAGCAATCTATTAGGATAGGACAAAACAGCATTAAAATTAATTAAAAAGTCTGAAGCTAGATATTGGATATATCTTAGTAACAGCTTAGTGAAACAATGGAATCTTCTGCTTAGGAAAGTTATAGAATCTATACTGCTATTTTTTTTTCCAGAACAACACAGAAAAGTGTTATCTTCAGGGTTTGATGTGCGCTTATTCTTGTCTTGAAGCACACAGTGGATTTAACTGTCCCCTCCAGGCCTACACTTGTCTAAACATGAATGTAATCATAAACATTCAAAGAAAGACATGCAATATGAAGTTTTCCACTTCCCACCCTGCACCTAATGAAGGTGGTACAAACAGCAGAAAAACTCTACAATGTTTATGAACTGAGGCTTGTTGTAATTGTGAAAGTGAATGCAATTTTTAAATTGCATAAGGTAATAATTCTGAATAATTTCTTCAAGGCAGTCTCTTTCCAGGGACAGAAGAATGGTAGTGGTCATGATGCAGAACAGCATTAGAACAGTAGAAGTGGTTTCTTAACAGGCTAATTGCATAAGCAGCTGAAAAGTTGCACATGCAATGTGTTTTGCAATGTTGGAACTTGAGCTGCTTTATCCCTCTTTCATTACCAGTTCAGACATTAGCAGTACTTTAGTTTAAAGCCTCTCTCACCAAATGGCCATCAAGCTCCATATTAAAGCACCACCTAAGTCAAGATGGTGTGGTATCAAGGAGATACTCTCAATATTTGCATGCAGTTGTCTGGATAATAGTTACCAGACCAAGTTAATGAGACTGAAAGAAATATGAGACAAGACATCAGGAGCTTTAGTTCACGGGGTACTGTTTTTACTTAATTTCTGTTATAAACTTTGTTAAAGAATGCTGCAAAGGGACTAGAACGATCCTCAACATCTACATCAAAATTTGCTTACTTTTAGTGTAAACTGGCTGTTCAAGCAATAGTTCAAATTTTGTTGCAAAACTGATTCATATCTCTACATGGCATCCCTAGTTTGCATCACCTGACAGAGTGCCAACAGTGCAATCAATATCTGTTCTCCATGGCAAACCATCCAATTCCACAAGGAAGTGGTCAGCAATTATAATATCATGTCTGTTCTTTCAATTTACGGTCATCTTAAGACCTCCTGTTACTGAAGTTAATAACAAATATGTATGTTATCATCCCATAAGAATTGGTGGCTGATTATTTTAATTATTTATATTAGTTAGCAAGTGAATAATTTTGTATCTAAAATGTTTCTTTGTGTTCTGTTTTCCACACCTGCAGTGCAACAGCAGCCTTTTTGTAATCGCAATTTCTGGTAGGCAGTAATCAGTAATAAGCTCTTACAGCTATTACAGTCCAATTTTTCTCATCAGTATTCCCCATCATTTTGAATCAATCATAAGAAATTACAGGTGAAAAAAACTTTTGAAAATCTTACTCAAATCATTTAAAAAAGCACAAAACTGAAAAGAGCATCCACATCAAAACAAAATGGGATGCATGGGAAACATGAGCAACTCTTAAGTGTTTCTGTCTGCTTCCCCCACTTTGCAACATGTTCCAATTAATGGAATATTCATAGGATTGTTTATAAGATTGGGAGAGGAGCTCCAAAATGTCAGATCTCAGTGAGATAGCATTCTTTAGACATAAATAGGTGGTGGTTTTATAATCTTGTTAGCAACGAAAACTTATCCTGGGCATGAGAAAACCATGATTAATGGTGTCAAGAATCCCCTACTTGTCCAGTACACCATTTAGAAAAGGCAACTGCAAAAGAAGAAGACAGCAGGACTAAACAAGTCAGTAGTGTTTAAGCTGTATCTCTTTTTCTCACAAATGAGGCAGAAATTCTTCAAGAAAACAGTGTTAATTTTGGTGTGGATTGAATTTCTGCCATCACACATTCCTGTATGTGTTTTGCAAACTCAAAGATGCAAGGGAAAATTTTATCTTTCAAATAAAGACAAAGGGATGTGGGTTTCCAGTCTCCTGCAGTTCTGTCTAGTCAATATGACTTTGAAACCATCCAGCATATTTCCTTATCAGGCTGAGGGGTTTGGAGATAGACACTAAATACCGTCTTAATCCAAATAAAAAGCAATTAGCACTTAGGTATAATGATCAAGTGAAATAGGAGAAGACCTCGTGGCTGTAAGAGGTACAGATTATTTTAAGTATGTTCTGATTTTGGTTAGTATCCACTGTTGAGGTAAGGCTAGAAGGCAGGCTACATGTCTGTGGAGTAATAAAGTAAGACAGTTTGATAACACCACAGACCTGTAGTGATGTCCAGAAGGGAAACTGATCAAATGAAATAACTAGAAATCAGAAGGTTATGAACTAGATTGCCGGGGTCGGCTGTTACTTGTCTCTGCCCCAGCACGGGAAAAAGTGGTTCTGGGCAGGCCGCACTCTCGAAGAAGGAGTCTGGACTCTTGCTTTTCGGTCTTCAGTTGAGTTTATTGTTCCTTATCTACAAAGCTTTTCTGTCTGTCCAGCCGAGGTCTGATCAGCAAGACAGCCAAGGGCACTCTCTCCTGCCCACAGGGCAGTTGTCTCTTTTATAGTAAAAACTATGTATTAGATATTTACCTTCAATTTCCAATACTTTTCACCCTTGTTGGCAAGTGTACCTTCACCATGAACCAATCCCCACATGCCAACATCATCCTGAACATGGATGCCAAGGAGAAGAAAGAAGAAGGACAGGGCACACCCAAATCCCTCCATCTTAGAACCCCTGACCCCCAAGTGTAGAGTTTCAAACTCCCCTGTACAACACACAAAACCCCCCTGTACAGTGCTCTAAAATTTTTTCTTTCACCCTGTGATTGCTACTGCTATGGTACTTAAACTTTTGTGGCCTGTAATTCTTTATATAAGGTTGGCAATTTGCTCCATGAATTAAGATCGAATTTCCAGGTGTCTTTGACTTCCTGCCAGGGTCTCCGAGCTCCTGCCAGGGCTTTGAGACATCCAGGACATCCAGAGAGATGTCCTGGGTTCCGACACTAGTCTTCTCTCACTAATGTTATGAATGTTTGTATTAAGTGCCTGATGATTATTTATATAGAAGCCACAGCTTTTTCTCCTCTTTCATCACAGGATCTATGTACAGATATGCCAGAAACATATTTATTAGCCCTTATTAAGGCTTACAAGACACATAAGGAAAAACTGGTGGTGGGAGTTGAATTTGCACTCTGTAACTGGAGATTCTCAAAAAAAAAAAAAAGAGCCTTGCTACTTTTTTTTTTTTAAATTTACGGGTAAAGTGCAAGATCTGAACATTAACCTAGAAGTACTACTGTTATTTCACTAAACTGTTGTATCTGGAATTATCCTGTAAGAATGATTTCATCTGTCCTTCCTCAGATTAACAACTTGGCTCCTTCTATCATACTTTTACCCAACTGAAACAATCTGCTATATGCTGGTAAACCAAAATGATAGAGAACTTCACACTCAGGTAACACTTTTGGAGTGGAAGACTGGATAATTAAAAACCCTGGCTGACAGGAGAAGGTCAAGCATGCTGTCCTGGGGCTACATCATTTGCAAGGCCATTGGCAGCATATACCAACATTTTTCTATGCCAACTAGTGAAACAGGTAAGACAGTAGGCCATGGTAAGACAGAATTCTATGTTAAAATTAAACATATTATCCGAGACATATTGATACAGTGCTGAAACATTTTCATATTTACAATAACATCTACAAGGATCCTGGATGTTAAAATCATTATGAAAGAGGAATAAAAGTGGCTTTAATGCATTTAGACATTTCTAAGTTGGCAGAAGCCTTTCCCAGGTATTCCCCAAAATCTTGAATTAGGTACATTTAACAAGAGCTCTTCAATTTTAATTAGTGTCAGGAATTGTCTGCACACACAATTTTAAGTAAACATCTTCCCCCGTATTGTTCACCGCACAGACTGTCATAAGGATTTTTTATTGGCAGAACTGATCAGAATATTTCAATTCAAATTTTTTTGCACTGAGTAATAACACACTCATTTTCTTTTTAAAAATCACACACTTTATCAAAAATTTATTTCAGCTTTCTGAAGATCATCCTTAGAGTAACAGTCTTGAAAACCTGCTTTTCCGTTTTCAAATGTATTTTGAAAGAACTGTTCTTTAAAAGAAAACTTTGCAGGATCTACATAAGCACTGTTGAAAAACTGCTTCACAAAAAAAAAAAGCTGACCTTTTGATTGAAAATCTCAATTTAGAATATTTTTTCTCTTGAAATCTCAATATGTCTTGCACCAGAATAAAGAAAATAAATATAAAAGAACACAGAATATTTGCTGCCCAAATCTATTAATTTGCATATATGGGCATAATCTTATGGCATAATGTTGCAAAGCACCCTTAAATAACTAGGTTTTTAAGTTAAAACATGTCTTAAAGTGTGTTTAAAAAAAAAAGGTAACAAAACAAAACCAAAATACCAGACATATCTGCACTAAAACAAAACCCCATGCTCTGGCTCTTTTAAAATGACACAGAAGACCTCTTTGGAGGCAATGCAACACTAACTGGCCATCTAGATGTTCCAAACTGATTAAGAGCTCTCTCAGCCCTGACAGATGTTTACTGATATTTGAGGACTCTCTCTCAGTGAAAAAGCATCCTCTGTGTCCTGCCTGCTTTCTACAGCTTGTCAATCTCAGGTGAAGATGAACGTGTTAATTGACTGCCTTGTTAATTTATTAATGAGTAATGACAGAAAGAGTAGAGCTGAATGCTTATAAAATTCATCTTTCACTGAAGAACTAGCTGCATTTTAATACTTTTAACTACCTTTCATTACTAATTTAGTCATCATTGTACATTATACTTAAAGATCAACAACACCCAGCAAACTGCTGCTTTATTATGGAGGTGAATGTATTGAAGAGGAAAGAATTACATGTACCAGACAACAGTTGGGGCTCTCATCTGTATTGTGTTACAAGGAGAGGTGAAACTGCATTAGCATTTGAAAGTAGGATGCAGAATAATTATATTCAATTAACTAAGGACTCCTTGGGCAGCAGCCCAACAGAGAACTACACATGACAAGGCCAGGCAGAAAGAGAAAGAAGCAAACTGGTTTGAATTCTGTACTCCCCAAGAGCTAATAAATATGCTGTTAAATATGCAGTTACTGGCAATGAATAGCTAGTTTAATACCGGTAGAAGAGGCATTGTTTACTGCTTTGCAACAGGTCTGCAAGCCCCACTGAGGCCTGCAGGTGGTATTTGGCTTCCCCTGCGGGAATATGGGCATGCTAAATACCCGTTTCCATACTTCACATTCTGCCTTACTCTGGAAGGAAAGAAGTCTGTATTCATTAGCAGGTATTCCTGTTTCTATTAGACTGCAGTAGCAGCAACAAAATTTCTCACCATTGATATTATTCCACCACTAGCAGGACAGTAATTTCTTGAGGATTTCACTTGCTGGGTAATGAAGCAAATGGTGCCTTGTCTCTGAGTTGGGAAGTAAACACACATGATAGAGAGTGTGGACACATAGAACATAAGTGGTTGCTTTCAAGGCCCTGCCAGCAAGTGTCCCCCACAAAACAGAGTTAGTATTTCTGAATTGCTTTCCAACTTCTGCACTCAAGAAAAGCAGAGTCTTTCCTGAGATGCCATGACTTTCACTGGGGCACAGAGGCTTACTTCAGCAGAAAACCCTCCCTGGTAAGAGAAGAGACTTCTGTGAGAGAAGTCTGTGGTTACAGCTAGTCAAATGCCTTTTGGGGGCAGGTAACTTCTGTAGGATTACATCCTCTAAACATTATTTCTTCGTTGAAAATACTAGCACACCTTGAAATTATTCGATTTCCATGAGAATTAACAACAACTGCTGTTGCAAAGACACACTTTTATGAAACATTTTCGGATGGTCTAATTTATCTCCTATATTCATTCTTTTTCATCTTCACAGAACCACAGATTATTCTGAGCTGGAAGGAACATGCAAGGATCAAGTTCCAACTCTTAAGTGAACATGGCCATTAAAAAAATTATTTGTCTGGGATGCACAATCTCTTACCAAGCTGGTCAGCCTGTTATTTTAATGTTATCCTCTTGAATGATGTAGGGGTCCTTCCTAGCTCATATCCTTTGTCTAAATTGATTTATACCACTACTCTCCATTTGTTTATACCATGAGTGGCAGCCACCTGGACGGATGGCAGTTGGCAGAGGAGCTGCGACAGCTTTGGCAGAGGCACTTTGCACTTCAATTTCCTTCCTAGTTCTCATGCTTCAAGCAGCTTTTTGGTTTTTGCTCTAGTTTAGATGCTAAGGCTGATGGTTTGGATTTCCCACAAGAAGTTAATCCACATGGTCTTCTCAGTGTTTGGTTACACAGGAAATCAGTAAGGTTTCTGTGAAGATTTTGGCATGCTGTCTACTGTTGCTATCAATCTAGCTGTAACCTAGATGAAAACTACTGGAAATGCAATCTGAAAATAACCTTATTTGAAAAATTTTAGTATTATTATAAATAAGTTTTGTTCTGGAGCATTCAGACCGTTACTTTCTGTAGCAGTGAATAGCTCTTAATATTTTCCTTTAATGAAAATATGAGGAAAAAAGAAAAGGAAAATAGGCTTATGTTCATTAATACTTTCTTACAATACAAACTGCAGGCTTGAGCAGTCTCTCAAGATTGCTTTTTCTACATACATTAATGATTTATGCAACATAAGAATAAGTAGTGACAGAAGAACTAAGGTAATGAAAGAAAGGACTGAAAGGCAGTTGAGAACAGACTGATTTTTTTTTATCATAAATTTCAATGATTTGTTTGTTTCTCTTCTGTTAATAAATTCTGAAAATAAGCTTGAATTGTCACTTTGTTGCAAAGACAACTTTGGCAGCATTTCAGCAATGCCCTCTTAAGTCAGACCTTGGAGACACTGCTTAAAAATTTTGACAGGTCCAGCAGGATCAAGGAGGAGAAAATCAGTATTCATTTTATCACTTAAAACACACATAAGTGTAGTCAGTGATGGGGGAAAATAATAGCCTTTAGTTTCCAGAAGACTAATTCTATAAACTTTTGACATATTTAGGAAAAAAGAGAATAACCTCAGAAAGATCTCTAGGGAAAGTAAAGGAGAGAAATACAGCAACATCTTAAATAAACCACATTAATCTCTATACCTTCTAGGATTTATTTCTAGTAATTTGCATGGCAAAAAGAAGTGTCATCTGTAATTGGATTTTAACATGTTGTATAAGATGTTAATGATACATTTATTATTGGTACCCATAAAGCTTAGAAGAGAAAATAATTTTGAAGAGGATTTTATGACAGTGACTGATTTTTTTGCTCTTTTTGATTTTTTTACTTTTCTCTTTGATCCTTTCTCTTTGAGTTTCAGTTAAGGGTCTGTTGCTTGTTGTTGATGGGTTTTTTTTTTTTCCTGCAAAGAATTACCCAGATGATCCAGAAGTCCATAGGAATATTCTATTCAGTTTCAGAGGACTTTTGAGGATGTTTAGTAAGAACAAGGATTATAGTTTCTTTAAGTAACATAAAATCACATGTTTCTATGATATATTGCTTTGTTTTCTCTGTTTGGCAAATTCTGTAGAACATTTGGCTCTGAATTGCTGTTGCCATAGGGAATGGATCTTCCTCTTTAAGAGACAGAGACCTCTGCTTATTCAAATGAGCTGCATTGCTAAGTTAGGCTGTCTGTTGTTTTTGCAGGATATCCAAAGTGACATCTTCCTTGGCTGCAAGTCAGGCATCTTATCTGAAAAGTACTTGGCCAGGCAAGTGCATTTTTTTCCGAGGGAACCCTTGCAGAAACTAAGGGAAGTCTGCTACTGCTATGAATTATGAAGTAGGGAAGTCACTCTTTATTCCTATTTGGAAAGCTGTCCTTTTAAAATGGGAAACCTAGTGATTTTATTTTCAAACATATTCTTCTATATGTGGGAAGAATTGGCATCTTAAACTTCTAAATTTCTACAGCTTGCAGGTGATAACAGTAAAATTAAGTAAAGAGATATCCACCAGAAGAATGGTACACAGTATTTTCCTGGAAGTGAGCTTCAAATAAACAGGAAAAATATGTTTGTGACATCTCATGTCTCAGTCCGAATTTAGATCAAGGCTTCTAAGGAAGTTAATTTTTTAGATCAGGCAATAAAAACAAAGTTTACAAAATAAATCCAATTTTTGAATTAATACTTTCTAAATTCAGACTAGTCTTTCCAAAGTTCAGTTTCACCTCTTTTCTTTTAAAATCGTATTACTGATCAATAAATATCTATAGATCAATACCCTGCTACCATTCTCATCCACAAATACATGCTTTGCTCCCAAATGAACTAGTTCTGTAAAATCCAAGAACAAGAGGTTTTTGTCCCTAGAAGAGTCATGCTGTTCTTTTTCTTTTTATGGCTCCTTTTCATTGGAATTATGTCAGCAAAGTGAAGCAACCCTGAATCCTGTCAGTGTGCACAGTAGGTCTGAAAGCTCTTTATAAATTAGTACTCTTTAGTGAATTGTTTTTCTTTACAGTATCTAAAATCTAAATAAATGTTTTCTGGGGGTTTTCTTCTTTAAATAATATTCCTAGCATTCTGTGGATCTTCAAGATTTAATGAAGACTTGATTTCTAACATTCTTAAATGTAAGAAATCATGTAAGTCTTCTTACTCACTGTAGTTGTATGATTATGTATTCCTTCATATAACAGCTTAATTTTCATCAGTATTTGGCTTGTCTTTGACAAGCCAAAGGAAAAAATTATATTTTTTTTCTTCCTTTAAACTTTACAAGAGCAAGAGGTGGCTCCTAAATTTTATGGACATTACCCCTAGAATGTTTTTTTTTTCTCTTCTTTTAATTTATAACAGTAATATGAAAAGTTAGAATAAAGAACAGTGTGTGATAGTAATGTATGTAATTCATATTAATTAGAGTGCTTTCAGAAGAATCTCATGTACAACTGAAATATGGGTGAGAATTAGAAGAGGTTGGAGTAGAAGAGTAGAGTTTCATAAATGCAACATCTTTCAGTACTTGGTTCTATAGGCAATATGGTCTCCTACTATCTGTCCTAGGAACATATCCTTAAAGACCAGTTTAGAATCTCCTAAGTCAGCATGATGGTTACAGGCTTTTGAACCTGGGGACAATAGGGTGGTCTTGTTCTGTGGAAATTCTATTTATGCAGCTCATATACTGCACTTGCAAATTATGATGTGCTTTTTCAATACTTTTCTAAAGCAGTTTAGAAGCTTGAGTGGTATTCACTGTCTTCAGTGCAACTTTTGCACCTGACTGCAGGTTTGCCATATTTTAGATAGGTAATTATTCTGAAAACTGATTGTCCAGATCTAGAGTGGCAGTCAACAGCACTTATTTGATGTGGATTCAGAGGTTTTTATATGTACAATATTCTGCTTCAAAGCTAAGTGTGGCTGCACTGCAGGAAGTTGTGAAGAGGTAAAATAAGAACAGATTGCAGTTATGTTATAATATAGCCTTTAAGGAGAATAGAGATTTGCAGGTGGAAATGAGATCTTCAATAGAAGAAATACAACCTCATTCTCTTCTGAGAGATGTCAGAGCAACCATTATCATTTCCATACAGATGAAGCTGTCTAATGGGTAAAGTTAATTAATATTTCCACTGCCAGTTTTATGCTAAGAGAGTTCTACTGGTTTCATTGGTTCCATGCTGGTACAAAACTGAAGCAATATGGAGAAGAATTGTGTCTTCCCTGAATAACAACCAATTATACTCCTTGTTTTCATAGCAGAAATTATTTCATAGAGATAGTGTAAATAAAACAGAGCAATAGTTTTAGCCAGTATTGTCTTTAAAGACTCTTTAAATTGACACAACAAATATGTCAGGGTGGTATGTATGGCAGTTGGTGAGCAACTGGGGAAAGGGGAAAATGTGCATTGGAGGAGGACTACAGTAAATTTACAGCTAGTTTTTGCCTCTTATACTGCGTGAGAAATATGCGCCTACTTGCTTTCATGGCTCTCTGCCCATTTTAGCAAGCTACCAGTATTTCATCTATGTCTCATCCCCTTGCAATGAACTATTTTTGTAAAGAGATCTTATCCACTGTGTCATACTCACCAATGTAGAAAACAATTTAGAGTTCAAGTGCGGAGAAATGAAATTTCTGATATCTTCTAATATTCTCTACCTACTTGAGCTTCTAAATAAGTGTTAATCTGACTTTTATTTAAAACATCAATTTTTGCAGTCCCCTTTTTAGTTGCTAAGATATGAAAAAAATAATGTTATTGGGTGATTGGACATCAGTTCATTTTAGTATGCCTGTTATTTTGTCTTCAAGCTTGGCATCAAGTTTAAACCAAAGCCATCCAGACTTATCAGGTTGAGTTGTTGGTATTCAATACCCCTTGTTTCTGCAACAAACTGTGAGGCCAGTGAGTGAACAGGAATACAGACTGCTGAGTAGCTGGGTAGTTACTGATATGTGAAGGTGGACAGTTGTCTCTGAGACTGCAAAGCTTTCATCCCTGGGCTTGGATTGTCTGTTGTCATCAACCATTTTTCAGGGACAGACATTGTCTTTCTGAACACTGCAGGCTGGTCAAAGAGATCTGAGAAACTGAAAGTGTCTCTTAGCTGCTTGAAATAAATAGGCCTTTATGAGCTAAGTGTGGCAAAGGAGACATGAAATGCATGGACTGATGAGATATTAATCTCAAATGGAAAATGTTTTTTAAAAATGCTTTGATTCAAGGGGTCAAAGCAATCTTCAGCATTTCTATTTTCTTCTCCCCTCTTGTACAGTTCAATTTAAATTTTCAGTTTTGAAGGTAGTGGAAAACTTTTAAATGAGCCCTGAAGATTGCAAGGGAAATATTCTAAGACAGACCTCTAAGAGTACAAACTTCTGAGGTTTTTTTTTCCAATTTTGGGGTTTGTATTTTTTTTTTTTAATTAGAAACAAATTTTGTGTGCAATTTGCTGTAATTTTTTTCCAATTAAAAAAGAAAAAAGATAATCTTCTCATTCTGAAGATTTTCAATTGTGAATTAAGAGTCCTAATGCATTATTTAGTTAATAAAACATTGACTGCCAATTGCAGTTGTATTGGGAAGAAAAAAAGCCCACAGTTTAATCAGTTCATGAGGATGAAGGAAATACGGTGATAAGGCAGGAGTAATGGGCTTGTTTTTACAGGGAATTTCATGACTTTGCAACAACATACCATCCCACAGGCATTAGAGACTCAACCCTTATCTTTTTGTCCAAAGTGAGGTAAAGCAAGTGGATAAAAAAACTGGAGTTAAAGCACTTGGTTTCTGAACCAAGTGTGTATATACATATGCTATTAATAGAGCCTGTAAAAGTACATTTTCTTCATAAAATATAGGATATATTTGTAGTTGCTATCAGGGCAGAATGAAGCATCATAAGCCTAATTTTTTCCCCTGTAAAACTGCTTTACTAATTAGAAATGAAACTTTAGTACTGTTGTATATGGCACTGGAAAACTATTTGGCCTTTTCTACTACAAAATGAAAGCTGTCTATATTCGTCTATGTTTTACCAATCTATATTTGCAAATCAGCTACAGAGACCGCTCATTCATCTAGAAATTGCTGCAAAGCTCACACACCTGCATTGGTTTTTATGCAGTATAGGATTTTACATGTCTATTAATTTGGGCAAATATACAGAACAGCTAGAGAATAGCATGCGAGTTGTGGAAAGTGCACGTACAAGACAGAAGAGAATGCATTGCATTCTTGCATTCAAGTTAACCTTTGCATGTTAGTCTGTCACTGTGGCTTGTTGTCAGATGTAACTGCTGCAATCACATGGCAGAACAGGAAATCTAAGAGGTTGATTTGAAAAGCAAAATACCTGGTATTCATAACACATAAAATCTTCAATTTCCATAGATCTTTCTATTATTTAATTGCTTTGGAGGAGTTGCTTGAAAGAAAAACAGAACCTCTTGCTGCTGGGTTCACAGGTTGAAATTTTGGCATACTTTATATATATATGTATATATATATATATGTTCAAATGTGGGACCTAATGTATGGTAGAAAATTTTGGTGGTGAGGAAGTTGATTTTCCCTTATCCTCTGGGAAGGGTGTTTCTGACTTTAGACCTGGGAATGATATGTTGTTCCTCTGCCTTCTGTTTCACTGAAATAGATACTTACTGTATATATCACTTATCCTGATAGCCTTCTAGAATGTAGCACTGAAATCATCACTGAACAATTTCACACTGAATTGAAATAATCCTCATAATATCATAACAGTCAAAGATTCAGAACATGATACTGTCAGTTTTGCGTAAACATGATTCCATGGATTCTTTTGGAGATGTTCTTGGTCTAGTCTTGCATAAGGAAAGGATGAGATTTTCTCCTTCTCTTTTCTTTTTTTGTTTAATGAAAGCAAATATCCAAAGCAATTTCTACTAAACAGTATTTTGAGGGAGCACAATCTTTGAGTTTTTCCAGAGCCTGCTTCTTAAATTATTACATAAAGACCTGTATCATCTGCATCTGACTTTCACATGCAGACGTATACAATCACACAAAATTATATTAAGAAGTTCCACTTTTTCATTTTCTAAAATTTGCCCAATTTGGAAATTGAGAACGATATTTTATTTTCCTACTTTCTCTGTCTGATCTTCATATTCTTGCTAAATAACTCTGCTGCTACTGCTTCCCTTCCCATGACTTTCTGTCCATTTCTGTCTGACTTCAATACTCCAAAATCTGTGTCCTTTTCATATTGAAATAAGTTTTTGCCAATGTTGTCTACTACTCAACATTATCATACATATCCCTCTGCAGCCCAGTAGTATCCCTCAATGTCTGACTCTCCTCCTGACTATTCTTATTCACCTCCTTCTTTATTATTCTTATCCTTTTCCAGAATTTGTTTTGTGCACACCTACTACAGAGCACTAAATAAATCATAGTTTTTTGTAAAAGTAAATGTTTAAGCTATTGGTTATGCAGATTTTGAGTTATGTGATACATTTTCCATTGCAGGGGGTGTTGGAGCTAGGGTACTTCCAAATCAAAACCATTCTGTGATTCTATGATTGTCACTGATTTGCCATTTTTTTCTATTAGAAGAATGATAGCACTTTTAAGAATTTATGTGATCTGTACTTTTTACTGAGAATTAATAAAGAAAATTGAAAGGAGTGACCCCTACACATTTTCATTTAGGTTATACTCAGGAAGGTTATACACATGTAAAAATACCTTTTAATAGATAGTGTCTGTGATCTCCTGAGTAGTTATCGTGCATTGGCAACACCTGTGAAATCACCAAACTTACTTCAAACAAGTGCAAGGGACTGCAGTCCTGGCCAAAGTAGCTGAGGTGACACAACACAATATGGCATCAGAGAAAAAGCCTTGAAGAAGACAGAGTACTGACAGCTGGGGTGGTGTGAATGAAAAATTTGTCTTTTTCTTTAATTACTTGCCTTTATCATACATAAAACATGGTTAGGTCATCTGAAATCTACTCTGATGTGTTGAGTTACTTTGAGCTTTTCTTGTGCTTGAAACTTCACAAGATAAGAGGTTAAAAGACTGTTTTTTAGAAAGGGGAGGGTTGTGTCCTCCTCTGAAAGAAAGCATTGGATGCCAAGAGACCCCTGACCCCCAATATGTTAGAAGGTAAGCCAGTGATGAGGCACTGACTGCTAGGGTGTTCTTTTTTTGTCCTTCTGCTTTTCAATAAGAGAATTTTTTTTTTAATTTTTTTTTTTTTAGAGACACATAAATTCAAATGCTTCTCTTTTAAGAAAAATCTTGAAAATATTAAACTAGTCTGAATTTATGGTCCAATTTCAACCCTCAGCAGGGGTGCCAAGAGATATAATCTCTGGTACCTGCTGCAAACCACAAGACTGGTGGTTACATTGTCCATTCCTGCACAAGCAATTCATTCTCCATTTTACTTATATCCTGTGGCATCCCTTTAAAAGAAATATAAATAATAATATAACCATTAGTTTGCTATCCATCTGAAGATTTTCTTCAAATAGAATTCTTGCAAAGCATGTTACATCATTTATATAATAGTTCTGAGATACCACTTCGAAAACAAACCATTATGCAACTCTTATAGCTCTTATACAGCAAAGCCTCAAAGGACATATAATTTTAAGCTTTTCTCAAAGTCTTATGAAGGTCACAGAGCTTAAACACTTGGAGACGTTGAACTGGGAAAGATTTCCTGCACCACTTACTCAGCTCACCCTCCTATTTTGAGCAATCAGGTCATACAAACTCTTGAAGGAACTTAGCAAGCTCCTTATATATAAGTATTCAGACTCTTTTGAGCAGTGAGGAAATTGCAACTAATGAGTCAGTTATCTCTGGAGTAAAGAAATACACCAATATCAAGTAGTGACTTCTAAATATGATTATGTATTAGGAGCACATGGCCTTGGTCAATGTACTTGCAGATTAGGTATGGAACTGTATGCATATTTTGAATTTGTGAGTGTGACTGAACTAAAAATATCTGTGCTATTTTTGGGATAGGCACAGAGTGTGTAAATTTTCATTGATCACATTTATCTTTTTCCTCTCTATAGCTAGCATTTTAAAGCAAAATATTTTAAATGGAAGCTCAGAAAACCAATGCAGGTTGAAAGAAAGTGCTTCAACACTACTATTATATTAATATTTTAAACAACTCAGCTGATTAAATCTTTTCCCTAACATTTCTGATCAATGGCATAAAGGTCTCTAAATTTAAAAATTATATATATTAATTTTGCATTCCCCTTGCAAAGAGGAAGACATAGATAAGAATCTTTTCCAAACTTCAGGTTTATAGAAACAGTTTCAAATTTGTCATCCTAAGAAGATTAAGAAGCACTTAGGGCTGCAGAATGCTGCATGTTGATACTTGAGAAAGAGTCTGAGATTTTCTATCATGTGAATTACTGAGGTGTAATGCAACAACATACCCGCTCTCCTGTTGATTATTTTAACAAGGTAGTTTCATACAAGAACAGTAAAATAGTAAGATCTTTCAGTATTATGTCTTTCATTTTCAGTACCTCTGATCAATTTTGTGGTTATCGTGGCTGAATCTGTTGCCACTTTTCCCATCAGTTTTTTATTAACTTACTGGTTTAATGTTAGCCTGGCATTAGATCCCAAGCAGGCATGAAGGCACCCTTGTTCTGGGACCACATTGTTTTCTCTGTCACAGGGAAAAGTTGTCTGTAGTTTAAGGGGAAGATAAAAGAATCTGTAATAAGAAAATAGTCTGTAATAATGAAAGTATAATCTTTAATATGTAATATATGTATAATAAAATAATAAGTAATAAGATTATCTGAAGTTCACTAGCAGAAATGGTAGATGTGGTGGAAATGAAAAATCAAACCATGGACTGACACTGCAGCTTAAATATTACACAACTGGAGAGCCCCAAATTGTCTGAATTTTAAGACCATATAAACACACACAAAAATAACCTCAGCTGCTGCTCAAGCTGGCCTTCACTGTTTGAAACTTGGCCAGCATTACTCAGAACTTGTAGTGTTTTTATCTATGAAGTATGCTCCACACTAATAAATCACAAGGACATTTCACCACCTCCTGTTCTGTATTGCTTTTGCTTGGTAGTGAGAGTCTTGCTCTGCCCTTCTGATACCAGTGGAACTTATGCTACTTGCTAATTTATGCTTATTTTAAATAAAATTTAAGCTTCTTCTAAAAAGACAAAATAGCCACAAATTCACTGTTCATAATAAGTGAGCATGGAATATTTATTGGAACATTTAGAGAAACACTTAAGTCTCTATCCATCTTTTTAAAGAAAATTTCAAGGAGGTTTGAAACAATAAGGACTTAGCACAGCATTTTATTTCCCTTGAAAATCTGAAAATTTGCCTTCTGAATTTTTTTTTTTTGATATGGAAATATTTTTCTATAGAGAAACTTTAAACTCTGATGTACCCAGAATGAAAATGACAGTTTATTTTCCAGCAGAAGAACATTTATTTGTGGAAGTTAGTTGGTAGCTTCTGCATATATAAATTCAGAAGGCTATGTTTCTTTCTGAGTAGATCCTATCACATTTGTTCTGAAATGGAATTGTACATTAAGGTGAGATAAGATAATATAGACAAAAGTTATTTCTCTTAATATTTCTCAATATTAATTGAAAGGAGGGAGATGAAGCTTTTTTGGTCTTAAATTCCTTTGTGTTTATCCTATGTCTGTTTAATCTGATGGGTTTATGGGGAATTATATATTTTTTTCATTCAATTTTTTTCTGTTACGTGTGAATCTTTGTCTAAGTGCAGTGCTCTCATATGTTCTTCTCTACCATAGTACCAATCTCAATGGAGTTTTACAAAACTTGCCATAGTATCAAATGGTATCCAGCTGATTCCATGGAATATTATTACAAGGACTTGGTTTATGTCTGTTAAGGATAAGGTAGAGCTGATTCATCCACTCTAAGGTATAAAAACAATATTCTAAGGAGAAGGAGTCATGATATTAGTGCACCATCATAATCATTAACTTTTAGAAAGTAATAGAGAGCTACTGTGAATTTACCCCCATCACTGAACAGTACATCAAAACAACATGTTCTGAACTTCATCAGAAAAACATCAGAGGGTGTCATACCCAGAGTTCTCATCTGGAATTGCTTTGAAATATTTGGATATTTATTCCATGAATTCATTCATCCACAGATTCAAATAATTTTACTTCTAAACACAGACACTTCACAACATAACTTGCCCAGACAGCAGAGCCAAATATCCAACTCAAAGAACATAAAAAAACAGTATTAATTTTGTCTGGGGAGAAGGACAAAACAAGCTTAAACCAGAATTCCCATATTCTAGTAAAATAACACTGAAATATAAATTTAGACTGAATCACATGGTTTGGTATGAAAAACAGATCTGTACAAAGGACATACAGTATAAATATTGAAAGAAATTTTGATTATAGACATGCCTTCATTTTTTAGCAAGCCTGAAATAGAAGTTGATCTTCAAATTGCAGCTATCTACTAATGGTATATAATAATCCAGCACAGCAGTGTTTAGTTCTAATCCAATTTTCTTATGGGAATCGTGACCTGAAATACACTTTCTTATGGACTATTTGCAGGGTCCAGGAAGGAAAATCCATGTAAAATGTTCATTGCTATTAAATAAGATTATTAATGTTTCAAAATAGTACATTCATGCATCACAGAATTTATGATGCTTTTAATTTAAATTTTTATATGTTGAAGTAAAGCTTTGATGTTCAGACATGTTATTCTCAGAGGCTGTGGTCTTCCAAGGACTCAGCTTCATGTGTTGAGACTACTGTGCTGGAAATGGATAGCTCACACATCAGGATGTTTAGAGGGACCTGAACTAGTTCTGCATAAAGTCATTAACCCCAAACCGCAGGGTATTAACAAGAGAAGGATTGGCAAAATGCCTCATGCCCATATCTGTATCTGCAGTTCATTTTTAATTTTTGCCAACAGCATTTCCTTATTTCATGGCAATCCACAGTAAATTCACTTTGACTCAGCTCATATAAATCACCTCAGATGTCTCCTTCTTAAGATTGTTTTAGTACCTGCTGCCCGGTTCTGCAGGTATCTTCTTTTCAAGGTAATTTTCATTTACCCCAGTGACCTAATCTCTTCCTTTTCTGTTAAATCAAATTAACACATATACTTACATCAGGGCCTTTCAATTCTCAACACTTTGGACAATGTTGCTCTTTTCAAGACAAATATGTTTCAGGTGCTGCAAGTCTTTGTGCATTTGTCCACAGAATGGGAGGAGAGGGCAGAGGCCAGAACAGAAAGGTACTCTAACTGTCTAAATCAAACACGATATCTCTTAGCAGTATTAATTCTCATGGTAATTTGTCCAGTTGTAGCTGCTGGGATATTAGTGGTGGTTGACAGAAAATGAAGTGATTCCAGAGGACAGCATTTCAACTACCTGATGCATTTGCAGACAAAGATGAGACATCTCAAACAAGAACATTTTTGTTAGGGGACAGCATTTTACTTTTTCTGATACACAGTTTCGTGCATTAAATTCTTAATTTTTTCGTTAACATGAGTGCTCAGCCTTTTCATTTTTCAGAGACCAAGTAAATTCTTAAGAAATGTCATAGGGGTTAGCAGATGATATTGCAAACTCAAACATAATTGGAAAGTCTGAATCATTTGGTAATGGACAATTTGATGAGCCTGGACTGAAACACAGTGTTTTCCCTAATAGATGCTGATACACTCTTAACAACAATAATCACATCCCATTAATGCTACCATAACGCACTGTCTTTTCAAATTGGAGCCATAGAGTGATAGAAACTTTTGGCAAAATCTGGAAGGGGATCTATTGAGGCATCTAAATTATACCATTAGGGATTTTAAGTGCTTCAGTGATAGTTTTTAAATTGTCAGCTTTGATTTATGTAATTTATAGTTTGCAATACACAACATGCAGATTGCCTCAGCACTTACCAAAACGTGAGATAGAATTTGGAAAGCATTTAAAGTTTATGCTACTATGGGTGGACCAATCCTTGAAGCACTGGGGCTCAGAAAAATCTTAGCTGCTAAATAAGAAGATCCAGGCAATTTTTACGAGACGTATATTTTGTATCACCATTGCTTTAGTTATTCCTTATGTATCCCCTCCTGCTCTCAGAAATTTTTCTATTTGACCTGTACTCAAGGTCACAAGAATGGAGAGTCTAGCTGTGATAAAGTATACAGAGAAGTCATGATAGTTTAGTGAACAATTAATTATCATCCCTGAATATTAATACTGTGAATGTGCATGTTTACTGGATGATCCTGTAGGCACAGATATGCATACTCTCTGGGAGATGGCAAGTCTACTAGCTCTAGGTGCATTTTGAGAAACATTTTAAGGTGCCTGGAAGACAAATGTAGATCTGTAAAACTGAACAAAGTGAAGCCTGCAACCTTACAAAAATATTTCTTCCTTACAAAAATATTGCTTCCCTCAAAATGAAAATCTTATTACATGGGTAAAGAACTGAATTCTCATTCCCTATAATGTGTCTCCTGCCACTGCAATGAGTACCTCCTAGATTTCATTAACCTTACATCTAGCCTTACATGATTATCTTTGTTTGCCAATATGTATGCATGCTAGACATTATTCTTCAGTGAAAATGTGGTTTTGGACAATCTTGTCTTGGCTGTTATGTGCTGAGTCATATGAAAAATCTGAATATTTTCAGCTGGGAGCATCTTTGTAGTGTGCAGGGTCAGGCCAGGTGAAGAGAGGTACAGACATGATAAAGATGAAGATCTAGCCCAGATCCCCTGAGAGAAACAGAGAGGAGACAAGAAGGCAAATATCAGACAGGGTGGAAAGAAGGAGGTTCAGAAAGTTTATAGCAGTTGGAGAAGTCACTAGAACATGCTGGACTGTGATAAAGCATGAGTGTTCCTCTTTACCAAAGCATAGTCCTGGAGAAGCTGTGAGCCCATGGCTTGCTCAGACAGGTAGGTGCGCTGTTCCATGGATAGCCAGGCCCAGAGAATGCTGGGGAATTGTGCTGCATCCAGCTGGAGGATTCTCACTTGTGTGATTCCACAAGGCTCAGTACTGGGACCAGCTCTGTTTAATAACTTTATTGAAAATCTGGTAAAGGGGATTGAGGTCAGTCTCAGTGTCCTGCATTAATTGCATTGACATTAATTTGGGAAGAAATATTGGTCTGCTGGATGGTAGGAGGGCTCTGCAGAGGGATCTGGACAGGCTGGATAGATGGGCTGAGGCCAACTGAATGAGGTTCAGCAAGGCCAGCTGCTGGGTTCTGCAAATCTGCCACAATTCCATGCAATGCTACAGGTTGGGGAACATGACTGGAGTACGGAGTAGTAAAGGACCCAGGCCGCTGGTCAGCAGTGGCTGCACATGAGCCAGCGTGTGCCGAGGTGGCCAGAAAGGCCAACAGCATCCTGGCTCATGTCAGCAATAGTGTGACCAGCAGAACCACATCAGCAACTGTCCCCAAATACTCAGAACTAGTGAGGCCACACTTGGAGTCCTGTGATCAGTTTTGGGCCACTCACAAGAAAGACATCGAGGAGCTGGACTGTGTCCAGAGAAGGGCAAGAGAGCTAGGGAAGGTTTTGGAGCAGAAGTCCTGTCAGGAGCTGGGGTTGTTTAGCCTGGAGAAAAGAAAGTTCCAAGGGTGACCTTAATTCTGGCTTCAACTCCCTGAAAGGAAGTTGCAGCCAGGTGGGGGTCAGCCTCTTCTCCCAGGCAGCCAGTGACCAGACAAGAGGAGATGGCCTCATGCTGCTCCAGGGAAGGTTCAGTTTGGACATCAGAAGGAATTTGTTCATGTTATAGGTGATTAAACATTGGAACAGGCTTCACAGGGAGGTAGAGGCACCAGCCCTGGAAGTGTTCAAGAAAAAATTGGATGCAGCACTTGATGTCATGGTTTAAGTGATGTGTTGTGTTGGCTACTGGTCAAAGGCTGGACTTGATTATCTTATGCAACATAAATGGTACTGTAATTCTGTGAAATGGCCTGCCTTGAATGGATGGAGTGGGCAAGGTAAATTTTTTCAGTTACTTTATTAATTTGTTCCACTGGGCAGATCTAGGACTCCTTCTAGTTAAAGCTCACACATTCTAATTAAATAACATTAAAGTTTCAAAGATCTTTTCAGTTTAAGGAAAAGGTGCAACCTTTTTTTAAAGCTGTGGCCAGCACAGAGCCATATCAGAAGATATAGCAGTGGTGTTTGGAGCTAGATGATCCTTGAGGTCCCTTCCAACCCAAATCATTCTGATTCAATGATTCAAACATGATATATTTCCATTTCCAATTCAGAGATTTTGCAGATTCAAAGATAATATAAAGAAATGCTATTATGCCTTTATGGCAGAGTCAATATCTGACCTCAATTTTTTGTTGTAGTTAAAATTATATGTATATGGTACTTTGTTTTTGTTTGTATACTGGAGATGTAAGGAATATTCAGCAATCCAGAGAAAATGAACCATTTAATGGGAAGATAGAGGTGTATACCCATAAACACACACTCACAACCTGGTCACAAAAAGGTTGTCTTTATCAAGGTACTTAAACTCTAATTTCGGAGAGGAGAGAAACTGCACGACATAATGGTGAAGCAATAATTAACAAATATGGTCATCCTGCATAACAAAAATCTACTGAAAAAACACTGGCCACTACTATGCAAGTGTGCACTAAGGAATGCCTCTCTCTATGCATCTTAAGTCAAATTGATAACATACATATCAATGTGCTTGTGTGTGCATGTGTGTGCATGTGTGCCCAGTGTACTGCCTAGCATCATTCTTTTTTCCCTTCATTTTATTCCTGCTATTCTTTAAGATGGGGGAGTGATCAGGAATCTATTTCTTCTTATTAGTCATGAATTGAAGTGATCCTTTGAAAAAGCAGACAGCAACAGGTAAGTAAGGGCATGCCAGTGCAACCTGAAGGTGATGGCCTGTACAAATGCATGAGTACTGGCCATCTGAACACTTCCTTGTGAGAGGTGATATGTAAGAGGAAGAAAGTCCAACTTTACCTTTACAACTGAGGCTGAATTTTCAAGATAGGTGGAAAAATATTAACCAGTTGTTGTGAACTGTGCAAAGACAATGTCAAGTCACTGACAAATCATGCATGGGCATTGGTACAACTGCTTTCTGCAGGCCTCAGTGGAAAGACTATTCTGTTGCTCATTTTTGCTTTCTTCCTCTCAACTTTTTCCCTTTCCTCATCTAATGTTGGTACCTGGATAATAGAAAGTAAAATCTCGTAGTGTCTGCTGGTCATGGGTCCTTTCCTTCTTTGGCACTCATCTGTCAAGGAGTGATGGTATCTTATTTATTGCAGTGCAGGATCAAAGACTGAGGACACTGTCACTGTCTAAATCTTTCTTTGATCCTCAAATAGTACTTCCATTAAAGACAGGTTTTCCACCAAACTCACACCATAGCGTAATCCCCTTTCTCATCCTACACTGGAGTGTTCGGGAGATGTCATCCCATTATTATTATTTTTTTTAGACCTCCTCAAGAACTTAGTCTTGGTCACATGACAGTCCAAATCTTGTTTGGTATTAGCCTTTACAACTGTAATGCTAAATTAGAACAACAATTGTGGGATTTTAAGACAGTTTTTCTGAAGATGGGGTCCCTTTATCTTGTCAGCATTACTTGCTCTATTACTAAGTCCATGTTTTTATACTTAATAGTATTAAAAAGTATTTTAGTTCCTTGCACTAATTTTACCTGGACATGTACACTATTCCTGAGCAGGACTTCACCTCGCATTTTGAAGAAGGTGCAGCATGTGTTAGCCAGATGATAGAAAAGGTAATAATGAAAGAAGATGAAGTAAAATATCAAATTAAATTAATTATTAACAAGGAGAGCAAAAGTTACACAGCAAGTGCTAACATTATTCTCAGGAAAAGGGAAGTTTCAAATTCATATAGTTACCAAAGTAGAGAAAAGAGGTTTTTGTTTGGTTTAAAAAGAATTTACTGGATAATCTAGCCATTGAAAACCACAATATTTGTCAGTCATTTGTAAGAAATTATTCAAGCAACAGGAAAAGCAGCTCACTATCAAGTAAGTAAGCACTGTCATTCTTTCAACACAGCCACATCACCATATAAATGGAAACATGTTAATGAAGACACAATAACTGACACCAACCCTCCCTTCTGCAAAATCTGCACAGATATTTATGTAAAGTGCATAGTGCCATTTATTCAAACCACAAATCATCCTTCAATTCTACTTGGTGATGCTATCTTAATCTACATCCATCATATTATACAAGTGTTTTGCAATAGCACATGACTCTTGGTCTTGAGAAGTTTTTACATATTTTATATCCAAACTTGGAGATTTCACTTTATTTTCTTACCAACAGTGGTTTATATTGATTGAAGATGGAGTTACATTGTTTTTAAAGTTCTGTCTCATACCACCAGGTAAGATACTTGTAAGACATTTGTTCCTTTCTTCTGTTTGTGGGTGCAGAAATAGTGATATGTGAAAAAAGTCTGTACATTTGGAACTACTAGGTTAACCAAGCAATAAACATAGAGAGTGTAGCAACAGGTCATATTTAAGTAACTTGTTATTATTAAAAAATTCTTCTAAACTTTTTGAAGCCATGCATGATTTTCCAGTTCTTACATGACTCTTCACTTGCTCACACACACACACACACACACACACACACACAAAGAAAAAAAAAAAGAAAAAAAAGAATAAAAGAGGAAGAAGCTAAGAACTACAAAATACAACAGCACTCTATACAAGGCAGTTGTTGATTTCTGTCTTTTCTTAGAATAAATTGGTGCAAAAAAACATTTGTGTTAACTCTGAGAGTGTGCTCACTTGATCATTAACTGCTAATCTCCTTGGAAAAAAATGTCTCCTAATAGAAACACTTTGCAGGAAAAAATACCTAAACAAGATCATGAGCATACGTAGGTTTTTTCACTGAAGTTAAATATTCTCCTAATGTGACTTAAAAATTGACTAAGTTGCTGTCTAGATAAAGATCTGTGCTGGCTTTTCCAGCATTGCCTGTTAGCATATGAAAGTCTCTCACCTCAGAAATATTTTGGCTCTTGGGATATCATGGTTTGCAAGAGGTAATAAATATCCCTGCTTAGATCAAAACCACTAGTAATTAAACTGCAAGCTTTTAAGTTCCAGGTCTCCTTTGGGTTTGGAGAACCATAACATTTAGTTTCTTTTTTATCTTCTGCACTTCCTAGTTGGTAAAATTAGGGTTTTGATTTATAGGAGATAGAGGTCTTGGAGAATATTTTTTCGGAGGGTTAGGAACTCCTTATATCAAACTGTTGAGTGTTTTTTTTCATATTTGCTCTTTTCACTGTTTCATTTGGATTTAGATAGATAGACTCTTGAATCAAATTCTAGTTGATTTCTTAAATTAAGAGACTTACAATAGTCATATTATAGTTATATATTGTAGTGATACATTACTTATGTATCTACTTCAGCACTGTTATTACCTTACTTATGTAATAAATGAAGCAATGCCTTAAACATAGAACTAAGCAAATAAAATTATGCAGTTTTATGAGTTCTATATTGGTTTAAAATACTTTTCATTTGTGTACCTAGGACATGAGCTCAGGAAAGTAGGCTTTTCCATTCCATGAGAGGTATGCAAATGAAATTCATCTCTGGGCTGAGAGGGAGCATGCTATTGGTGTACATTGTAAAAAACCATTGTTCATATTAAACAAGCCCATGTGCTGGCTCCTTGAGGTGAGTTTAGCTGCACCTAATGATGTGTACACAAAATGCACAATGTGCCATTACTGACACTGAAAATACGTAGTTGTTTATAGTTATTCTCTTCAGAAATTACACAAAATTGCTGATGTGGGGCACTGTACTATGGTCCATTTCTTCTGATTTTATGGAGTGGAGGACGACCTAGGTTTAATGACAAAGGGAAGTAAGTTCAGCTATGTAGTGGAAATCTGGATTTTCACTTCAAATATTCCACAGCACTGGGTTGGTTTGAGATGTTGCCAAATAGCACCAGGAAATACATGTGATTATTTTGAACAACTCTGCTAAAGCTAGGAAAATTCTCTTTGAGCTGCAGAAGGAAACAAAGCAGAATTGCCAACAGCACAAACAGGAAAGCAGGAAGTTGCCAGTCAAAAGGCGTATAAAAATATACTGAAAGAAACAGCAAACTCAGATCACATTTTTGTAGATACTTCTCACAGCACTTTGATTTGAGCCACTTTCTGAACTGAACATGGTCTGAAAATTACATTTATCTGGGGCATATAGGATATGTGTGGTAGCTCACAGAGGGAGACTACATCAGAGAGAAAGCCTGAAGGAACAACTAGAAGAAGCTCCATAAATAGTTATGTGGAATATTATACATGTTGTAGCTAGGTGTAGCCCAACTGAAACCTTTTTAGAAGAAAGATTTTTAAAAATTTTTATGGGATGACCCAGCTTGAGTTTTCAAAAGGATCTGCATTGAGAAGGCAGATGCTCAGCATACTTTGTAGGATGGGACCTCTTCAGATTTGGTCAGTAAACCTGGAGCACTCAGATGACTTAGTCACTGCCAAGTGCTTGTGTGACCCTCTGGTTTTGATAGGATTCCTCACAGAGTAACAAAGGACCTGGGTTGATAGATCCAATGCTTTGGATCTTATACTTCAGATCTAGACTCCCCTCTCTGGATAATTCCTTGTAAATAATTGCAGGTTGTTTGTAAAGATGAATTAACAAAATTCTTTTTCTACTGAGTTGAAAAAGATCTATTCCTGTAGAATTCTAGCACAAGAAAGCACTCTACAATAACTTCTAAGTTAGCCTTTTTCTTTAAACCATGAATAAAACATTTCAGAGCTAAGGCAAGTGAGAATTGATGACATAATCTTGTATCTAGTTGTATCTAGTGAATTCAATGCAGTTTTTAATTCATTGGAATTCCCACCTTTTTGTCTAAGTGGCAACATGTCTCTTTACCCTAGAGGTGAAACATACTGAAGCAACAAATTGGTTTAAAATGTTTTTTCCTACTAATTGACTACATCCACATTTTTTTTCTGTGCTCAGTGTGGTTGAGTCTGAGTGAATCTCATTCCAAGGGAAAAAACAGCAGTTGTCCAGCAGATTGGTAGACTTTCATTTTTGTGAAATGGAGCCTGTCTAGACTGCTGATAACATAAAAAGTGTTTAGGGTAACTCAAGCCCTCTAAAAAGCAGATTGCTATTTCTCTGCTTACGAACTCTACAATACTATATATAATTCTTGTAATCCTATAAATGTCCCACTATAAAACATAAACTCTATGAGAATGAAACTATTTCTCTGTTTTGGCAGTGCTACAAATGATAATGCTCCTATATTACTGTGGCTTCTTAATGGCATGTATTGTGTCAAAAGCTCTTTTTTTCTTGCCATTGTCTCTGTTGGAAATAAATTTTATTAATTCACATTTAATAATTAACATTTTAGCATACATTACTAATGGCTTATTTTCTTGTACAAGATGTTACTTATTTTATTATCTGCTTCTCTTGAAAAGGCAAGTCTTTATCTGTTTTGCTTAGGATTTCAGAAATTTTGTGACTAAATTGGACTTTTTATAATCCTTGGTTCCTGAGGGACAATTAATTTTTGTAATAGTTATTAATTCCATCACAAGGCCATCTCTCTGGTGCCAGTTACATTAAAAAAATTAAAATGCTTCTTAGTCCATCTCAACACATCTGCCAAATAATAAAAATATTAGAGTAGCATTGTGCATCTGTCAGCCTGTTTTGACTTCTGTACAATCATACCTTTTTTAAAAGCCAGTTTTATACTATTAAATTGATTAGTTGGCTACTATTTCCTTTAGAATTGCCCAGTTCTTATTAATGTCATGCTATTTTCTTTGAGAATAATTAGTTTTTCACACAGTGAAGAGTACAAAAATACAGCCTGTAGAGTCAACACAAGAGATTGTGATAGCATGGAAAATGCTGTCAAGGTGCCATTTTGATGTATCTTTGTGAAGATCAATTGAAGTAATACAAGTGGGAAGGAAGCAGGTAAACTTTTAATTGTAACAGAATTCATTGTTACAAAAACTTCCCAAGGAAGAAGAAATAAAACTTTATGTCATTTTATGATAGTAAACTAAGAAACAATAATATAGGTTTAGCATTTTGAAAGCTTTTATCTTTTTTCCATGTTTTGGCTGAAGTTCTTTATGAAATAAGCCTTTACATTTTCCTGGAAAGCTTTCAATGAGCTGTATAAGTTGTTGTTCTGTGTTGTCTGCACATCCTCAATCATGCTTGTACTCTGACACCAACGTGGTGATCCCTCTTGGCCTCACATAAGATGGACCTGAGGCACCAAGTTGCGTCTCTGATCACTGCTGTGTCTTGCTGACATCTCCATTTAATGTATTTTTGCACTTTTTTTTTTTTTTTTGCCACCTGAGAGTCAACATCACTGTTACACAAATCCAAACCCCTTTCTTATATTTTTCAAGCAGTTTAAATGTAAACAAATGGTCTTTGTTTGCATAAATGCCAAAACCTAACCTGGCTGCATGCTCTCAAGATACGTAGTGCTGGATAGAAAACAGATATTGATACCAGTCCTGATCTCTGTCAAGAATTATGCCAAACACTCTTAATTTGTCCAAAAGTGACAGTTTGCTAAGACATATTGTACAGGCTGACATAGCTCTTCTGAAGTTACATTAGATAAATTTGTAACCTTGAACAAGGTTACCAGTTAGGTCAGGAGACATGAAAAAGCCATTATGAGCTTTTAACATATTTTTGGTGGTTTTTATGTTCCTCACTGACTACAGCAAAGACTAAAGTTTAAATAAAGGCTTAGAGGGAGCTAAATCTTGGGTCATCACAGAGCACTATGCTACACATAAGGTTGTTTGAGAAATAGGTAGGAAAGGGATTTAAAAGAAGTTTAGACTTGCAGGTTTGCTTTTATCTTATGCTAGAAGGTGTTTCTAGACCACAGTGACAGAGGGGATCAGAGATACAGACCTACAGACAAAGTTTTTCAGGTGACAGTTCCAATGGGGATGAAAGGATCTAATGGACACAAATACTGTGGAATTTCTTTCCAACTCCTTTGCACTAACACTTTAAACTCAGTTTCTCCTAAGTAGTAGATTGAGCCTTTGCTTGAATTCTTCAGCCCATCAGGAATCTATGAATACTTCCTTTTCCATTGTTTTATTACATTCCCAGGATCCAAAACTCAGTCCCACTTTGAGGTCTAATGCAGTAATCCCTAAACACAAAAAAATCCACAAACATAAGCATAAATTTTGACATCTACCTTGATTTCTTTAACATTTTTAAATAACTTTACCTCATTTACTTTTCCCATTTTTAACCACAATCATAATGAAATCCAAAATCTGAAGCCTATTTCATCAGCCCTTACCTGCCAAGTCGTGGTAAACACTTTAGCACAAAACTGACACTAGAGTTTGACAGGCTCTATTTCTTATCATTTCTAAGCCTTAATTGCATATGCTATGTATCAAAATTATGCATCACTTATTAAATTACTTTTCCCCTTTATTTTTAGATTCAAAATCAAGTAGAATGGATAAATATCCCTGTTAGAAGTAGTTCTTTAATGCAAATGCTTTGCATTTCCAGTATTTAAATATATATTAGAAAGCACCTTACACTGGAAAAATTGTTTTAAACTGTGCTGAAGTGAATTAATTTGTTTTATAACACTGCTTCAGCTAGATCTTCATGAGTCGTGTTTTGTGAAAATACATGGAAAACCTGCATTTCACAGGTTTTGAATGCTCAGCATAGATTGCTCCAAGACATCCGACTTATAAAGGCTTATTATATTCTGTAAGTGTTGGGCACACTAGGATACTGGAAACAAATTTAAAAATGGCAGAAAACACTTTACAGTGCTTTAAAAGAACTTAGCCTGGTAAGACGGGTAAGGCTTACTTTCTGGTAGAGGGCAGTCTGACATACCATTTTTCTCACTGAAGCATTCCAGTTGAGAGTTACCTGACAATATTCTTAACCTTTACCCCTTAAGTTGCCTGCAATGATTTTTAAATGTAAAAATCTGTAGTGAAATATCAAACTTTGGTCTTTTATATTTTTCTATGGCCACTGCTGAAGACAGTGATTGATTTAGCACAGTGTGATCCTCTACAGGTTCACATTAATGTGAATGAAATAGCTAGAGATTTAACTGGCAATTATTCTTCTAGTACATTGCAGGTGTTGTTTGTATTGCTCGTGTGTTGTAATAGTTGTAGACAGTCCTAAGAAAAGGGATCTTATATTGCAGAGATTTAGAGTATTTTCTATAGGGAGGAGAACAGTGTCCCCTTGAAGAGTGACTTGCCCCACCAGCTGGCTCATATGTATAAGCTGGATGCCATTGTTAGGCTAGAAAGAGGGGAAAAGAATTAACTAAGAAAGCAGTAAATATAATATTGCAGAGTTGCATAGTTAGCTGTTCCTTATGAAATGGGATACAGCAACAAGAACCATTAATCCTCTCTAATTCTTTGCCAATCTTGATGTTACAGAAGTGGTGGGAGTAGAAGTAATGGAATTTGGATATGGGTATTAATTCTGCTTTTGTAATTTCCTGTTTAATTTGTTTTCAGCAGATTACTGTTGCATACAAAAGAGGAAATGAGATTTCTACAAGATATAAAACAAACAAGGATGTTAAAAAAAAAGATTAAGTAGTTTGTAAGAATGAAGAACTTCTCAAACAGAAGTAATTTTATATATCAAATAAGAAATGTCTCATATTTATATCGACCTATGACAAATAATTTTCTTTTTTACATATGCCTTTGTTGGCTCCTAAAGTGTCAGAAAACCATCTACAGAACTTTTCCCAACTTTTTATTCACCCTACTATTCTCCAATAAACATAATGACCCTTATATCAAGATGTACTCCAAATCTTTTTTTCAGTAAATTTACCAAAATTCAAAGGGCTTAACATGGAATGCATGGCTAGCTTGGACTGATTAGCTGTGTGATCATTCTTGTAAGATTTTGACCTGAAAGACAACATATCATCAAGTTCATTTGTTGAATTATGTTTAATTCAACCTTTTTCCTGGGAGTCAGCTCTGTTCTGAGAATTTTGCCTGTTCTAGCTAGCAGGTAGGGGCAGGCAGTCAGGGGTTAGAAGTTAGATTAACACGGCAAAGCAATGTCTGATCAGTCAAGGATGACTTTGGAAGAGACTAACATTATTTTAATGCAGAAAATGAACAATCATGAGTGTTTTTGCTTATTTCCAAGCCCACTTCCACTTTTTTCCTTTGATTAGGTGAGGTGTGTAGAAGAGAGATGCTAGCTGTTCTCAGAGGCTTCTTGTCTTTTATTCATGTCTTTTACCTGCAAAGTTATCAACTTTTACCCACAAAGTTACTTTATTAATATCTTATTTTATTAATGTCTTTTACCCACAAAGTTAGTGACAGCATTCTGTGTGCCTGATCTCGCAGACCCAACTAAACGGAAACTCTAGCCTCACTCAAAATGTGGAGTTCCTAGATGCCACAATTGTCTACAACCTTCTGGCTGAGCTGTTTTTGTTTTCTAATAGACCTTTCTAATATACTTTATACAAATAGCAATTGTTGGCTTTATGCCACATGTTATGCTTATGCTCACCAGCTATATTTAATAAGAAGAATCTGCAAGGGATGTACCTGGAGGGACACAAAAAGATAGCTGGAGAGGAATTATTTACAAGAGCATGTTATGACAGGACAAAGGGGAATTGCTTTCAAACTGAAAGACACTAGGTTTAGATTGGATACTGGGAAAAAATTGTGAGGGTGGTGGGGTGCTGCAGCAAGTTGCCCAGAGAAGTTTTGGATGTCCCATCACTGAAAGTGTTTAAGGCCACGTTGGGTGGAGCTCTGGGAAACCTGGTCTAGTGAAAAGTGTCTCTATCCACAGCAGAGGGGTTGGACTAAATATTTTTTACTGTACGTTCAACAGAGGCCATTATATGACATATTTTTGAATTCTTTAAAATGCTGTTTCTGTCATTGCACTGATCACATATATCAGGATTTCATTGCATTGTTCTATCAGGGTTTATATCAGAAAGGTAATGTCAAAAAAAAAAGGAGGATTTTGGGAATGTCAGTTTTGGGTTGTGGAAATGGAATACCAGCATTAGAAAGGTGAAAATAATTGTGTCCTATAGAGCATAATTTCTTTCACTCTGAGAAAACAAATTACAAAGCATGTTTACATCTAAAGACTGAATCAATTAAAAAATGCAATTAATCACTGAAATAAGAGTTGTCACTCAGAGAGTTCTTTCATATTTCATTTTTATGTAGAGGTATAAAATATGCTTTTGTTTGTGGAATAGGCCAGGGCCATGGCTCAAAAAGGCAACTCTTTAATTAGATTTAATATGGGTGGACATAATAGACTGTAATGGCTTAGACAAGATTCACTAGGTAGCAGAGGTATTGACAAGTCATAGAGATGAAAAGGAATTAAAGAAGTTTTTTGACTTTAAATAAACCTGAAAAATTATTTAAATAGTTGGCTGCTTAACCATTAATCTTTTGAAAATGTTTGATATAATACAAATATCAATAAAAATATAAATATAATATAAAATTTTATATCATGGACATGGGAGACAGTGGTATCCTGAACCAGTATCAAGTCTTTTGGTTGTGTTACAACCTTTTGATTTTGTTTTTGTTATATCCCTTTCCATCATATGGAAGAGCTGGTTCTTGACAGACATTTTCCTAACAAGTGATAGAAGATTTTTATCTTAATTTCATAATGATTTAAAGAATTCCATAACAATTCTACTCTTTGTTACAACTGTGTGCACAGTTTCATTCACTGCATCCACTGAAATTGATGTTATCAAATTATCAAATATTAAGAAGAAGTTTCTGAACAAGACACCAAATATTTAGCATGAAATTAAAAAGGAACAAAGTTTAATTTGCTTTTCGAGTTCAGGAGAAACACAAATCATCCAATTATATTTGAAATCTCAAAGGTGTAAAAACCCATTTTCTTTTAAGAGCTCTCACGTTGTTTTGTAGACTCATGAGATCTGAAGGTTTAATTGTTTTATCTGACTTTTACATTTTCCCTTTCACTGATCTCTAAAATGCAGCTGCTTCTTTTCACTAGGTGATACTACAAAAAGCAGGTAAGTGTGCCCAACTCGATAATAAGAAAGATAAAAATTAATGCTACTATGCTTGTAAATGAAAGCATGTTTAAAAAACAAACAAAAACCCCCAAAACTCAACACAAACAAAAAACAATAAAACCCCCCCAACAAATTAAAAAAGAAACAAAACAACAAAATACAACAACAATATAAGTAAAAAATCACCACAATAACAATATTGAAGTTTTTCTAGCTTGGGACCTCTTCCAAACTAAGAGCACTTATATACATTTTAAAGGCCCCTCATCTGAAAAAATACCCCAAATCAGTTGGATTTAATAGTCAATAAGTGTCAATAGAAGAAATAGACTTGTTGGACTACACAGTGAAGCATTGCAAAGCTGAATGTAATGTTAAAGAAAAAAATTTCATTCTTAAGAGCAAGAAGTTTGAATTTGAGTGGGTTCAGTAATGGGCAAGTCCAAGTTTACCTTTTGCATATTTTCTGTTACTAAAGAAGTAGTCATTTTTATGCAAAGTATTTTGGAAATTGTTGAATGACGTTTTTTCTCAGTCCTTTATCTACTTGAGAATCAATTCATACTAAATAACCATTAAATCTGGCTCTTTTTTCCATGATGCCTTCAGGAGCAGCTCAGCAAAAACATCCATTTTTATAAATGTTCTTCTCTCTTTCATTTCTAGAAAATAAAAGAAGAAATAAAGAAACTCTGCAATTACTTTGTACCAACTGTAGCAATGCCAGAAATCTTTGTAATCTAAATTACCTTCCTCTATGGTTGAAAACAGTTAATAGCGACTCCCTGTAGCTAATAGCAGACTGAGCACTGGAGCAGAATATTAAACAGTCGTACCTCTTTGTGGAATATGAAGGGTTTTTTTAGTCCACAGAGCTAGCAGTACTGTACCTGTCGCCCACTGTCTCCCGAACACAATGTCTGAAACAGGGACCATATGCAGAGATGTCAAAAGGGACTTACAGTAACAAATCGTGATTTATTTCTCTCTAAATGAAGAAAAGAAAAAGGAATTTCTTACAAAACCCCAAGATAGGGAGTACAAAAAGAAAGCTCTGAATTATCCTTCTTGTGCATGAGCTGCACTTTCGCAGAGTTGCATTTCTTGTGAAGCAAACAGCCACCATGTGATGCCCATGCTCCTTCTGAGCATTCAGTGGCTGAGCAGGGAAGTGTGATGACTTCCTCTGCATCTTCATGATTCCTAGGTTGTTCTAAGGAAGCAGATCTTTGCCACTGTCCAGATAAGTGATAAACAAACAAACATAATGACAACATGATGCTTAAATTTTCCTCTTATTCTCTTGGTTCCAACTTCTCTACTCTTTGGAAAGATAGGTGGGTTGTTAAGGGCTGCAAGTAAGTCAAAGTCAGTTTTGAAGATGTCTTGTCACCATGCTATGCAGAGAAGCAGTATCAGGCTTCATAAATCCCTGGAACACCTTCAACTATTTGTGAGCCACGTCTCCAATTAGGTCACTCCCTGAGTAACAAATGCAAAAGTGGCATCCAGCTGGCTCCAGAAAACCAGTAAAAATTGAATTATCTTATATTTAGCGTTACATATTATGCATAATATATATGTCTATATGTGTGTGTGTATGTATGTGTGTGTGTATGTGTAATTATCTCCCAAATGAAGATTTCCTCAGTCAGGCTTCAGGATCTGTCCTGTTATGGAAGGGAACTAACAGCTATAGCTTATAAAACGTCTTTGAAGTGCTCTATGAGTAGATTTAATCTAATACCAGACAGAGTTTAAAAAGTGGAATACTACAAAGTATATACCACTGATTGAGATTTGACCTGTTTCACAAAAGCCACAATCAGTGACTGTAATCCTCCTTTGGGGTTCCCTTTGGCTTTGCTTCATGAAATAAATTTACAAGTCTAACCAAGAAAGGTTTATTGTTATGAGAGATGAGTTATATGGTACCAGAAAAACAACTGCATTTATCAGAACATAATTTATTGTTGATAGTTTCCTTACTGTGAACTCAGCAAGAAAATTAAGGTTGATATAAAAAATTACAGTGTTATGATTTTCTGGTAAAGAGAAAGAAACATGGTGTATAACCTAGGAAAACAGAGGACAAAGTCAGTAAATAATTTAATGGTTGTTACTGCATTTAGAGGTGGAATTAATTGCTTTACTAAAAAAGTAAACAAAATAATAATGAGCAATATATTAATCTAATTTAACAATGAAGATTTTTCTACATAACTGACATAAGAGTTTTAAGAAAACTGTGATATATATCCTGTGATATAGTGTGAGCACTTCAGAATTCTTTGCATTTTGTTACAGTACAGAGTGTGACTTCATTAAGATATTGAAAATTCTGTAAAGTTTTGAATATTTTTATTTTTTTCTCCTTGGTGAATCTTTTTACTGATTTTTTTTTAAATGATATTTGATTGCTCTTTTCCATATAGCAGTAGAGGTGAATTTTTCCCTGACCAAGGAATCTCAAGATTGGAAAGGCACTTAGGAAGTGAGAAATTTTTTTCTTTTATCTTTATAATAAATTATAATCAGTGGATAAGTGGTTTTGTCATTTGAAGTCTGGAGATAATCAGTAGGGACAAGTAGGCTTGCAGATTGTCAGTAGGAACAGCTATGTCAGCTGAAATATATCACAAGAGAATGCATCAACACTACTAATGAAGTCCAAGCAATCCAGTGCAACACTGGTGCTGTCATTATCCAGAAAATTTCATTATTAATTGACTCCCTGTCTCTGTTTTGAATGACTAAAATGGGGTCCATCACAGATAAACTCTTCCAAGTTCTAAAGCAACATCAATACTGGCCTTAGCACCACTTGGCACTTGGCTTCAGCACCAGTGAGAAGGGCTTGTCCCTTTTTCATCTAGTGGTATAGACATAGTGAGCATCTTGATTTTCACCTAAGCTTGGTGTTAGCCTCAACCTTGTACAAGATTACTTCTGCATATTTTTTACAACACTTAGGGATGTATGGGTGAGAAGGGCTGTTCAAGTGCTAAATGTTGACTTATTGCTATTATTACAAACATTGCAAAGTTTGCTTGCTGGGTGTGTTCAGTGTGAGGGCCCTAATCACAGATAGTGGGAGATGAGCAAGAAATGACATGGATTCCTGTGAAGTGGTGTATTGTGGTACAGCAAAATGTTTCTTTTTCCCCTCCTAAAAACCTAATAGCTCTGTGTTACTGTTTATCGTCCTGTAATTGCATGTACTTTCAAAGGAAAAATAGTTGTTCTCTTTGGATTGGTGTGAAAGTGTGCATTTAGAAAGGGCCTAATGTGACATTGCAATAACAGAGGAAGGTAGAAGGAAACCCAAGGGTTATATATTCTCTTCTTAGATAGCCTGAGCTTCCTAAGTGTAAATTAACATAACTAGCACTAGTTATACATATACTGTGCAGAGACTAGCATCCCAACTACAGAATGCTATGATAAAAACATAATCACTATGCAATGTTACTCTGTAGTGATTTGGGACTGAATTCCAGATGGAAAAGAGTAAGAAAGTTTTAAACATGTCTTTGCATTTAACAAAGTTGCAGTGGTGGGATTGTGTGGAGAAAGATACAATAAAAAAAGAAGAGAAGCTTATAATGGAAGTAGTTATGCAGTTAGAAATAGTTTGCTGCAGATTCTTTTAATAAAAATTAGAATTGTGCTAAATATGTTTATATTATTGTTTTCTCCACTTTCTCTTTGGGTTTTTTTTAATGCAGTATGCAGTTTTTGTATATAGTCTAATATGGAGCTGTTTTGCTTCAGATAATATCTAAACAGTGACTTAAAGAGCAACAAGTGAAGGTGAGACATTGTAGAAATTAGGAAAATTAGCACTGCTCTTCTGTGTCAGCACATCCTAAAAAATGTCAGCACACCTGTTGACATTTATATGACATATAAGACATGCAAAGGTCTTATAACTAAATATTTTTTAAGAATATTAATACTGACAGAAAAAAAAAGTGTGTTAAAGAAGGCCCTTTTTGAGTTTGAAAAGGCTAAATGAAGAAATAAATATATGTAAGTTCTCTGACAAAAATACTACTAAGGAAAGTCAGAAGGCGATTGGATATGCATTGCTAAAAATGCAACCAAATAAAATAAAGGAGCACATGCTGATGTTAAAGACATATGTTTCCTCAGGGCAATATAGGTAGAGATTCTTTGTGCCAAATGGGAAAAAACTGTACTTCTTTTGTTACTGCACTCACTTCCCTGTAATTTTCCGTATTGAATTTAATATTATTAGACCTTGTGCTCTTGCCATAAGAGGTCTAATTGTGAAGTAATGGGCATGCCTGTAAGCACTTTGCAGAGTATGCATTGAAATTCACAAACGTGCATTCTCATTCGTTTCAGTATTTTATATTTGTGGGAAACTGGGTCTTACACCCCCACCAAAACCAGCCTGTATATTCTAATACTCTATTCCATAGTCAACACTGCTTAAGAGTGACACCAGAGAAGAACTAGTTCTCAAAATCTGTATAGGCAATATTTCTATCTTTAGAGGTGGATATTAGTAAAACTGAGAACTTTTACATGTAGAGAAAGACTGGGGAGCCAGAACAACAAACTTGGGCTTATCTGTCCTCCTGACAGCTGCTGTCAATTCATGAAAAGCACAGTGTGCCTACTGCAGTCACAGAGAGCAGTGGTGTCACTAGGACCAAGCCAGCTCCCCCTGGCCTTGTCACACAGGCAGTCCATCACTTTCTGCAGTGGAGCAGAGAACCTGCTTGAAATTCCAAGAAGAAGGGAAGTATCAGGCCAAAACTTGTCCTTTTCTTATTTTTTTTTCTTCCTTGAAAGAGAGTTTATGGATAGGAGATGAGCACAGGCTATACTACAGCTATTAGCTCACTTTTCCCAGATATTAGTAATCCTGGTGTATCCTGAAAGGGAATTCAGAAGTTCCTGACATCTGAGGCACCTCATAAACATACTTAACTGTCCTTGCTGCATAAGAAGGCAAATTGAAATGTTTGTCAATCTTTGGTAATAGATTTGTTTTTATAGGAGAAAATGAACCTGAAAATCTTCCATCAGTTCTTTTGATTTTCAGTACTTTTGATTTCAATCCTTCAACTATGAATGAAAAGTGACAGGAGTTCCCATACAAGTGCTTGTAGGGACACATTCCAGACACTTCATTCTTAATTTCTTTTCATTTTCTGGTTTCCTCTTGTTTAAAGTTTGGTGGGAGGGTGAAGAAGGAGAAGGAGTGATTGGCTAAAGAGACAAGGATTAACCACATCTTAGGTTAGTACAAATTTTTATTAAAGGAAATTGTTACATGGTTACTGTAACTAGAGCTTTCATTCCAGCGGTAATGACTTATTCCATATTAGTTAACATAAGGCTGTTATTTCAGCCTTTCCTGCCCTTCAAGTTGTACTCTTTCTCCCAAGATTCACACAGATCTTTATGTTTCCATACTAGAGATTCATATGTTTCATTTCAGCACCTTTTTTCCGATAAGAAATTACTTTTTTTCACAAATGTGGCATCCAATTTTCATTTGAAATATGTTGCTTGTTTCCCTAAACATGTTTTTTGACACTGGACAATTTTTACTGCATTGTGCTGCCAAGTTCAGTATTATGGTTTAGTCTTAAACATGGTCTAAAAAACCCAGCTATGGCTGGTTTTTTTGTCACTACATCACTACAGGCTGCAAAGAGCATGTGCTTTGATTACAGAACTGCTTACTCTTTGCTATGTGACTTCTCTAAGCATGGTTTCCTGACATCATTTCACTTCAGAAATACATATTTACTTCTTGTTCACCCCATTTTGTTGTGTTATAAAGAGGACATATTGTACAACAGATGATTTTCTAAGTGCTTCACTGTACCTTTTCTCTTGCATTTTTATAGAATTTTCTGTTATAGACAATTAATGAGCTGAAGCATACTTTTAGCTGTGGTGTCTTAGACTTGGCATGTGGAATAAAAGAATTAATATTTATGATACTAAAAAACCAATTCTGAGCAGTGCATTCAGAAATTTAATTTGGCCCAGTACATTTACAGGGAACAGTCTGGAGCTAAAGAGTTATGATGTGAAAATTTAATTTGGAGACATTGATAAGGGTGTGTTTAATCTCTGTCTAACTGCAAAGCTTTCTCACATAAAGATTGTTCTCATTTTATTAGGCAGATCATGACAACAGCTGAGGTCAGCAGAGGTAGCAACTGGATGTCTACAGCCAGAGAGTGTGATTGAATTCCTTCCCCAAGGAGCAGTGGAAAAATAGTCTGCAAGCCAATCATCTTGATTGGTGCAGGCATTCTTCCAAGCACAAGAGAAATTTTGACATATTAGGGGCTAGAGGCAAAGTAGGGAGATGATTAGAAGATAAATAGCCTTTGGATGAGATCAGGCAGGTTTTTTTTGTATCGGTCTTGAAATCAAATGTTCCTCCAGACATATAAAATTAATTTCATCCTGAAATAGCATTGAACCCAGGTAAGTAGCTTATAAGTGTCATGCAAACTCTTTTTTCTACTTTGGTCCTGTTCTCTCTCTTTTAAAAGATAGTCTATCTATGGATGAAATAGCATAATACAGATTCCATAGGCTAAGTGTACAGTTTTCTCCCTTACATATGGCTTATGGCAAAAAAATATCCTTAGCTCAAACCTACACTAATTTCTTTTATTAGAAAGCACGTTTTCCAAAACTATAGGGCTACCCAAAGCAAATTCCTACAGGCCTGTATTAGAGATGTGTAGAAGCACTTGTCCTGACAGTATCAGAGTTTTTCAGAGCTGCCCCTGGAAGAAAGGCAGAGGAGTCACCCGTGGGCATGTGTGAGAGAGTATTTAAACTGCTGCCATTCCTGTGCCGGATGGGCATCCCCAGCCCTGTCTGGAAACTGGGTAGCTCAGCTGGCTTTCTGAGGGAGAGTATTGGTCATGGTCACAGTGTATCAGTAAATGTTCAGTCACTGGTGTTGCTACGCAGCCGCCGCACGAGAGCTGGCTTCCACATGTCCAGCCTGAATACAGGTGGAATAGAAGGTTCTTCGCCCACACTTGACTACTAGAGGACCTATTCCTGAAAAACTCCATATAACAAGTGGAAGACAGAGAACTCTGAAAGGAGTGAAGCAATGGAAATAAGAATAAATATAAGTACCTTGTAAAACAGGAGAAGTAACCATAGCTTTCCAGTTCTTTCATTTCCATATTCTTTTGCTAAAGATAACTTATAATATTTTTCTAAAACAATTTGCACACAAACTTTAAATGGCTGGGCTGTTACTGTCTGGTGCCTTCCACGAGAAAAACATCTTGGATCTTTATCAAGTTACTTGGTGAAAGTGTTTTTTTTTTTTTGAAATTAACTATCTCCTATCAGGACCAAGAAGCAAATTTGAGGAGATAAATTTTCTTGAGTCTTGGAGGTTCATGTGGTCCCCAGACAGGTTGTAGACCATCACTCACAGTGCTATCAGACTCAGACTTGGTATTATAAATAAAAAGAAGTTTTATACAATAAAACTTCTACAATCACAAAGTAGTTGAGAAGCAATGAGGTTTGAACATAGATCACGTGGTAAAAGCTGCTTATTCATTCACTTTCTTTCTGCTTTATTTCTGTAGCTGCTAAATATTTTAATGTAGAGATAACACATCTCTACTGTTTTATTATATCACTTTCTTAGTCTTCGACTTGATTTCCATGTGTCACACAACAGTCCAGCAATTACTCAATTTATGTGAAGGTGTTGCATTACTTGTTACCACGCAGATATTGGAAATAGAATCACCTTTGAGTACAGTATAGACATATATAGACTATGCTGTTAAGAGCAACCCACATTTTCATTTGGGACTTTAAGAAGCTGGACATTTCAGAAGTAATTTTCTTGATTGCCTAGATTTTTTAATAACAGTATTTTTCTCATACTCAGGCTTTCACCTCTGTCATTATGGTTTTTGTTTGACAAAATTAAATATTGTACAATTGTAGAGACCGCCCAACTTAAACTTAAGTGGATATCTATCTAAGTGGTTTGATTTTTCTACCGAATACACCACAGTAAATATTTTACCAGTGTGAGCTGGATTTATGCGGCAACAGTAGCAGCTTGTAGTAGGTAGTACTCTCTGCTTCCACTGGAATAATGAGAGTCCAAAAACTCAGAAAACCTGTGGATTCATTCTCACTTTTGCTCCTTTGGTGTCATCTGTTCTTTCTCTCTGTTTTACTTTTTGCTAGCCAACAGGAAATCCTTGCATAGTGAATGGAGGTGCTTCCTGAAGTTTTTTCCTCATTCCTTTGTCTCCAGCTGAGAGGAAGTGCTGCTGTCAGGTAGATTCTCTACACACCAGTTACTGTGGAACAGGAAATAACCATAGACATGCTTGTTTGATAGGCACATCAAACAGCAGGGAAGATTTTTGAAACAGGATATTAGCATATGAGTACCAAGAAAGAATATTATTTTGTTATATAAGTTATGTTCTTCTTAATGCTGCTGCCTCATTTCTGTCTTGAAGTTGTCTATACAGAAATCCTTGAAAATTAGTATTTCACATTCTGAGGCTATACATATTAAAACTGTTATTTGATGGCCATCATTGCTATCAGTTACCTGCTGGCTATCACACAATGCTAAACATGTGACAGATAAACCAAGGGAATGCTGAAATCTTGCTGTGTGGTATATTGACATAGAAGACTGTGAGGTGTACTCACGGTGAAGACTTCTCTTTACTGTGTTGTGGTTGTTAGATTCAAAGTAATGTTGATTCAGATCAGCTGTCTCAGCTTCCTGAGCTCATTAGATCTCTTTAGGATTAGTATTGAACAGAAAGATATTCTGACAGTGTTTCTTGGCAAATTGTCCCTCTTTCTTTTGAAGCACATTCCTCAGTTTTAGAGGTCTGCTTCCTATTTTACACTTTTAATTGATTAAAAGCTCCTGCCCAGGAAGTAGTATTTAAAGGACCTGTGCTTAGGGACATGATTCAGTGGTGGACCTGGCATTGTCAAGTGTATAGTTGGCCTCAGTGATATAGTGTCCTTTCCAGCTGAAATGATTCTGTAATTTTGTGATTCTAGGTTTTCATTTGTCTATCTCCATTTTCTTTTTAAATTGGTCATGCATCATAAGTGAGGTTAATCCAAAACTCTGAATATTTCTGTGTTCCTTTCCTAATAATCAATTACTAAGCTGAGTTTCCTGTCATCTGGAGAAACTGTCAAGTGTTGTACTGAGACACCTAAGGAAATATTCACGAGCACTAACAGTCCCATGGCTTTCTGGTTTTAAGTGTTAAGAGAAGCCATGGCACTGGCAATTGTAACTTCCATTATTTTTTAAACCAACCACGCAGCTGGGCTTTGTTGAGTTGTCTTTTAAAAATGCTGGTCTGTGCAATCTACTGAACAGCAATGAGAAAACTGATTCAACATGGGATTTGAACACCTGCCTGACAATATGCATTCAGTAATTCCACTGATTACAATTGAAGGATTCATATGTTTAAAGTGAAACATATTTAAGTGCTCTTCTGAGTGGTACATGTTTTAAACTCATCTACCAAGAATATAACAATAGGCCCAGAGATCCTTATAATTAGACTTAATAAAACAAATTGTTAAAGTCTATAATTGCCTAGGCAATGAAATTTTCCAGACTGTGTTTCTAGTCCTCTTTCCTTCAGTACAACAAAATCAGCATTGGATTTCCCCAGATTCCTCATAACAGATTTATAGTGATTTTTTTTGCTTTTTTACATTCACTTTCTAACTTTACAGTGTTAAGGTGCTGCCTACTTTTCTTTCTATAAAAAGCCATAAGGAATTTAATTAACTTATTAAAGTGTGCTTGTTATCTAGACTCAGAAAGGCCTCCTGCTTGTTGTCAAAACCAGGTAATCATTTAGGCTTTAACCCTCCAAGTTGTCATGCAGGGCATCCTCCAGCTGCAGAAGCAAGCAGGGTATTCAGTTAGAATAATTCATGTATGCCATATGCCACCTTTACTTGTAACTGCAATTTTTGGCATGGGATGCTCTGTTTTTGTTCTTTAATGTCAGCTTCCAACTCCCCACATACCCCCAAATCCCAGGATGTCTGAAGACATTCCTACCTGTGTGATACTTAAGCAGGAAAATATGGAAGAAATAGAACATATGGCAGATTCACAGAAATGTGTAATATTTTAAAAGTGTATATACTTATTCCAGGTGTTTCATAGCTATGAGTACTTGTTGAGCTGAATACAATTTTCAGCTCAATACAATTCTTTCATATTTTTTAATTTAGGATGCTACTCAAATGATAATAATCAATGTCTGTAGAAATGTTACTTATGAATGCCTATTATTTGTTAGTACCTAAACAAAAAATTGTATAGTTTCAGACCACAGCTTATTACAGCAACCCTTTTCATTTGCATTCATGATCATAGAATAACCTTACACAAATCTATATCTAGTTATAAAAACGTGGTACCCTTCTCAGCTACCTGAATAATTCATTTGTTGCCATTTTCTTCCTCCGGAGTTTGTTGGGCATGGCTGGAAACTGCAGAGATGAGCTCCGGAAACATCTGGTTATTTTCACTGTCTCCACTTACTTAAAATGGGTTGGTGTTTCCTCTCATGAAATCCTGCTATCTGGAGACTTCTGCAGTTGTGAAATGTGTACAAGTGGAGAGGCAGGTTGAGATTTCCCAGTCCATGAGAGTCACTTTAACATATGGTCTTCTGGGGCTTGTCTTCTGCTTGGAAGGCTGCAAATGTTACAAGCCTGATAGGTGTTATGATGAAATTTAATGAGTAATTCTCATTAAATAAAATCAGGATCAACCTTGATCATCAAATGTGATTATGGGTGCCAAGTTCATACACTTTTAAAGTATCTTCACTATATAAAGCTGAAATTTTGCTATTTTTTTTCTTAAACATTCCTCATTGAAAAGGGAATCAGAGGTAAAAAATCAGAGGGTAAAAAATCTGGAGAGGGAAACAAATTATTTTTTACCTTACTTCAAATCAAACAAAAAAAGTTACAATTATGTGCAATTATGAAAAGTAAGCTGTTCATAGCATGACTAAAAGTGATTAATTAAAGGCCTGTATGTTGCTGTACCAAGAAAAGCCCACACAAACAATTAGATGTCAATCTGCCTTTCCATAAAGAGTGCCTGATATACAATCTCCTACTTTCCTCTTTTCTCCCACATAGCCTTGGCTTAAGGTTGAAAGCATGCACAATTTTGGACAATTTTGTTTTGCGTTGAATGGTGACTTTCAGATAATTTGCTCACTGTAGTTTGATTAATATATTTAACAAACAACATCAACCAACAGAAGTTTACAATTAAACAGTGATAGAAATAATGTTTTGGAAATTAAAAAAGCTGCTCCATCAGGAAATTAGTCATAGTAAAGTCTGGAAGGAAAAAATTATGGATCAAAAGGGTTTTAACATTCAGGTGCTTTCAGTGTATCTTAAAACCCATCCTACAAACTCACAGCAAGGCAAGTGTCATAATGTAAATAATTAATTTGATTTGAAATAAAACTGCTACTAAGTTATTTTAAATCACCTGGAGAAAATCAGTCTTTAAGTAATCTGAGAGTCACTGGAGAACTCTTCTGAGCTCTCTAAACTCCCCTGAATCTGATGTGTAAAAGACACAAATATGAAACTCTCCAGGCTTAGTAGAAAGGTTTCTTTAGAGAGTCTATACAGCCAGCAGTAATTTGTGCAGTTTGATTCAAATTGCAATATTTTCACAGTTCAGTTGATTTTATGCCTAGACAACGATCCTGATGAAAACAGATTTTCTTTCCTGTCTTTACTTGGCAATGGGTTGACTTGTTGCTCATTGCTTGCTTTTTTTTTTTCTCACTGTTTTACAATTTCTATTGCAGTTACATCTTTTAACTCTTTTTCTTGATGTTTTTCTTCCTTATGTCTATCTTCTCTGTGCATTTCATTTTGGGTTTTTCTTTAATTTCAAATTCCTTTTAATTTTTTTTTAAAGTTGGGTTTCTTGACGACATGTATTCCCTTAGACTGCTTCAACTTTGAGGAACTTCCAGCTTCATCTCCAAAATTGTCCTCTTGAAATACACCATAACCTTCCATTCTTTTTTTTCTTTCTTAAATTTTCCTTCTACTTATGCTCCTTTTCATTATCAGATACTACACCTGGAGGCTCATACTTGCAGCCATGAGGTGGTGAAAACTCAGTGGTGCTGTTCAATCCAGGGAATTTTGTAGGACTGATTTCTTCAGAGCTGGGAGTATGAGCAAAACTACCACTGTGTCCTACCTGACAGTGTACACCAGGGCTGGTAGTGGATTGCAGGAAGCACTAGGTTATTCTGGTTCCCTGACTTCAAAGTGAAATCTTCTGCTAGCTGTCAGTGACACCACCGGGGTCTCTCTCGATGGCACAGCAGGTCCCCTTCAGCCCAGCATGGGGGGCTTTGTCTCACACCTCTTTCCATCTCCTCCATCTGGCCATGAGGAAGGGGAAGGGCCTTGGGGTGAAGCCGTGTGAGGAGTGGCTGAGGTCCCTTGGTCTGTTCAGCCTGGAGAAGAGGAGACTGAGGGGAGACCTCACTGCAGCTACAACTTCCTTGTGAGGGAAGTGGGAGGGGCAGGTACATGTCTGTTCTCTGTGGTGGCAGTGACAGGACCTGATGGAATGGATGGATGCTGAGTCAGGAGAAGTTTAGACTGAGTATTTGGAAAAGAGTTCTTCCCCCAGTGAGTGGCTGGAACAGGCTCCCAGGGAAGTGGTCACAGCACCAGCCTGACAGAGCTCAAGAGGCATTTGGACAATGCTTTCAGGCTTGTGATGAGGTTCCTGGGGATGGCCCTGGGCAGGGCCAGGAGCTGGGCTTGGTGATCCTAGCACGTCTCTTCCAATTCAGCATCTTCTGTGATTCTGTGATAATTTCTGCCAATCTCACCTTTTTCTCTTTGCTTTCTAGACTCCTATTCAAACTGTGTATAATAATGCCACTGAATGTGTGGATCATACTTTCTAAATGTTTTGTAATAGCTTGAAGCCACCATCAACTGAAGGGCAATTTGCAGTAATTTCATGTAGCAGTAGGGAGGAAACCTTCTTTGTGTGCAATCCATAGAGACAGGTTTTCGACAGGTCTGACTTCTTTCATTTAAAGCAGAATACATCCTGCAGAGAAAATTCTGAACACATTAATAATTGCTTCTGACAAAATTTTTTCAACTACATTAAACATTAGAAATTAACATTTTCCCATCAGTCTTCTAAAGTCACTGCTTTTTTAGCAAGAAGAGATTATGATTTTCTATTAAAAATGATCTATAAAACCAAATTCTGTTTACAAAGATTGTCTGGTTGAGTTGGATCCTCAGTACTCTGAACTCTCAAAAAGATGCAGGTTCACTTCTTACACTCATTGTCTTCCCACTGAAATACTGGCAGGCCTGCACAAATTAATCACTGACCTTTTACATTCTGAAGTGGTAGTCTTCTTATTTTCCTCTTTTTCCCTGTATAGTCATTATTTTGCAGGATTTTGCAATAAGTCAAACAATCCTTATTTTTGAATCTTTGCATTAACCAACTTTTAGGGGAATATCATCCTGAAGGATAAATAAGCAGGACCTATTTTACTTTGAAAAAAACACTATAAGTATCAAAATAAAGGTAAATATTGATTTCTAGGGAAAGAAATAGAAAAAACCAAACTTGTAGAGAGTGGAAAAAAATTTCAAAGTACCCATAAGAATTTAAAACATAAAATAGATCAAGATTTTGCATCACAATTTCTGCCTGAAAGAGAAATAAAATAGTATTCTGAGGAATTTCATATGGGTTTTGGAGAGCAGAAGAAACATGTTATGAAATCTTTTTCTCTTGAAAACTTCCTTGAAAAATTGTGTACTTCCCATATTTCATAACTCATTTTATATTGATCATGAATATTCCTGCTTAACTGGGAAACAAGACATACATTTTTCATTTTAATCTGTGAACAGCTTCTACTTCCATTTGAGGAAAGCCAGTAAAGAACAATTACCTGGTAACACTGCAAAGAACATCCTCTTTATTCTTCAGCAGTCCTTCTCTGAACTTAAATCTTCTCTATGAAAAGCAGCTTTGAAGAAATAAGTGAACATTTGATTTTAGTTATACATTTATCTCAATTGCAGCAGAAAGTGGCTTCAATTTACTGAGCCAAAGTGAAAATATGATTTGTGAGGTAGACTTTTAAAAAGACACAACAGGAATTATATCATTGTCACAGATGTTAGCAGTAAATATTTAAGCAAGGATAAAACATATTCTGCTTTCTGTCTTGTATTAAATGACCTTGCTCTAACAAGGATACCAAACTATCTCTGAATAAATATTAGTAGAAAAAAATTCCAAAGAATTAAGGAAGATATTAGTAGATTGATTTTTTCTTTTATATAGTCCTGCCATGACTTTGCAAAAGCAGCCGGTTAGATGACCAGGCTGTGGCAATATCACTGTGTCCAGAGACTTAAATTTGTCCCCTCCAAACCTCAAAATGATATAGGCCTGAGGCATCCCCAGACAACATGCTCAATGATAAACAACTCAGCTAGAAGTTAAATACATTATCTAGTATATCTATATTTGATACTTTCTTGAGAATTCAATAAAATATGTAGAAATAATTTAAATCTGTGATTGTATCACAGTGCTTCACAGTGCTTCTGGAACAAAACTTTCACTGGAAGCTATAGGCATAATGTAAGCTGCTACCAAATTATTTCATCAGCCTGAAGCTTTAGGTGAACAGTTCCAAATCTTGTGGAGTCCGAAAGGTAACAACAAAAGTGTCAAAACACACACATGACCTTTCTAGTAGGACATGATCTCAATGACATCCATAGGAATAGATATACTGAACTATAGTTTAAATAATATGACATAAACATTGCTGTCCTTATCTCTATCTGTTTTTCAGGTCATCTTGGCAGTGTAAAACATGGACAATTCTTTTAATCAAAGTATATAGTAAAGTCTTGCTAAAACAACCCCTTATTAAAAAAAGTGGACTCAAAGTCTGGCAGCTAAACATTAATAACATTTAAGTTATTAAATGATAGATTTTTCAGTTCAAGCTCATTTCTCTTTTTAATGCAATCTAATGACTTGATGCTCACTCTTGTTCCTTTCTTGTGTAAGTATTGCATCTGCTAATGCTAATAAATATTGCATTCATTTACAACAATAAATGCATCTTAGGATTACTTTACTCTTGGTTGGGGTATTTCCAAGTTGATGATTCTTACTAACATTAATGAAATTACTACATGGCATACAGGGTTGGGGGAGGCCTTGACAAAAATGACAGCCTGAAGAAGAGTACCCTTTCATCAAATAAGTACGTGGTTAAATTTAAGAATGCAGCTCAAAGAGCTAACTAAATTAATTTTGGCGTCTGCAAAATTCAAAAGGTGTACAACCCTTTTAACTTCCCTGCTACACAGACACCACACAAAACTCAGCTTTGCTGAGTTCTCTTAGTTCATCATGTTTTTGTGTAATAAATTGTATTAAATCAATCCGCCTCTAGTTGCTAAAAACAAATCTTAGCAATTTTGAAATGCAAAGAATAGTCATCTGTATGGATAGATGGTATACTACATAATATAGATAGACATACTAGATAATAACAAAGAGATATACTAGAAAATAACATATAGCAAGTATATATGGCATTAAGGCATCATATTTCTCAGACAATTGTATTTAAGGTAGCAATAGTGTGTTTTGTTATACCTTATTGTGTTGTTAGGTTGTTTCTTTTTTAAAGTTTGCAGTTTTCTATCATCCAAATATGGCACATAAAATCCATAAATGTCACCAAAGAACTGCACTCACAGGCAGGAACAGTGGTCCATGCAAGGTATGTGTTCTGGGGGTCATTTCCTTTAATAATACTTTGCTTCTTGATCTCCATCTGCAACAAACAGAAGTCCTAACTCTGCACATACAAGTGCAGGAATAGCAGTCCATTGCTTTTACTAAATTTCCTGATGCTTCAGTTGCTGAAAAATCAAGGGTTTATAAAGGTGCTTCTGTCTTTTTTACGAAATGCCTATGGGAAAAACCTTTGAGAGTCATGACAAAGATAACATATATATAATACTAATGAGTAAATAGTCATATAATTATTTTTTTCAAAAATAAACAAGCACAAGCTTTAATTTCTAAATACCTTTCATAACTCAACAGATAGGTTTTGACCAAGAATCCTTGTTTCTTTGTACTTGTGTGTAAAATATTATCTCACAGACCCAAGACACAATCATGCCCTGACATTTGAATGGAGTCTCTGAGCTTCAAGCTATGCCTCTGAAATTCTTAGTTTTCTTTAACCCATGTATCATCTCTATGACTTTCACTATAGACAGTTTAGACCTGGTACATATACTTCTAGATGCCATTGTTTAATTGTAGGGTGTATAAGCATTTATAGTTTTCCTACAATATTAACATCTTTCTTTTGGAAAGAGACCATGGAAGTATCCCAGTCCTTCTGTGTGTAAAAGTAAGGCTTTGAATTTACAGGCTTATGTGCACTGTCTGTTTTTGCTGATGAATTGCATTTACCACAAATATTACCATAAGTTTTTCCATAAATAGAAGATAGAAAAATCAAGAATTCAGAGATGAAAGTTACCTAAAAAAATAGAGAATACCTTTTTCATCTGTACCTGGCTCTGCACGGTTTGTTATCCAGTATTCTGGAATTTTTTTGGCTTTGAAGATCTACCATTTTTCTTGGGACTGCATTCTACATGGAAGGTGATGAATTATCATGAGCTAGCCCTTGTATGTCTCATACCCATATACCCTTTTTCATTTGAACTGATATTTTTGAATTATATTTCTCTATACTGTTCTAATTTTATGTCCATTTTTGCAAGCTGAAAATTTCTCTGATAAGCAGATGCAGAAAAGCAAAACTTTGCCCATGAGAATAGTGAAAAAACCCCCATATTTTTAAAATTCCTTGGGGCACAGATTCTTTTTACATCTATGGTTATCAGTGGTGAGTGTGGTGGGATCTAACCCACAGCTGAGCTCCTATGTAATATTGCTGTTCAAATTAAAAATTACCTAATAAAAGTACCAGTATGTAAGAACAATTTTCAAAGTGGATAGGCATGTTGCATAATGTAGGAATTTTCCACTAAAATGTTTTTTAAGTTTCACTGGGGAAGTTTGACATTAGTGAGCAGAGCTCAACCTACAGTATGCATAGCAGAATTATAGCAGAGGCTGTGTATGCCTTGGTGTTATTATCCTGACTGTTCTGCTGTGCAGAAGCCTACTCAGTGATACTTGACTGGTGAAACAAAAAGTGGGCATGGAGAATTACCCAAGTTCTAAATTCTTAATTAAAAAACCTAGAGAATTTTATTTTAAAGCAAACCTTTTACATAGTTCTGTGGTAGTTTCTATAATTTGCTAGTAAATATAAATTCACTATTTTCGTGTGTTATCTTTTATAAAACCTGGATGGTTATAATTCATAAGTGGTCGTCCTATATATAACTTACTTGAATATTTTGTATTTTTAGAGTCAATGGTTGTACTTTGACTCAGCAGTGATTCAGCTGAATGATTCCTTTGGAACAATGATGAACATATATATATATAAGGCATATTTAATGTGCTATTTTTTATGATATACTTATATTAAAAAAACCCAACAAACCACAACAATATGCTGGGGATAAATGTGTTGCATTTTATAATTTCTGGATAAAATGAAACATTATTACCATTTGATCTCTGAGAAAAATTACAGACAATTATTGATCCATAATTCTTTTCACTAGTCACATCCAGAAAAGTACGTAGTAGCATCTAACAATTCCTATTACAATGCTAGATTTACTGCAAAACTTCTACAGTAGTTTCAGTGTAAACATGGTTGTAATGTCTTTTCCTGGTCCTAAAATCAGGAGGCAGACACAGTTAGGTGATAAAATGCAGTTATCTTTATAAAGGTTCCTTTATGGTACACAACACACAGAAATACAACACTGAAAATGCGCCGAAGATGCACACCGTAACATAAAGCAGGCACAACTTTACATGTTTAGCAGGTTAGCATAACTGACAAGAATCCCCAGTTAGAGACACAGGTGATGAGGTTATTCCCCTTTGGTTCAACTCTTCTCCAAAACTCTCCCTTTAGTAAACCCTGTTTCTGAAAAAGTGTCTCGAGAAGCTGTTTTAACCTTGGTTCCAAGAGGAAGCAAGATTAGTATTGGAGCTTTTAGGAATGTGTTTTGCCTTTCTGTCTAACAGATTCAGTAAAATGCTAGCTATGAGTATATGTGGTTATACAATAATAGGCTACAGAGCTACAAATATATATAAAAATATATATAAAAACAAAATGGCAGAAAGTTTGGCATCAGTTGGACAGAATCAAATGGTGAATTATAAGATTAAAACATATGGATAATCTGTCCCTCCATGTATCTTCTTAGGAGGTTATAGAGTAATAATTAAAATGATACCTGAGCACTTACAAAAAACTACGAAACTCCAGTGGAAATGCAACGGAGGCATCCAGGACCAAAATGACACAAAGTAAGTTCAAGCACAATTTCCTAATAATATAAAGAGGTTCCATTCCCTGTCAAATCTGTCCTTTCCAGTCATAATGTGCTTGAGACGAAAATGGATAAGGAACCAGATTCCCCCTCTGCAATACTCACTGAAGAAAGAGGCTAACTGGTGATAGAACCAGAGCTCAGATCCTGTTAGACCAACAAAATTGTTCCGACAAGTTCTGACACTGACAAGTGTCTAATGTTTACTACTCGTGCCACTTAAGAACCTGGACTATATATATATAACATGGTTTTCTATGTTTGTAGCTGTTAAACACAAAGGGAAATCCTTTTTTTAAACAGAAATTAAATGATACGTATCTTTGCCTAATCTGGCTTTTTTTAGTGTGGTTTTGGTACCCTGCTCAATACAGAGCACAGATATGACATCGCCCTTTTAGCTCAGGTCTGGCTTGCTGCAACTACTGCAGTCCTGCCCTGTCTTGGCAGCACAGCCTCCATCAGGAGGCTGGGAATCCCACTGATACCAGCAGTGGGTTTTAGTATCCCCAACAAAGGAAGGCTTAGCTGAAGTGTGTAAGGAGAGAAACATGGACTTGTTTTGTAACACAAAGACTTTATTAGGATCCCTCAGGTGAGAAAGAGAGAAAGAAATGCAAAAAGATTAAAGTCAGATGTCTTATAGTTACTACAAGCAGAAAATAATCACTGTCCTTCAAGTGAAAAATAGTGATGTGAGATTTAGGGTATCCAAAATGCAAGTGAAACATCAGTGAACAAGTGAAACACTTATGAACCCTATCTACCTCAAAGAAACAGTCCACATATGAAACCTCTGTCTTTTTAACTTCCCTGAACTGAGCTTTTTATGGCAAAATGAACAGTAGTTCTATGAAGAACAGTAGGCTATATCCCCATGACACAAGTATAACCTTTTGAATATGATTTATTCATTAAATACCTTGAATCCGTACTCATTTGGGAATTAGAGCAAAGCAGTGCAAAATGTCCAGCAGACCATGTCTGTCCGGTAGAAACCACTCAGTAACACCATCCAGGATGGTGTAGCAGAGACTGCAGGCTCTTTCTCACTTCTCATTCAGACAAGGAGAGTGCAACCTGCTCACGCTGCAGCGTTTCAGTGGCACGGCCGAGTGGAGCACTGTGCCTCTCTGCTACCAGCGATGGCTCGGCAGGATAGAGACATACATGAAAACACTTCCTCTCATCAAGTGCACAGCTCAGTTGAAATAGCAGTTTTTAATAACATAAGAAAATGTCTTTGAAATAAAGACTTTGTCAATATCTGGTTCATCTTTTGTTTCTTCTCCCCTCTCAATGACAAATGAAGGACAGTTGGCCTTTTTCTGCACAAAATAACTGAAATATCTTGATTTTTTAAGAAAGGTTTATTATGAAGGTTTTCAGACAATCTTTCTTTAGAACTGAATTTGTTATCATCCACAATATTGTTTTTTAAATTTCCTGAGCATAAAGTAATATGATCGATCTCAAAACCTCTTTTTTTATTACAATAAATTAAAGTATTTAATTTATTGTAATAAAAATTTTTAATGGTTAAATATTTAATGGTTAAAGTATTCTGAAATTAGCTTAGAAATTAATTTGGAGTAAAAAATGTGCAGTTTGATTTCATTTTCTACATATACAATAGTCTTGGAATTTATTTGTGGTATTTGACCAGTGGTCGTTTTTCAGTTAATTCAATTCAATCCTCATCAGCTTCTACATGAACACTTAACAAATTTGAATATGTGTAATATCATTAGAAATGCATCTGTTGTACTCTACTCTGATAAATAGGGTACCAAGAAATTACACCAATTTACCTTATTTTACCTTAAATTGTCTATTTATTTATCTATCTATCTCTATATATCTTTTTTAAAAATATATATATATAGATATAGATACGGATATACATGTACATATATCTCCCGCTCACCATGGTCTCAATGGCAAGTATATTTCTGGGTCGAAGGGATGACAGTCAAGCACCTATGTATTCAAGTAATTGCTTGCAATCAGAAGAGGCAGAAAGGGCCAGGATACAGCTGCTCATGAGTGAAAACAATGCTGAGTAAGCTCTAACTAATCACAGAGACTAGACTTTGCTTTATTCCTTATCCCATATCTATGAGGATAAATCAGGGGCAAATGCAAGGATTAGTCTGTGACAGCAATTTTCACCAATGCATGAATATCTAGAGTCCTATCAAAGTACAAACACACTTCTGTTTGAATGAATGGCTAAAAATTATAATTAATGCCCTTTATTTTACCACTGTAACTGTAAAGCATGTCTTTACATCTAGAGATATAGAATTTTTCTGTACAGCTGTATCACACTAAAGTCTTCTGGATGAGGAAATGACCTCATACACTTCTGTTATGTCACATTTAGGTCTCTACTATGATACTGTGGAGAAAAAAAATATTTCCTTTCTTATGGAAATGATGAAATTTGAGAATCAGAACCATATCTGCTTATGTCTATTTAAAATAATTCTTAACTTCTAGTACTTGCAGTCAATGAATGTGTTTATTTCTAGAAGCACCTGGTAAAATATGATTGACCTCCGCAGCTCTCAAGTTTTCAGTGTCTGAGTGAGCTACGTCTCAAACATTCCAGAAATTTTTGTTCTTATGTCTCTGGTGGGTAAAAGAACTTTATTTGGAATCTACAGTATCTTTAAAAAACTGCTCTCTTCATATATTGATTTTTTGTTCGCATCTAAGCAGCAAAAGTCTGACAGATGGAAACTTGATTTGCAGTCATAACTTCTGAGAACCAAGTAGTTAAGAAGAAGATGCCTTTTATTCCCATGTTATTTCAAATTTAAAAGAACAATAAAAAAACCTAATTTTTTAATCTGTTTTCTGAGTAGGAGGTTATGGTTTATTTCAAAAATAAATGTGGGAATGAAGATTTTTGAAAAATACATTCCTTTGACCTAATAGAGAACAAAACACTTTTTCCTCTTTCTTATTTATTTACCCTTACTATTTTAGATAGGATAATAAAAATGTTATGTGCTGTAAGGATAGGAGAGGCTTAGTGTTTTTTGCATAAAAAATTCTTTAAAGAGGGTGTTTGATAATTGAATCTTTTCAAGACTCCCATGCTTGTCCTTGAACCTCCTAAAAGAACACAACTATCCTTCATAATCACAATACATGTTGGAGGCCTTTGGGTTTTTCATTTGAATGCATAGAATACTGGATCAGCAGTAAACAACCTCCATGGACAGTCATCTGAATATTTTGAGGGATTGTGATTGTATGCATGGAGCCTGTGATCCAAGTGCCACGTATTGCTGTGCAGTGCCAGCCTGGGCCCCTTGGTCTGCTAAGTCACTGTAGGAGACAGAGCTCAGCTGGCAGGCAGCGGAGCTCATGCTTTCCTTCAAGTAACAAGTAGCTACGGCTGTGTACTAGAAATTGTCCTTAAATGCAGTAGAAACAGGATTTTGGGGTCTTTACAAAAATAGTTGTAGATGGGACATTTTCTTGAAGAGGAAATGAAGAAGATATGCTCTGCACTTCTGTTAAGTATGAAGATAAGCTTTAATGGCAGATGGCTAAAAGGCTCCTATCACAGAGGTTTTCAGCATGGAAGTGGCATAGTAGTGGCATAGTTACTTCTCCAGTAGAAATGACCTCAAAAAAAAAAAAAAAATTGAAATATTCTTTATGGCATTTAGTCTGCTGTGGAAAATGTATGTGGAATATTTTAGTGCCAGACATGTCTTGTTGGGTATTCTGGAGAGTCTTTCTGAGGTTGGTGTGGCATTGGCTTCTAGGATAAGAATCTCTCTCTTAGTCTTTCCTTTAAAAATGTTGGGGGCATTACTCTCAGTTTTACCTGGGGCTTAATTAGTCATAGACTATTTATTCTCTTTCCAGCATACAAAGCTAAAGCTTCAAATTCACTTCCTTCTTCAGGATGTTACATTTTAAAAACGGAAAAGAATTGGTCGTCTGGCCATTTTGTCATGCTACTTGGAATGCAAAATATAATGACTGTTGCCTTTTTCTCTAATGACTTCCTCTTGTATTAAGGATTTCTTTGAGTTCCCTGGTGACATCAAACTAACAACAGAACACTGGTTATGTAGCAATAGGCTTCCTAAGCCTATTCAATTTTTTTCCCAATTTATGGTATGGCCTGTTAAGCACACCAAAGACTAGGTCCTTGAAAAAACAGATCAAAATATAGTAGTAGGAAAATATTTTAGAAGTAATTTATTACCCTAATAGTACAAATCTTTTTAGTAGTAGTGCTTAAATAGTGCAACCTAATTTTAAATTACAAGCACAGGTAACAAATTCTTCTTTTGTTGCTGTATGACTTGGGATATGCCCACCATCAATTGTCACTCCTATGGTGCAATGCTTCATTATATAAAGAAAAATAATAAATATGCGAATCTCCTCATATTTGAAGGGAAACTTCTGCCTATCAATGATACACAGAAGCATGCTAATTTTTCCATAGATCACCTTGAGCCGGAAGTCAGTCTTCTCAGTTCCTCAAAAATAATAGTAGTAGTAGTAGTACTAATGTCCTGAGGAAGAGGCACAATACTGAAAGATGTAGGCTGTGGATTGGGCCATCCTTGCAGAGATGCTGGAGCCTTGGATTAGAACAACAAAACAACATCCTGAATCTTGCAATCTCTGCAGCTGTCAGACCTTCCTTGAGTTTTCAGTATGTGCCGTTCCCTACTCCTGCCTAGTCATTCCCTACTCCAAGCAGCTGGATACTTTTGATCCCCCTCATTCCAGACCCGAGCTCTGCCTGGCTGCAGTCACTGGAGGAGCCCAGTTGTTGGCTGTGCTCACAGTGCTCACAACTGGTGTGAAGGTACAGAGAGAAGCAAACTACTCTGTGGGCAGCTTGAGGCTTTCTAGTAAACAAGGGGAGCAGAAGGAGGAGGTGCAAGATGTTAGCCGTGTGTGAGTGTTCCATATATAGGACTGCCTGCAAGGTGAGAAGTAAGTTGAAAACTGAAATGTTGAAAAAAGATGCTGACAGCAGCTAAATTTATGAGGAGGAGGAGTCTGCATAAATGAGAGAGGATATGTAGGAGGAGAGAGCAGGGTAGGAGGTGACTCAGGCCTAAGCATGTGACTTAACCTGTGGGACAAGGCAGATAAGGGTTCAGATAGTGTTTCTTTCTTTCTGCCTCCCTGTCTGAGCGCTGACTCCTGAACTCATTGCTGTAGCAGCTGCCAAGGAAATGACAGAGCAAAACAGAAACCTGGGTGCTTTGCAGTTTTGTTCCAGTAGTACTCTTTCAAAAAGGAAAATGGTAGAGAAATATGCCTTTTTTTAGCAGTGTGGCTGGCTCTGAAGCCTGCACCCTATCTCATAATATGCTTTATCAGATATTTCGGGTCAGCAGCTCTTTCTTGTTTTACTGTTAGACCAACTTTGTCAAAAGTTCTTGTTAAACTTGTCCTTTTGCTTTTCTTTCTTATTTGCTCCAGTTTGCTTCTATTTCCCTATAAGGGAATATCCTAGAAATAAATGCTCTGTTTTGCATATAGCCATAGTAAATCTGCTTAGTTGGAATTTGTGACTTCCTTTTCCTCTGTTTCCACAGAAATGGAAACTGTGCTGCTCCTTTTATAATAAGCCATGGCCTTGTGCTTGCATGCACTTGCAATTTACTATCGCTGACACAATAAATCTTTTTGCTGCTTAACTGCTCAGGTTCTCCTGACTTTTCAACATCTTTTATCTGCACCTTATCAAGAAAAGTGTTTTTATTATGAGTTGCAAGGAAAACAATTTCATGCTTGTAGTCTTTTTAATTTATGGAATTTCTTATTCTTCTTTCACTATTTCTTGGACTCCAGCCTGTTAAGTCTTCCAGAACTATCCAGAAATAGCATTACTATTTTGAAATTAGTATTTTCTGCCCTTCCAGTTTTTAAATATATAGAATTTGACTAAAGACATCAAAAATTTGAGACAAACATCAGAATATTTTCTTCATTAATCTGTCTCTAGAACTTCCAGTATTCTTTATGTGAGAATGAAGGCCATATAGTTTTTGGAATGTAAATAAAATACCTTTATGTCCCATTTCTCCTTTGTACGCCTTGTTTCTTTGTAGTGAAGACTTAGCTCAGTAATTTTGCTTATTTACCTTTCTTAGATGTTTATATGTTCTCAGAGTTTAATCTTTTTAAGTAACCAAAGGTAAGTATCCTGAAGATCTTCATGGATATTCATGAGCATTTTCTATTGCTTATGGATTTAAACAAAACCTTAAAAAAATCTCATTCTACCAACAATTTGAATAGCTTTGTTTCATCAGGAATCTGTTTCTCTGCAGTGTTGTCCTGCACATTGGTCAAGACATGGAATCTTTAGGAATCCAGATCCGGAGTTCCAGCTAGGAACAAAACTACACAAGATTTTTATAACAAAGCTATGAGATGTGATATTAAATAGAATCAGTATATTAACTGCTGTGTTAGTAGACAAGGTAGAGTTTTAGAGTTTTATAATAGGGCCTTGTGATGTTTTGTGGGCTGGTGTCATAAGCAAAGGAAATATTGGCTCACTAGGTCATCAAGGTGATGCTTCTATGCATCTCTCTAAGGAAGGGTTTAAATCTACACATGGGAAAAAAGGGATGTAAGAACTGTGGAAAAATTCTGCTAGGCTCTATGTGAGCACTTTAAATAGCAAGAAACTTCTTCCTGAGATTTGTGAAATCCATAACAAAAAGTGGTGGCATGGATAGGGTGGAAAGAATTATATGTGTATAGATGTATGGCCTTAAAGCAATCAGTTAAACCAGATGACACAGTCAGGACATGGAAAAACATTTTTCATTACATATGCCTTATGAAACAGCAAATTTAAAGTGAAATACAATTTAAGTTAGCCTGTTACTCAGCTAGACATTGTCAGGGATAGGAAGTATATGGAGCAGAAGGGAAGCTGAGCAAAGAGAAAAGTGATGAGGAATCAGCTGTAGCTTGAGGAATTGTCATCTCCAGTTGGCTGCACCCTATGGCTAATACAAGTCCTCTCAGGTAAGTGTCCAATGCCAAGGCATGGCCAAAGCCCTTCACGAAGACACAGGAACAGTTTTCAAGATCTTAACTCATGGCTGCAGAGCCAGCTTGCACAAGTAAGATCTGAATGTGTTGAAGACCTGTAAGCTTGCAAGAGAAGGTGTTGAGAAGCATTGGTACACCTTTTAAATAAGCGTCATGGTCTGTGGGACCATCTAGCTCCTTCTGTGCTTCCTTTGCATCTTTGAAGATGTGAATGGAAAAAGGAGTATGTTTTCATTTTGGATGCTGGCATATTTCTGATATGCTCATTTTATTGTTATGCACAAAGGCCAAGATGGCATTTCTCAGATTTTCCTACAATCCCTGTATGACTGTTGAGCAATGAAGGTGAACACTACAATTTCAGCACTTAAGTGGTGGGTCCTAAATTTCAGTGCTGCTGTTTCCTAACCTGTGCCTTACAGTGAGCTTTAAAGGAAATTTAGCTATGTGGATAGAAATAATAATGTGGTACAAGATAAATAAAAGAAAAAGGAAAACTGTCTTTTGTTCTGGAGAGTTCTGCATCACCCACCTAGTCTCCTGCCTTCCTGAATGAAGAGATAGGAAAAATAATTTTCTTTATTTCATGTTCATTGAAATATGAAAATGAAACTGTATCATAGCCACTTCTCCCAAATGATGCACAATAATTTTAATAACTTACTGAAGAAACAAAACAAAAAAAAGTTGGCTCACAGAACTGTTCCACATTTGAGTTATTTACTGTGATATAAAACAGAAGTAATAGAAATGCAATCAATTCTGTACTGAATACTATGGAAAAGCTGGTTAGTATCACTTTCTGCAGTGCTTAGCTTGGTTTTCAAGTACTGACCAGTCCTGAGACTACTGACTATTCTATGAGACAAGATCTGTGGTACTGGTGACTTACTTGCCATGGAAAGAAGAGCAACCCTGTAAGAGATGATAGGGAAACGCTGGAAAATAGAAAAAAAAGTTTAAACATTGTAAGAAAATTTCTAGAAGCACTAAATGAACACTTATAATTGAAGAGACCTACTTAGAGCTGAATTATGCTGTGGGATTTGAATGGTGCTTATTTTCAGGCTACGGAACTGGAAAACCAGACAATTCAGGTACCCAAATTAGTATTTGCCTTCATGATACCTGAATTTACAGTATGTTGAATGCCACAAGATCCAAAGGCAAATTGTCATCAGAGAGGTTAAAAACTGTCATAAATAATCAGTATGCTGTAGGAAAAATCCAGAATTCAGTGTTGTCTATGAAAAAAAATAAACTGGGAACCATGTAATTATTTTTGTCTCTAGGTGACTGTCAGTTTCCAATTACAGAGGAAAAAGTTTTCAAGCAAAAATATTTTATCTCCCTAACTAGAAAAAATTAACTTTACATGTTCTACTACTACTGTTGTAAGTAGTGTGAAATGTTAATTTACTGAGAACTTCTAATAAAAAGGGATAATCTCCCCTGACACTTCTGGAACATAGATTAAAAAGAGCAACAGAAGGACACAATCTCAAAGCTTAAAATAGCTGAAATAAAATGAGCACCACTGCTTAACTCTGGGGTAAAAGAGGAGGTTGAAAAGTCTAGGATTTCACCAGGGAGCTATGACTCCTAAAAGCCAGGAGCAAGTGTTGAGGGTATTGAGGGTGTTAAAAAGGATGCAGGACTATGCCTGCATCAGCCCACATACAGACCCATCACATCCCAACAAAGAGAGTGGTTTAGGTCTGGACAGAGTGATCAGGGAAAGCCAAGGGATCTGAGGCCACCACAGAGGAGGATGCTCCAGGTACAGCCAGGAGCCAAATGTTGGTTTGGCTGGTCAAAGATGGCCAGGGTCTGCCTAAGCTTCCATGCAGCTCCTATGCCAGGAAGGTAGTGGTGGTCAGCAAGTCATTGCACAGCTCACTCTTCTTTCTCTCTGGGAAAATGCTGCGTTTTTCCAGCAGTTCCATTCAAGGTTTCACCATGGCAGGGATGACCTTGAATGCAGGCATCTAAACACTTGTGACAGAGAGGGACAGCATTTGAGACATTGCCTTTAACAGTGCCAAGCCATAAAGCTGTGGTTAGTTTCTCCTCAGTATAAATAACAATCTTGTGTTTATTAATGTTAAACTAGAAGGTTCAAGAAATAAGAACGGGTACAGTTACAAAACCAAAAACCAGTGGAGAGATATTTATTGAAGATGTTAGAATTATTTATCTCCAATAATTTGCATGTGCTACACATGGAACAGAATTTACTCATGAGTGTAAGGTTCATTGCCTTATAAACATCTCTTCCATTTTTGACTGCTGCTTCCACAGTCATAAATCAGGATGGGCACACTACAAACTCAAGTCACTCATGGGTGAGAATCTGAATTGGGCATGGTATGGGACCACAGTTCCGTAGAACTTGTCAAATGATGTGGTAAAGAAAACAGAATGGGCAAAACCTTGTATTTCATTTTTTAGTCAGGATAAAACTAGCCCAAAGTCTGCTCCCTGCTTTTGCAAAATTGACATTTTGCGAGAATGTGATGAACATAGAATGGTTTATACCACAGCAGGACTGTGCACTTCATGGTTGCAACCTTCTCCCAGATCCAGCACTGGGAGTTCAGGAGCTATAAAGGCACTGTGTTCCTAGCATTGCAATGTAAATACCTTTGCTACCCATGGATTCAATGCCACCAGAATCTTATCTAGATCGTCTCATTCAAACCTAATGTTCACACATTAATTCTATCCCACCTTGAAAGAGAAAATGTATTGATTCTTGTGCAAAAGAGACATGTATTTAGAAAACAGGTGGAATTTTGTTTTCATGGAGTTATAAAATGAACTGCCTCTAGTTCACTAGTGTGAATTTGTTTTTAAAGAATGCATTGCCTTTTTTTTTTTTTTTAATGCTTTCTGAATTGTGTAAGACTGCAAAACTCTTTGGAACCCTTAATCTAAAAGGATTATTTTCTGCTGTGATCCTTGAACCTAACATAACTTGTCTGGTCTTTACAATGATGGCTGAATCTTAGTGTGAAAAATACCTTGTATTTGAGCTACTCTTACATATTTTATGTAAGCTGCAAGCAATGTAGCATGTAATACTAAAGACACCTTTCAGAGTGGAGTGGAAAGCTCAGCTCATAATCTGTGTAGTCTTCAAGCACAGCAGAAGCCCAGTCTCAGAAAAGACTTGTTAATTTTCATACGCCTGAAAGTAATGACCAGGAAATATCCTGCAAAGCTAAGTTCATCTATGTCGGCATTTATACCCCTGTGGTGGTTCTTGCCCCCTGCCCCTTTCCAGGCTGCAGCATGATCTGGGAAATTCTTGTTAGGCCTTGAAAACAGCACCTGGGCTCAGCTCTTTCCAACTTTATCAGGAACACGGTCTGTTCCTAGGAATTGCTAACAAGCTCCTGTTTTCGTTACGACAAGCCTTGAAAAATATTCCTCTGGGCTGAATGGCATAAAGTTCCTGTTCTCACACTTTCAAAGAAGGTGCCGACCCAAACAGTGGCTGCAATAAAACATTGTTCTGACTGAAGCCCACCCTCTTGTGACCCTATAAACAGCAGTCCAAGGTGGGGCCTTTGAGCACTCCTGGACCACAGTGGCCTGTGACCAGCAGTGTCTCTCAGAGACAGCAAACCCTTAGGTTCTCTGTACTTGCATGATTGCTGAAACATGACATGTCCTAGGTTGATACTTCATTCCTCAAGGCCTGATCCTTCTCCTGTTGGGAGATGCAAAATCATCCAAAGTGCGAATTTGACCGACCTCTGAGAGAAATTTTTCACAAGTTACCTTGCCTGCACTGTCTGTCTGCATATGGCCCCTGTGCATATGCTACAGCAAATCTGAGAGAAATTATGCTTTCCTAGATGCTTAAGTACCTTGGATATCAAAGTTGGGCCTGTAAATAAGGTTAAGTTATAGTTATAAACTTAAGTGCTGCTAAGTGTTGTTCTTTTTCTAAATTGTTAAACATAAGTTATAAGCCAAGCTAGGTGTTGCTGAGTGTCCTTCTGTTAAGTTGTGAAGTTTGACATTGAAGTTATGGTTATAATTTAGGTTAAATGCTGTTAAGTGTTATTCCTCTGATAGATTGTTAAGCTATAAATTAAGTTATAAGTTAAGTTGGGTGTCTGTTAAGTGTTTTTCCTATGTTAAATTGGTAGGCTTAAGGTATAAATTAAGTTAAAGTACTGCTAAATTTGAGTGTTGTTAATCTTTTAGGACATGTTCCTTTTTATCCTTGCCTGCACTGTCTTTTGACACACACACGCCCACACCACACCCAGACCCCTAAAAACACACACCCACCCCCCTAGATAGTTCTCAGCAAATTTCTGTTTGATTGCCTGGATATTGTTTGGTTTTTTGTTGCTCACTTTCCCTTGTGCCTTAGCTGTCCTGTAAGTAACAGAGTGAATCTTCCCAACAATCGTGTTGTGCTTTGTCACTTAAATATAAAATCTGATGTTTGCTCATGCCCTTACCAACGATTTTTTAAGTGATCTCAAACACTCTAATTTGTAACAGCTTCTAAATCTAACTCTGGATTTGTGCAGTCTAGTATGGGAAAAGACAAATGTTTGGATATCAGGTCACCTCAGTTTTTATCATCTTAACATCTGGGAGGTCTATAAGCAATTCTAAACAATTTTTCAGCACGGACTAGAAGCTGAACTGGAAAATATAAAGATCAGCACTAATCTCTGGAAGGGGTGAATCTGTACTGGACAGTGCAGACCAGGAAGCTGTTTATATAGAGGTGTATGAAAAGAACCAAAGACTTGGGCTTGTTTCCTATTAAATTGATTTAACTTAGCATGGGGCTAGCTCTTACCTGTCTCCTAGGGGATTTTGCTCTTAAAAGGCAATAGTAGTTTCTCATAGAAATAACAATAGTAAATAATAATAGCAAAGGAGAAGAGTAGTGCATATGCCAAAAAACAAGCAGAAACTATATATAGGGATGGAAAAAAAGTGGGTCTGAGTTGGGTTTTCGTTTTTTCTTTTGTTTTGCTTTGTTTTCGGTCTTTTTTAAAACTTTTTTTTCTCCTGAGGGAAAAGATTGATTGTGGCAAATTTCAAAGTTAAAGGGTATATCTTCAAGGGAAAATATATATGTCTACCTTATTTGCACATAGAAATCCTTTCCCTACAAGCTTACAGGTGTCTGACTCCTTTTGGCATGTATTTCCAAGTGTGTTCTATGTCTGACCAGAAATATAGATTCTCAGTGGTTCTGAGAGTTATTTCATGCATTATCCATGGAATCTGTAGAAAGTTATGGCAAAATGCCCCAGTAGTTTTCTGTCTGCAACCACATTCTACATGTGGTAATTGAAGAAAAAACTACACCAAGATGAAACAAAAATACACAAACAATGACAACATCAAAACTACAACTTAAAAAATACCTGGTTTTTATTTGTTTCCTTTTTTCAAAAGCAAAAGTTGAGTGGGGGAAGAGTCATTCTTAAATGCTTGTTTCCTTCAGACTTTTCGTGCCATATTCAACTATGCTTTATTTGCATGTTGAATGAACTTTATCAGTACTTTTAATTCTAGGTGTTATTTATGCCTTTATATGAAAGTTTTAGGACCAACTAAAGTGAGGAAAGGCAATGCTTTAATGCAGCAGACAGATAGTATTTGATTTAATTCTGCAGCCACTCAATTAACCTCAGATTGTAACAAAGATTCTCAGAATGAGTTTGAAAAGACTATGTAATAAATGTGCTCAGCAATATTAAAAATTATGCTTATTTTGTCGTTGCTGTCTTGACCTTTTGGGGGATTTTTTTTTGAAGGATCTGATCTTGAATTTCTGAATTTCTATGAGGGTGAAATGTGCAGTCTCGAAAAATCCTCATCACTACTTGGAAACACATTCAAGAAACTAATTTTTTAGCTATAAACATTTGAGCCAGAAGTGAAGCCAAAGTCACTTGCTGTATAATCGCTGTGGTGCTTTAAAAAACACCTGCAGAGTAACTCTTGATTATCAAAGAAAAAATAATAACTAGTAGCCAATTGTGGTCAATACAGCATGTGGAAGAGTTGATGGCAGTGGTGAGGAAAGGCAGTTTTGGTTCATTTTTGCAGCAGTGTGGTGGGTACTTTTAGAGCAATTCGCTGAAAAGGCAGGTCAGAGTATGGTATGGGAGTAGATGAGATGATTTTGTTAAAGGAAAATGGATATGATGGTGTGGGGAGCAATATAGAAACAATCAAACTAAGGGCAGCTTTTAATAACACTGGTTAAGGTACAGTAGTGACAGCAGCAGAATCCACTGCTGCTGGCAGCTGGATTCCTGTCTATATATATCAGATTTTGAAAAGAGAGTCTTGCCCAAAACATGTGAAAAATTTGAAATATATGATGGAACTGGGTTGTAACGTGTACTACTAAACAAGTATAATCCTAACAACTGTTTTCTTCTGGAATGCAAGCATCAGTGGGGTGTGGACAACACAATGTTTATACATGAAGAGCTGCATTGTTTGAAAATTTAGCAATTGAAAATTGCATGGTGAAGTTTCTATTTCTCATGGAAATTAGAGTATAATAGAAGGTTGAATTTGAAAGATGAGATAGCTCAGAGTAGCTGCATTTCTGGTTTATATGCCAGAAAATTGCAGAAATTTGTGTTTTGTAAAATACAGTGCACATCTTTAATAAGCAAAATACTAAATGTTTTCTATGCAAAAATCTTTTGCTGCATAGTTCACATGCTAAAATGATACATGGCAACTTGCTTAAGAACCTCCCACCAACTGGTAATGTAATATTACATATTTCTAAAGATTTTTTTGAGTTTGTTAAAATAAATACCTGTAACTATCTTAATACAGCCATTGGGTGAAAGAAAAGGAATGATAGTTTTCTGTTCCTCCTATTCAGCAAAAAAGCCTATTTCTTCATATCACAATGAAAGGGCAAAGAACCCATGTTCCAGATAACATTTGATTTTTTTCTTGTGCTATATGAAAGTGAACAGCAAAGCAGCAAATGCCTAATCCAAATCAACAGCACTTAGGAAGTGCTCCAGATTAACCTAACCCTCCTTCCTAGACAAACCTCAGAAGCTGAAGAAGTGAAAGGCCCCAAATGGGCACTTAATTCACTGAAATGATTGCAAGCATTTCTCAGTGAGTGTTTTCAGAGATTTCTGACATGTTCTGAAAACAGAACTGAAATTACAATAATTTGATGCCTAGGGGCTGCAGTGCAGCAGAGCTGAACAAATATATAAGAAGGAGTACCTCTTCCCTGAAGCAGATATAATTTGTGAATTATACATCCTCCAATATGTCCTGATTTCTGTTTTTTAGCACCCCTGGGATCCCACACAGACGGCACAGGATGATTGGCATGCGGTTTTACAGGGTGACTGAGAAGATATATATATGCTCTTCATGGATTTCCCCACCTGCCACCCCCAGTCAAACATGAACAAATTCTGAGAGAATTCATCAGGCTTTTCTGCTTTCTGCCCCTGGCACACCGGCTTAGCCTTGCAAAAGAAAACAGGCAGGGAGGAGAGGAAAGCAGGATGTTCTGGGGTGGGCATCCCTGAAAAAAAGCAGAAAATCAACTGCAGAAGGGGTAGCCTAGTGCATCCTCCAGAAAATTTTGTGATGCTAATACTGGATATTACCTCTGGTTCAAAAGTTGTTTTGTTTTTAAGACAGCCTTTGTCAGGGAGCAGCTGCTGACAAAGACAGGCAGACGGAAATGTGTATCTGCATGATGGCGCAAGCAATGACCAAGGAGCAACACCCTGACCTTTAATGTATCTCCTGAGCCGAGGGGTCATCACTCAGGTCTTTCTCATAACAAAATTATTAACACAGGAATTTCACCCAAGACTGCACTGTGGCAGAGCCAACGATAGACACAGGCAACTAAACCTTGAAAAGCAGCGTGGAAGATTGCAGTGTTCCCTCCTAACAGAGCCTTGGCATCCTACACCATTAAAAAAAATACTTTATCTCAGTTAATTTATAAATTTAAATAGCTCCAGGCTCATGGAACTATTAATATGATATTTAAGGGGTTCTCTTTTATAATGATCTTTCCACCAACTGGACTTTAGATTATGGACCAGGAAAACACTGCAAATACCAATGTATCAGGCAGGCTATTAAAGTTGATTTCTTTCAAATGTTCAGTTAGAAGTAAGCAGAACAATCACATGTTATGAAATTACATTATCAAAAGAAAATTACAACTGTAACTGCAGAAAGTATTAGAAATGGAAAACTCTTAACCTTGTCTTGATTGACTGCCTTGATCCCAGTATAACATGCCACCAGCAGAGATCTGTGATTGCCTCTCCCCATTCCTGTTGAGTCTGTTCTCCAGTTCCAAGAATTAATGTGGCAGCCACACAGTCCTCCTCCGAAACCTCCCCTTTCATACCTCCTTCTGGCACTACTTATTCTAGCAAACCAAACAACAGAAAGGGATGAAGCAGAGCAGCTGCAGTGATGGGGGTGGAGGCTTTATGGGGGGTATGTGAAAGAGGCAACACTTTCCCTTGGCCCTAATGCTGCGCTATCATATTAACTCAGTTTGATACCATGTGAGTTTGAGACGCCCACATTGGCAGAAAAGTCCAATATTGTGAGAAATGAGTGTGAAATGCTGTGAATTGTTTCGATGAGACATCTTGTAAATGGAGAAAACACCTCTGAAGTTATACGCAAAAGATCTTGACAGTTCCTAAGGGTGAACTTGGGAACATCTTTTAGTTTCCTCTCTCCTCCCCTTCCTTTTCGACATCATGTAGTACCAAAATGACCAAGAAAGTAGAAAAGTCAGGGTTTAGAAGTGTACTACACTGACTGCTCTGAGTTTGTAGGGATGCACTCAGATTTGACCTGAATATTCCTCTTTTCCTTTACAAATGTGCTATCTGTTATTATTTGGTTGTGATTTTTTTTAGTTTTGGGTTCTGTGATGAAACAAGCTGTATTCTGATAGACCTAAGTGTCATCTTCCCGTAAATCCACCCAGTTGCAGATGCTTCTCCCATGTTGGTGAGCCAGCCCTTGTCCTGTCATGTCTTGTGACAAATGACAGGTGGGAGACTGCCAGCACGGGTACAGACAGCAGATCAGCCTCTTCCCTGAGGAGTTCTGCAGGTCTCGTTGGGTGCCCTTATTCTGGCTGCAGGGACAAAAAGGCTGGGGAGCTTATGAGAGTTGCAGGGAGAGAGGTAAGCACCCTCAAAGTGTTTCTGCGTTTCCACTTTAATCGTGAGCTGCAGTTTTCAGTTACAAGCTGGAAATGGGTAGAGGAAGGATTAGTGCTAGAATCATGGGGGCTGTGCAGACCTATAGCAGTTTGTTCATATTCCTTTTAAATGCTATCCTCTTGAACACACCAAATTGGGGTTAGGCCCTGTCAATTTGCCTACCCAAACACAGGTAAACCCACTTTTACAAATATGGCAAAATTTGTGCAGCCGTTTTATGCTCACGTGATATTTTTTTCTGAGCAAAAATTTGTGGCTTGGGCTATAGATGGCTTTATAGTCTCTGCTTGTTTTGTCAAAATAAGTTATGCAGCTTCACTTGCTTTATATGTGCCAGGAGTTGCAGAAGAGAGAATCCATGTCAGATGAGCTAGCTAATATTCAGAGTGAAACAGCTGCTCTTGGCTGGGTCTTCCTGAGATCTGGGTGCAGTGTCTCTGCAAATGTCTTATTAAGGAGTTCTGACCTCCTTTCTTCCTTCCTCCAGTTTAGCTTTTGAACACTCTTTTATAAAAGTGAATTACTTGCCAGTACTACAAAGCCAACATTATGGTTTATGAGTAAAAAATTCCCTATTTGTATTAATCACATATCTGAAAACTCCAGAAAAGTAATGTGTGTTGTGATTCTGTGTGAATCTATTGTGACAGCAACCAGAAAAAAAAAAAAGCAGCTTAGAATCTGGCAATCCTTTTGGGATGTTTGTAGTTTCCTGCTTTCAACTGATTAGGGAAAAACAACATTTGGGGAATTTCTTGACTCTGTCCTCTGTAGCAGAGGAGAATGGAATACAGGGTAGTTTAACTTGCATTGTAAGCAATCCTAGATTTTTAAAAATAGATCAAGTGTTGTCTCCGTCATAGTTACTGGGTTGGTTCCTTCAGTCCCTTCCCAGTGAGAGGGATGCTATCAGTGCTTGAACGTCTGGTGGGTTAGCAAGAAATCAATAGATAAATGAGCTCTCTGACCCAGAAAGTTTTAAAAATTCCTCTGACCCTTCTAGCAAGAGAATCTGTTCTTGAGCTTGGAAAAAGCTCTCTGCAAGGAGCTGGCAGTTTAAAAACACTGAAGCTGAACTCCTCAGGCACAGCTGCTCATTACAGGCTATTTTGTTTCACAGTCTTGCCTCCAATACAGTTCAAGTTTCATGGTGATTTCAACAAGCCCTTACAAACAGCTGCTGCATTTTAACAGAAGACTACTGCTTTCTTATGCTGCTGAGCTTTCCCTCAGAACAACTGACAGAATGGCTAATTAAAAAACAAACAAACAAACAAAAAAAACCCCAAAAAAACTCCCAAAAACCAAAACAAAAAACCCAAAAACCAAAACAAAAAACCCAAAAACCAAAACAAAAAAAACCCCCAAAACCAAAAAAAAAAAAACCACCCCACAACCAACCAAAAACCAACAAAAAACCCTCCAAACAAACAAAAAACCCACCCCAAAAATACCACAACATGGTGTTTCATAATTTCATTTTCAGAATATGAATTTGGGACCAGTCTAAGATAATTGAACTTCCTCTTATGACACTGGGATTGACAGTATTTATAGCAACCTAGTTTAAATTTTCCCTTCCCCAAATGGATATGCTGTTAATGCTAAGTTTAAAGAAGTATTTGGATATCCCACCAGGATCAGTTTTCTAGTCCAGAAGACTGTTGTAAGTGGTTTTCAGGAAGCTGCTGGAAGACAGCCTTGTGCTCTCAATAATAAGTTTGCTCATGTTCAACTGCTCATGGAATTTCAGTCTATTGGCAGAAATAAATGTCTGCTGCAGGACTGTGGATTTGTGAAGTTAAAAGTTATTTTTAGGTGCTTCTCAGGGCTGAGCTCTGAGTTGCAGGGAAAGTTCTTGCACCTTATGATTATAAACATTCCCCCACTATTCATGTCCACCTCTGCCTCCCAAAACTTCATTAATAAAGAGTTAGGCTTCCTTGGTATAGGTGTTTTCAGAGTCCATGTTTGTATTCTCAAGTCTTTCATTGTACACAACAAAAAACCTGCCTACGGGTAAGAGAAAAGATAGAACAATACTTGGTCAACAGGATTTCCTGTCATAGGTTGAAGACAGTTCAGAAGATGGTCACAGTACCATCACTGGCATTATTTTAATGAGCCACTTCATCTCCCTTATCTTTACAACAACCCTTTCCCTTCCAGCTGTGACCATAGTTTCAGACAAATAAGTCATGCTGACATTTGATGACCTCAATCATAAAACAGGAGACTTTCATGGACTCTTCCCAAACCTAAAAAAGACACTTGATATAGTAGTAAAACAAAATAATTTCAGATTGTTCAGTATTTTGCTGCAAAAAGACAGAATATTATTAAAAAAATCTTTAAAATTCCTCAGTTTTCTGACTGAAAGCAGCAGTCATGCTGTTTTATTCCATTTTATTGAATGTGTCCACATTCAAAAAGGAGAGTGAAATGGCTGCTATCAGTGATTTAATGGTAGCCAGCAAAATCTTGATACTCCAGAAAATTTCCACTAACTGTCCTGCCAGATGGTCCTTAATTCTACTTCAGTGGCTTTTCAGGGAAAGGATGCTGAGAGCTGTAGCAAAAACAAAACTTGAAGGTTTTGTTTAAGCTTCATGACATGGCCAGAGGTTAGAGATCAAGATATATTACTCACTTCTGAGGTCTGTTATTTAATTGATTTCTTCGTTGTTGATGTGAAGGCTGCAGCTTACACCAGTTCAAGGCAGCTCACCCATGTGGAAGCCATGTTAATTAGATAACCCACACACCAGAATCTGTGTTGCTCAACAGGAGTATTCACTGAAATCCCACATCTGTGGAGAACTCCTGCAGCTTCCTGTGAAGATGCTGATCATGCCAGAAACACTGCTATCATCCAAAACAAAATCCAGTTACATGCTTCATTTGTCCCTCCCACACGGCCAGGTATTGTTGGACACATGTCTGTAAGTGTGCACAGTATTCCTACAGACTGCTGAACATTGTCTTTCTGACAGCAATAAGTCTAATCCAAAGCCCTTACTTGCATCAGCCTCTGATCAGATCTCTAAAGCAGCAAGATAGAATTGCATTGGGCTGAGACTATTTCTGCTTTGTGGTAAGAAAGAATGAACTCAGTATGTGTTTCCTACTCTAGCTGCCTACTGTGAAGCTGTGGAAGGCTTAACACTTCACAAGGATCCTCTACTATTTAGTGGTACTGGGAGGAAAAGGGAAAAAAAAAAAGAAAACAAATCTAGTTTATGCCAGAAGAACAGTTCCCAAAGAACTCAGAGCCAGTGCAGCCAGCAATCAATTTTTATTCCAGTGTCATCATGTCACTGACCAAAAAAGTTTAGACTAAGTTAGTTATTTGTTTAGGAAGATAGAATAGCATTCAGTAAAAAGTATCTGTTTCAAAATACATGACCTTTGCACTGGTGCAAGAAATATTTCTGACCCATGATTTTTGAGGTGCAATTTCAGAATTGTAGTGCTAGGATGGATCTCCTTTGGTTTTGTTCTCTTCCTTTTCCTTGCCTCCTCCTTCTCCAAGGCATCATACCTGAAAGCACTTAGTTACCTTTTCTATTATTATCTCATATAGGAAGCACAGAGAAAAAGGAAGACCTCCTTAAAGACTTTGGTCCATATCTCTCCTGAAGCAAAGCGTTTAGGAACTAAAAATACACTGCTTTTCATTTTAAATGGGATTCACTTAAATTTAAAAGAAGTTTTTCGTTGAATTCACACAACTTTGAAAGAAATAAGTCTGGGATACCATATTCTATACTGGTGTCAGGCACTAAAGAGCACAAGCTGACTGTGTCCAGAGATATGTGATACTGGCTGAAGCTGCCTGTGACACCAACATGTCAGGGGATAGAAGGCCACAAGAGAAACAAGCACATTTGTTCCCTGTTTTGTTTGCTATTACTGGATCTTCACATTAATTCTTGGTTGCAGTCAGCCTTGCATCTTGCTCTCCAGTTGCCAAAGTAATGCTTCATATGAGAAGTACAGGGCTGCTCTCTACAAGGGAGATGACATTTGATATTTATTTTGCAGTATAATACTTGAAGTTTCTTTGCAATAGGATACTTAAAATTCTCACTTAGTGTGTACTTAATATGAACTCTATATTTTCCTTTTAGCATTAACAAACTTAGAAAACCCCCATGATTCTGGGGTGATTCTGGAACACAAGTGGATTTGATTATATCATCTTGGCTTTCAATCACATTTGAGAGAAACTCCATTTCACTGTCAGAGAATACAATAATTATGGCCAAACTATCCATTTTCATGTCTAATTTCATCTTATCACTAAGGTTTGATTTTTTCCTTTTGTTTTCTGTTACTCTTCACTCAGGTGTTTACCTCCAAGATTCACTGAAATGACTGGAAGTATAGATGATCTTTCCTCTTCCTACAACTAATCTTGATGGCAGACATAAGAAAGCTCCCATTTCAAGAGATCAGTGTCTGTCTTCCTTATGAATTGTAGTGCTAAGCAAGTACCCTGCCTCTTGCAGTGCTGGATGTCCTGGATATATTTTGGAGAAAAAAAATAACAACAAACCACCATCCACCCTATCCCTTCCTATTTTCTTTACTACATCTCTATGAAATGAGATGCATACAGTGTCTCAGGTAAACTGTAACATATTTAAGAGAATGGAGACTCAGTATCTGCAAACACAATAGCAGATGATGCAATTACAGTTCCGTTTTGGTTTTTTGGAGAGTGTAGTCAGTTGTTTTGAAACTGACTGTTTGATCAAATTGGACAATGGTATTTTTGTTTACACAATAGACAGCAGTTTCACTTTTTCCCCAAACAAATATAATAATTGGTTTAAACAGACAGTATGTTCAGAATTCAGGGGGGTGTGCTGTTGTTTAGGGAAGCAAAGTACTTTACAAATATTGTGATATGTGAAATATCAGGAAATTTGATCAAAGTTAATGCATTCTCAAGGCTCTACAACTAAGCTGGCTATTTCTGTACTGGCATATGGATTTAGGAACTATATCTGGAGTCTTTTAAGGCCAGCATAAAGAAGTCAATCTTTCTCCTCAAACCTACACACAGAAATGTGTAATCACAAAACTGTGTACAAAGATTAATACTAAGGTTTGGTAAAAGCACTAAAACTTTGAAATTGATTTACTGAGTTTAGGAAAATCAAGGTGTACTATATATTCACCAAGAATTTAGTTTATGTATTTGCATCTCTCTAAAATTATTTTTCACATACCATCATCCAGTAATTTTTTTTTTCGATCCATGGCAAATAAAAACTTGCACATCTGGACAGGTGTTCAGATTTAATGAACAGATGTTGGGCTCTTTAGTAAAAGCTGTTGTGGAAAGAAAGTCCTAAAGAGAAAACTTGATAACTAATGTGCCAAAGTACTATTTACAAGTACTATTTATTTGCAGTGAAGAAATAATGCTGTTTTTTGGGAGATGAATTTTGGTCTGTTTTAGTTGTTGCATGTAAGAATGTACATCCTGTGGATTGGAGTAACACATGATTAGTGTCCAAGAACTGTGGACTTTTGTGAAATAGTAAGTCATGGGCATGACTGCCAACTGTGCAGAAAAGGTCGAGAATTAGGAGTAATACTTGTACATTTTTTTCAGTTATATATGTGCAATAAAATATATGAATACATAGTTATTAAAGACATGTTTATTTAATATAAGTGTCTAGGAGGGAACTACTGTGGTGTGGGCTTTCTTCTCCTATGAAAGCACAAATTTGGGGTATCTGGTAGAGATGAGGGAGGAAGAAATGAAAATCTTTGCCGTTGTTGTCAGACTAAAGACAACTGCACAATTTATATCCCTTTCATTACCTAGCCTTCACAACTTTTGTGATTCTGTGACCTCTAGGCAGGGTGGGTTGAGGTGTAATACCATACCACTGAGCATACACACACTGACAAAGAGAATGGATGGCTAATATCACATTATATGGAGAAGAAATCAAAGCATCAGGGGCAAATGTGGGCTGAGAGGAAAAGGTATGCTTCTTGTGTGTACATGAACAAATGATGTTTTCCTTCTGTATTTATGTGGCCAGATAACTCTGGCCTGCAAAGTATTATAAGGTAGCCAGGGTCTGATGTATTACAGATACTGTGGACTCCAGCTCCCAAGGAGGTGACAGTACTTTCTAAGTAGTTATGTAGTTATTGAATAAAGCATATATTAGAAATTTATAGGCAAAAATGTCCTTTTTTTACTCCTACACCTGCATTCACCAGCTGCCTCTGAAAGGTGAGCATGCGCATCTTCGCCACAGGTCAGCCAGGAGATTTAATTAGTAAATGCCTGTGTGTGGAAGGAGCCTTGGGAGACATCCATCTGAGGATTCTTTGCAGTTGTAGGAGAAGCAGATTTTGTTACTCAGGCAGCTACCAATAACTGAAACAGCAAACTAGCTAGCTCATTTTAGTAGAGATTGCTACCAATCTCGACCAAAGCACTTATATCCTGTGTACGGTATAGTGTACGGCATATAAAGTGCTTTGATCTGGGTTCTTAAAACAGGGAGGCATGAAGGGTTATAAAATTAATCAGTCCCTCCTTTCTTCTTAAAAATGCTGCCTAATTTCAGAAAAAAACCCCCCTAACTTTTTCCCTGTAGTAGGAAATTAAAACGAAATATTTCTTTAAAACTTCTAGGATCTTAGCGGATGGAGAGAGAGAGGATCTATTACTACACTGCTTGTGGAAGAGCCATGGCAGAGGCAACACCCTTGCAAGAGCTGGATCCTCAGAGAGTTTCTGTTGGGAAACCAATTTTATGGTTCCTCCACTGAAGGAAATCTGTCAGTATTTGTGAATTATGTGGAGGGTGTTGAGTGATATGTCTGGAGAAAGGTAGATGGGTTTGAGTTTGGGGTTTTGTTGGTTTTTTTAAATTGGTTTTGTAGAGGGTTTGTTTGGGTTTGGGATCATTCCTCTGTCTCTCTCTCTTTTTTCCTCTAAGAAGACAGTGGGATCATCCTGACTGTTTTGAAATCTTGCACCAGCTTTCTTGCAATAGAAGACACATGTTAGTTTTTAGACCAGTTTACAACAACCAAGCTAAAAACAACTCTCTGAAGCTTGGTAAAGTTACCAGCTGTGCAAATCCAGCTATGCATGAGCTGAAAGAGTTCTGAGGCTTAGAAGTATCTGTGAGAGCTCCCATTTGATTAAGCTGACATTCAGCATCTATTAATCTGCAAGATCCATCTATGGCCAGAAGTCCCCTTCTTTTTTGTCTCACAGCTATATTAAAACTTGCAAGTATTTGTAAGGAAGATCCAGACATCACAAAAGGATTTTCCAATATTATTCTTGTCTAAATGTCAACATACTTTTAATCAACATGGACTCCTCTCTTTCAGTTTCAAACTTCATCTGTTGCTACAAGCATTTTTGTATTTGCCTCTGTGGAATTCTCCACAGTGGAAGTTTGCCATTTGTTTGGTCTCTGGCTGCCTTCTCTCAGGGAGAGATAACTGTGGAAGACTGTAAGGACTGAAGTTCTTCAGTGAGATTTCCAAAGCAAATAGAGAAATTGCAGAAACTCTCAGGAATTTAGGAATAGAAGTAAAACAGCAAAGATTAAATATTCAGGTAAATTAATTTTAGAAATACATTATTTTCATCTTAAATCTTGCAAACAAGTTGTCTACAGCATTATCTTTTTATTTAGCTTTCTTAATGCTAGATTGAGAACAGCCTTCAAATTTTTATGGTCTTTGTACCCATCCAGGTCAGTTGCTGTGGCCAAGGAAGTTATATTGGATGTATAGAGAGACCTCAAACCTTGAAACCAACATAATAAGGAAAGTGAAAAGAAAGCTACATAAAGAGGAGCATACAAATCCAAAGTCTTTATAAAAGTTTTTGGATTTTTTGCACTATAACTCGATAGAGCTCAGAGGTTACTTTGGACAAAAGGTATAATGGGCCAAAGGCATTATCTCAATATAGTGTAAAAATAGTACTAATAAAGCTAATACACTGACATATCAACCTTTTTTAATTAAAATACCTCACCCAACTCAACTTCTTTTCCCCACAAAAAAACCCAAAACAAAACAAAAAAAACCTCCAAAACAAACAAACAAACAAACAAAACCAACAACCAAAAACAACCAAAAACCCCCCAACTCTGAAAAAAACCCAAAAAAGGCAGGAACTGTCGTGACAAAGGCTTTGGTTATATGAGAATTGTGCACTTCCTTGTTTTTCTTGTTTATCCTGTGTGACCCTGACTGCCAAGGTTGTGTCAAGGATATGCAGGCAATGTATCTGAAAGGTTATGTCTTGAAACGCGATATGAAGATTCCACACGCTTAGCAGAGAGCTGCCAAAAGATTGCTGGTAGAAGTACTGGTAGGGCAGCAGGTGGCCTATGAACTTAGGGGTCCAGTCTAGATTGAAACCTTGAAATTCCATGATAGTTTCATATGGCAAACTTGGTGGATGAGTTTCCCCCATGCTTTTAAACTTATGGATTGAAGTGCCTTTGTGAGTAGGAATTGTCTCACTGGGTTCAGTGACACCCTAAAGACAAGACAACCACAATCTTTTCTAAGCAGAGTAAACTTATCTTGCCTTATTGCCATTACAGATCTACACTACTAGTAATAAAGAAATAAAGTAATAAACAGAGAAGAGTGTATTGCACCTATTGATTTCAAGAGCCTGTTGCTTTAATATGCTGCCTTCTGTTTAATTCTCTGATGGATGTTACATAGTTTGAAGCAGAGTGACCAAGATAACTGCACAGATGAACATACTTGTGTAAACAAAAGTGATTTAGTACACCTCAAACAAAATCTGGAGGAGTTCTCTTCTGTTACTGAAGCGAAGGAAAAGACCTAATAATGTATAAACACCTTACATTAAGTAATCAAAAATATGTTAAGGGAAAAAAAGTAAATTGCACTTAAATATTGGAAAGAAAAAGCACATAACTTGATAGGTCAGCTGGTGAAACTGCTGACCTTTAATTCTGGCTCCTTATGGGATTAGTCTCCCAAGTGCTGTATTATTCCATTATTTCTGGGAAAAAATTGTTTTCTTCATTCTTTCTGTTATAGAAGAACTTTTGAAGTAATTATCTTTTTCTTTCCCCTTTTAAAAATGCTGTAGGCTTTTTTTTTAACACCTCTTTCTTTTCCACAGAAACAGACTGGGAACAGGACGAGCCCAGGACTAACTTCACATGAGATATTTAACAATGGCATTAGTTCTCAAACAGTGTCTGGCACTTGCATCATTGACCTGCTCTCTGTCTGTCTGTCTGCTTTCAAACCCCACAAGAAACAGTTTCATGTTTTCTTGGTAATTTTACACTTGCACAGTGTTGCCTGATTGCAGAAGTTCAGACTGTCTCTGACTCACAGAGGAAGAAGCTAAGCACCAAGCTGCCCAGGGTTCTTCCCAGACAATAAGACAAGAAAAAGGCTGTAGGAAAGTACACACTTAGTGCTTTCAACAGGGTTCTGAGCCCAATTTTCCTGCTTTCTCAAGGAGAGCTTCCTGTCACTGAAAGAATGAAGTTGATGAATAGGTAGCTATTATAGCATGTACCTGGAAAGGAGCAGGAGAAGAAATCTGCTTGTTGGTGCTTGCTCTAAGTGTCTTTATGTTTAAATCCTCTGAGGACACAGAGAAAATTAGCAAGCTAAACCTTCCAGAAATGAAAAGTATCTTTCTCCTACAAACATCATTGCTACCCTGCTTTAGCGTTAATTCAAATGTTCTTCCCCTCTCAACTGCCTGAAAATAAAAGGAAATGTCTATTTACAGGTGTGCATGATGTACATCCATCCCTGATGGGTTAGAAATCAAATCTCAGTGAAAATAGTGGTATTTCCTATAAATTACTTTGGATAAATAACATCATTGTTCTCAGAGACTTTCATTCCATATGAGAGTTATCTAGCAGAAATGCCAGGACCTACAACATAAACAATTTATTTCTATCAAGATTTTCTGACAGTCTTCTTGGAAGTTATTTGGAACAATAATACACATGGAAGGATTGTATTCTGGTTCTCTTTAAGTGAATTAAACAGAGTAGTGGGAAAATGTTTCTTCATTCAGAAAATCAAATCACCACACTCTTTGCTGGGCTCATTTTTGCAGCTGCTTTGTACCCAGCTGTGTTGCTCAGCCTTTTGTATTTCTCATGCGCTCAGCTGATCTGAGCCAGAGCTATTCAAAAAACTGTGAAACTTGAAAAGTGTGAGGTGCAGAGCAAATTGCATGAGTCACAGGGGGTAGAACTTCATATCCTGAATATTGCATTCAAATACCACCAGCGAGTCTCTGGCCATTTCATACACACATAAGAAATATTTTCTCCAATTTTTTTTTTTTTTGATGTAGTCATTTATGAATATCGTGTACTACAGCTGCAGATCTTTGAGCAGAAAGCTGGGGAGAGGTAGAGATTCACATGAGTGAAATGTGGGCAACAAAGGGATGCCCTCGTGCTGCTACCAGACACCACTCTTGCATTGTCTGCAGATATGGTCTGTTTCCTCTCTATGGCAGATGTGGGCACAGCCTTCAAGGGACAACCCAGATGTATCCACAACCCACTAATAGAGAGGCTGAGGATCAAACCCTCTCTGTCCTATTTTTACCTCTCTGAAATTCATTGCAAAAATTATTTGAAAGGCCTACCTGCTTTTTTGCCCATCTCTCTTGTTCCCCTGCAACTGAAAAGAGTATCTGCAATTCTGGAAATGCATATATATTCATGCTGCTGTATTACAGTAATTGCTTCAAATTGAACATAAGTACAGCTGAATTACTAAATGCATTTTAAAGGTTGGATAAAACAGGGTGGAAAGGCAGGAAATATAACCCTGAATATATAAGCTCTGGAAAAGCAATCTATTTTTTATGTTCAATTTTTGTGTTCATTTGTATGCACCTGATAACTGAAAAAAAATGACCTAAATTTCTACCACTGTGCTTTCGATAACTGAACAGCTTCCTCTGTGTGTAGATTGTAATTAAAAAGTCTGAAAGGAAAGAAACTACTCCAGCTGTTTTTCCATTATTTTCCAAAGTAGCTTGGGAAATCATGAAAAAGCTTCTTCTCTGCAGACCTGACTGGGGGTGATGTCCTGAGCTCAGTGGAAGGTGTTACAGCATGGCTGACCAGGTGAATTCAGTGGGCAGAGATATTTTCTGTCAGGTCTGTGGAACTGGCTGGGCAGCAGTGCCAGCTGAGCAGCCTCAAGTCAGTGCAAGGGTACTGAGCTCTGCAGAAAGTGCTTTCAAGCATGTTGAAAACACCGGAATTGTAATGTGCTTGATCCACCGATACTAGCTATACTGTTTGAAAGCTCTGTTTCAAAGAAAGCCAGTGAAACTAGGTGGTTTGCTAGCACATTTCAGCCTTGGGACTGTTTTCTGAACTGGTGTGTTTTGTGGGGATTTTTGTGTGTATTTTTTTTAAGTAGATTTAATTTTAATTACTGAGAAGCCAAGATTCCAAATCTCACTGCCAAGCCAAAACACTTTTCTAATGTTTATTACCCTTGAATCCTGATAACTGAAGCTGATGGGGTGTTGTTGGTTTCTATCTTAAGAGCAGGTTATTGTCATACAGAGTCCTGCTGAGTGGCACAGCATGTCTTTGTCCACAGTGGAGAAGCAAACCCTGTGCTTTCTTCACAGTGGCAGCACAGCCTGTCATGAGGAGTGACATCTTATGAAGTTTCAGATGTGATAAGAAAAGCATTCTTCAGTCTATTAGACCATTTAAGAAACAGAAGACTGCAGTGATACAGTGGTGTGGGAGGAAGAGCAGAGCTTACACGCTGCTGCCCCACTGAGGGGCCATGGCCACCTTCAGGTTGGGCGCTGCTATCTGCTCTCTCCAGTAACAGGCACTGGGCCAGTGGCCTCTCAAGTGCCCCAGGGCCACCTCCTTTCAGATCAGTCTGGGCAGCTTTGTACCAGGAATGCTGACAGAGGCAACCACAGCTCTCAGTGCTCGCAGCTGCAGGAAGAATAAGGAGTAAGCACAGAGCACAAGGTTGAGGGTGTGCTCTGTGGGGTGGCATGCACCCTTTAGAGGCCTCCTACCCAAAATGCATTCATTTGTGGTAAGTTTTAGGAAAAAAAACCCCCAAAACTGGAGCTCTAATTGTTACTATTATACTGCCTAGGCTGCCATACTATTTGAAACTGTGGGTTAAATTAAAGAGTGGTTCTAAGATAGATTTCTTGTTCTCCTACATACATGCATGTCATGTTCATGTGATTAACATTCTAACTCCTCCATCAGGAAAACTGATCTGCCACATTTCATTTTGTGCATATTTGTAGTACTGAGCACAAACACAGTGATGTTTTGTTAGTCCTAAACTATTCCTGAGATATATTTTTGGTTTTTTGTTGGTTTTTTTTCCTTTTTTTTTTTTTTTTGCTTGAAACCATTTGAAATCTCAGCTCTTGCAATTTACACCAGGCTATGGTGGGTAGGGGCATTTTAAGAGAATAGTCTAGCACAATCTCTTTCAGATCTCCACATTTCCATTAGGGTTTGGAGTTCTTTATTAAAAAAAAAATCCTGCTTTATTCTGGTGATCAGTCTTCTTCATATTACTCACATTTGGAGAACTTCTCTATATAAGGTGATAAGCTGGTATTAAACACATACACTGTGTCCCTATAATTCATTGTCAGGAAATATAATTGCACAGTCTCTTACATTTCATTGATCCCCATGAACTTCATATCTGGCGTGAGGCTTCACTTAAACCTTTTCTAAGGTCTGAATTGAACATTTTAACTCCATTATTATTCCTGGTGCTATATGATGGTTGGTCATTTATCTGGACTAAAGATGTTTTCTTGTTCAGAGACCTACTTTGCTGTAATCCACACAGGAGAATATGCATGTTCTCTTTATAGTCAAGGTACTTTGAAATTCAGGTTAGAAAGGGAACAGTAGGTCAGAATAGGCATAGTCTTAAAGGAGAACCTTTTAATCTAACTAAAAGCTTGTAGCTCGCTTCATGTATAATTGAAAACAGTATAGGTTCTCCTAAATATTTGAAGATACTAATGGATTTAAGTGAATCTGAATGAAAGGGAAGTCAGCACAAAGCTTCAGCTCTCCATCTAATTTTGTTATTTTCCTTCCTAGTTTGCAACAGGTTCAAAACTGTGGCTTATGTTTTTTCTTTCACTGACATGGTGTTGCATATCCTTCAGTGTGCAGAAAAACTTTGCAATTCTCTGCAGGGGACTCTTCTTCACATAAAGGCCTGAAATTTATTTATCTAACAGATCTTCAGCTATATCACTGTAACAAAGTCTAATATATGGCAGTATGGTGATGCTAATTCTGGTAACTGGCTCCATTTTAGGATGTCTACATACCCTAGTCCAGACCACACTGCCACCTGCTCCAACCATGTGCTGTACTGTCCAGCTGCAAGCAATTCTTGGCAGGGAATCAAGTGTCTGCATTGGGCTTGATGGTGTGCTAAGCTCTAAGTCTTGAGCAGAGTTGCATAAATTATCACAATTCTCCTCTCCTATTTATTATTATCATCTTGTACACCAGGCTGCTCTTGAGAGAAAGGACTTATTTGCTCAGTGCTAACTCCCTCTATAGTGAGAGAAACCTGTTCTTTCTGGAATGAATAAAACTGTGTGGTTTCTGGACCAAAGCTGATGTGCAGTGAGGTATTCAGGCAAGTCAGAGCTAACACTATGCACACCTGACTGCAAAGCAGCTTCTAAGCATCTGCTTTTCTTTATTCTCTCAGTCATGGAGAGAGATAAATCTTACAGATATCCCTTAAAAAGTTCAGAATAAAAATATATACATTATAGCATAATTTTCTCTGAATTTGTGCCAACAGATATAGGACCATGTTTGAAAGCCCTGACACTTGTAGGTTAATTTTATTATGCACATAAGAGGTTCTGTGGACATTAATTTCCACACACATAAATGGTTGGCTTTGAGTGCATGCAAGCTCCACCTCAGAACTTCTCAGATATGGCAGTGCTCTTCCCAGGCTAGGGCTGGCCTGGACCTGGGTAGCTAGGAGTGCTGGCTAAAATTTGTGTCCATTTCTACCTGAGCATTTAGATATGCTGATGTAGAGGTGGAATTCTAAAAATTATATACATAAGGTTAGCTCCTTCCTACCTTCCCCTCTATTTCATTGCTTGTAACCCCTTTATAATTATTTGTCACCCCTTAATAATTACTAATAAAAGGACAAAAATACTTCAAGGACTTTGATTTAAAAAAAGAATGGATATGAACACAAACTTTTACAGATGGAGAGAACACACATTAATCAGAAAACCTTCTGTGGCTAAAGCTTAGTAAGAATTTTTCATAACTTAGTTACGGGAAAAGAGTTTACAAACAATTTAAATTTTTTGTATTGATAAGGGTTACAGATTTTATTCTGAATTTTAGACACATTGAACACCTTTTATTCTTTTATGCTTAGATATGCTCTTAATGTGTGGCATATCAGCTTGAATGTTTACATATGATCTGACGTGAAAAGAGTCTTACAATTTGTAAAACAGTATACTTATCACTTATGTTTGCTCTAATGATGACAGTGATTCCAAACTCAGTCTGGGGAGCCATAGTTTTGAAATAGCTCACAAGGTATGAACCTCCAGAAGGCATTCAGAGCTCCTAAGCTGGATGCCAAACTTTTACATAGCAAATCTCTTTTCATATAAGATACATCCTTATGGAGCAGCAGGAGGTAAAGAAAAGCTGAGTTGTGCACGTCTGTCTGGAAAGATATGCAGGCTTAAAATACATAATGATTTACAGAATCAAAAATTGCAGAGCATTTGCAAGCATAAAACATATGAATGTATTATTCTGATTCTGGAAAAATAGTAAATTTAAGTAAAAAGTACTATTTAAATGAAAGCATTTAATTCTAAGCATAGTGAACAGGTCTATTGTGATCTTACATTTCAGTCCTTCCGAGCAAGGTATCTTTGCTCGGTGTCTTTAAAAAAGCAGACTAGCAAAAAGACTCCCAAGAAACTTAAAAATGGAATCAGTGTCTGGAATGTAGTGAAAAGGAGTTTAATAGCAACAGAAAGCAGAATTTTCCTACTGGTGAAACTAAGGCAAGAGGTGCATGAAGCTTTACAATTGTAATATGGTAAATATGCCATATGCTTTGAGAAAGACTCCTTGTCATTTGTAAACAATCTTTACAAGAAAAGTCTACATTTAAATATACAGTTTCCACGATCTGTCAAAATGATATGTTTTCCTTTTGGTGATTACATATGTTTACAATGATACAGCTAAAGCTTTGGAACTAAAAATTCAGTAATGGAATTTGTGGTACTACAAAAGTCAGACAAGGGAAGACTAAAAGGAGTTTAGTGTCAAGAGTAAGAAAATCAAACCAAGAGTGCTTTGTGCTCTCCTGAATAAAAGTTTATATCAGTCCTTTCATGTAGTGTATCCCCATGCAGCACCTTAGTGCTGAAATCAGATATTACAAGAAAAAAGTCACACGTGCTGAAAATGCAGATAAAATATCTGTAGTGATCTTGAAGGTAAATTAAGATGTAGAACTGGAGTATAACATGGTGACATCATTTGTTTTTTGCTTTAAAAAGAAAGAAAAGAATCCAAAATAATTTGGCAGGTTGTTACAGAATGCGACTGATGGAAATAATCCTGATGAATCTCACCATTGCATAAAGCTGTGGCAATAATATTAGGTTCAGGCTTTTGAGTCCTAGTGAGTAAAAGAAACAGAGAGGTCAAAGACTGAAAGCTGCTCTTTCACAACAGAAATAGCCAGCTCAATACTTGTAGCTGGATCTTAATTAAAATTGACAGATTGACAAAAATTCTTCTAAGTGGAGCTACAGTTCTTTAAAAACCCAGTTGTGCAAAAAATGAGTGTTATACATATATTAAAAAGATGTAAACAATGAAAGAGCTAGTTCAAGCTGACAGGAGAAAAAGGAATGTATTCAAGCTACAGAAAGTGTATTTCACATTCAATGTCAAGAAGAGTATTCTAAACTAAATGCAAAAAAGGAAAAAAAAGATTTCTAAAACTTGACTATTAAATTCCAATATTATTAATTACTACTGGCCTTATGACCATTCACAATGTCATTTATTTAAGGACCGCACTAGAAAAGTATTAGGACTATATAATATCCATCTTTTCCTTTGAAAATGATCTCCATAAAAACAAAAGCAGAACTGCAAATACTATGCATACTGCTGGTTATTTCCAGTCACAAAATACCACAGTCTGTAAATAAGGCACGCCAAAGGCATGCAACTGTCCTGCTCTAGGGGGAAAAATACTGAAGTCATCATCTTTCTCAAGGACATAAAAAGTTGGAGAAATTCTTGACCTTTTAATAAGCATGCAATACCTCTGGATGTCACTTATACATTCATCATTTATACATTCGTAACACCAAAAAAGGAAGATCCTTTAATTTGAATAGGCCTAAAGTGTCTGCTCTTTATCAGATTATGTATTTGGTTTGGGGAATTCTGGTTGCTGGAAAGCTCTTCTGTCTTGCCCAGAAGGGCTCTACCCTGACTTTCTGCATTACTCTTGCCTGCCTGTCCTTGCTGGCCAGAAGTCACAGTGTTTCATGGAGCAATGTGCATTTCCTCACTTCCTTCAACGAGCAAGTTGGTTACCTCTAGGCAGACATAGAAACAGTCAGCCACGTCTACTTGTTTAGCTAGAGATGTCACCCTTGGCTGTAAACTGGGGGAGAGGCAGACTGGACTGGCACATTTCATAAATAGCAAGTACTAAAAAATATCTCATAAAGTCGAATAATTTCCTGCTTATAACTAGGAATTGTTCATGCAAGTTGCATGTACTGAGCATTTAAACTCACCTAGTTTTGCTATTCTGGAGCATAAACCAGGAGAAATGTCAGTCAAAAGTTTTTCACCAGTGCCTACTGGTGACTATGCTTTGTGACTTGTTTTTTGTTTTGTTTTGGTTTTTTTTTTTTTTTCTTTAATAAAGTAGGAGACCTTGTTTTTATGCATGAAAATAAAGTACTATAGATACCCTTCTGTTGTAACTCCAGTCTACAGCTGGCTTTTTACAGGAGGTTTTGGAAATATTGCTAGAAGTGTTTTGCTAAGCTTGACTGCATAGCAGGAACCATGGGGATTGCCGAAACATAACATATACAGAACACTGTGCTGCCATCACACAACCATGTGTACTGTAAGTCTGTGTGTCAGTCATTCACTCCAGAAACACAAAGAAAGGAGTGGAGAAAGTAGCAACCTAACACTTTCAAAACCCAAACAGCATTATTAGGAGACTTCTGGGTGAAAGTGATGCTTTTGATCTGGATAAACGTACCTGGCATTGTTATGAGACTCTGAATACGTAAACAGGACATTGCCTGTGCTTTTTGCATGCCAGTAGCTTTACGAATAGTCAGTTTAAAAGATCATTGCTATGGGCATTGCATAAATAATCTTATATACATAAATACATATGTATATATATATTATCTATGTGTGTGTGTAGGTATCAATGCATGTTAAATAAAAGCCCTAACCGCATTAAAAAAAACCCATAGCTTTCTCTGAGACTTATTTTCTAGGATAAACTATATTTTTAATTAATCACTTCAGAAATCAAAGCTGTTCATGACCTTTTAAAATGACTATACAGATACAGCACACTGTTAGATTAATAATGGTTTTTTTCCCCCTCCACTGCAAGCAAAGTTTAGACAGTTAGCTTTCATACTTAGAAACAATTATTAAGCTTTGATTTAGTTTCTTAAAAGTTCATAATTAGGTCTTTTGATTGTGAACTTTTTTTTTGGTTGTTAGGTCAAGGTAATCAAGTAACTATGTGCAGAAATTAACATTTTTATCATATTAGATTATGTATTGTAGTAGTAAAGCTTATTTGAAGTGCATGAAAAAAAAGTGAAATTACAGGAAGAACAATCTAATATAGCAATACTAGGTGCATTCACTGTGCATCTGGGGGGGTGGGGGGGGGAAAGAAGAGTTTTCACTCATTTTGGCCTAAAATGTGTTCAGGTTTCCAGGATTCTGACATCAGAACCCAGATAACGCTGGCTAGAACCATAGGGCTTTACAATAAAAGCTAAAATATTGACCATATGATGGCAAAAAGTCTTTATTTTGCGGTTAACTTATTCTCTTCTAGCTACTCTCTGATGAAGTTGGTGGTGCTGTGGAGGATGATCTCCTTCTTCTTGACAAAGATCGTGATCGTTCAGCACTGTAGGCAACATGCTTATCATAATTTTGTATCTGAGCCTCGAGGAATTCCCTCTGTTGCTGGCTGATTGTCTGGCTAATCAGTCCAGGAAGAGCTTGAATGCTACCAATTAAAGTTTCCAGTTTAGTTTCCAGAGTAACAATTCTCTTCTCAAAATCTTCACTTCTTTCATTTAAGTCAGAAATCATGTCATACATGATGTTTTGAGTCTGAAAGTAGAAGGATGTAAGTAAAGATTTAGAGAGACCTCACAAGTATTGTAACAAGTAGCACAACTCTACAAGGGTTTGTGAAACAGGATATGAGTATTACAACAATACCCAGTTTTGTGAAATAATTTTCCCAGTAGATTAAATTACAGTAGACTAAACTTTCTACTAGATTTCTTGAGCAGAAACATAATGGCTTTTAGTAGCACTTTAGACAAAGTTGATTTCAATTAAACACCAGACCCTTTTTGGAAATTCAGATGCTTGGGAGTGTAGCAGGCTAAGCCTTTTGAACAGTCAGTGTAAGCCACCAGGGGACTGAAGGCTCCACTGATGTGTTTCATCCTCAACTGTTCTTGGTTCTGGTTTTAAATACCTTCATTCTTCTAAGCAGAGCACAAATATTGTTCATTGGCTTGCTACTTAAACTTGGCAGATTTTCTTGAATTGGTAGTAAGAGTAGTTGAGTGGATTGTTTTTGGAAAGTAGTGCAAAGAGTAAAAACTCAATTGTATGCTTTTCTACTTTTGCACTCTCCAATCTATCTGGCCTCTACAAAACACTGCTGGAATGCAGCAAATATATAGAGTGTACTTTAAAATGACACAATTGTCAGTAAAAATGTAATCTGAAATGTGGTGTTTCATAGAGACTTGGTTAAAACATAATGGGTAAATGTCTGCCTCTTATAGATTGAGGCTTCAGATTATGTAAATTAGAGTAAAAACTGGATGCAATTCAGTAGAAAAATCAGTTGAAATTTATGAACCATCCAAAGGAAAGAAAAAATAATTGAATGGCTGCCTGAAGTGTAAACCACTTCAGTATCAGGTGGGTTATAACCTATTGCTCTGCCTCCTGTTTCAGGATGCTAGCATAGCCCTTGAAAGTGAAGTAGTCTAAACAAAATAGTATATTAAAAGTCCTTATTAGTTGCCAGAAGCATTAGACTGAATTGTATTTTCACCTGAAGTTGTCATGTGATTCTGTAAAGCAAGAGGGGAATGAACATTGAAGAGTTTAATCTTTGCTTTGATGCACTTGAAATTGAGGAGGATATTGAGGTAAATGAAGAGGTGTACAAGAAACCCTTAAGAAGAGCCCATCAATGCTTCTAATGTAGCCTCAAATTAAGCTCACAGTATTGAGTTCTAATGAGAAATCCAAAATGGTATCAGCTCAGACCTCCAGCTTTCTAGTTGTTATATATTTATGAAAAAAATCTAGCAACAATAAACAAGCAGCTCACAACTGGATAGCCTCTTTGACCTCAACACAAATGGTTTAAAAAGGATTTTAAAATCCTTATGATATATTGGCAAAGTAGGCAACTATTATTCATCATAAAAACTTAAATAAATGCACATCTAAATTTACTTGTCCAAAGTTACTGCTGCATAAGACAACAGGAACAGGAATCCAGAACTTCTAACTCCAGTCTAGAGGCTATTTACTATGGTCTGTCATGGCACAGCCACTAGCACCATATGGCAAATTCTTCTTACTTTACAGCACTACACCACTATGGCCCACTCACAGTTCAACATTTACCATGACCTCTGCAGTCACCTCAGGAGCTCTCAGGATCAGCCTCTCAACTGTGAAGTCTTTTTCAAATGCACAAAAAAATAAATAAATATGGCACATTCAAACTTTCATCAGGATACTTTTTCAAGATGTAGGTGCTACCACAAAACACACACATATTTTCATTTGCTACACATAACACCTTGTTAATAATATTTGCACATATAATGCGTAACATTTTCACTTAAAAACTGTGCATTTTGAAATGATGAATGTTGAAACAACAGCAACTGCCTACTAACCTTTGCCAGGTCCACCAAAGTGTTGGCTTGATCATTCAGTTTCCTTTGTTCCATTTTTACACTTCTTAATCTAAAAAGTGGAATTTTAAGTCAGATGTTTTTTTTTTGTATGAGGTCATACTAGGATTTCTAGAGAGCATGCACAAAACTTACAAGAGCAAATAACTGCATGGACAATGCCTTGACTACTTTGTGTAGAGTCAGAATCTTTCATGTGCCTGCTACAATGAGAAGCATGCTTCTTCAACACCGCAAAAAAGGAAAGAGCAAGGAAATGTGATGTCCTTGAGAATACCATTTGTCATGGTCAAAGTTGAATTCAATAAAGAAGATAACAATTTATCCAGACTACATGAAAGAAAGCCAAAACATTCCTCAAAGCCTCAGTATCGTGACAAGTAGATATAGGAAGAAACATAGAACAACAGTTTTTTGTCATTATTGTTGTAGTAATCAAGAATCTTCCCATGCCTACATGACTAGATACAGGTATTAGCCCTGTTCTGTCGGAAATGGATTGGGTTAGCAGGTGTTGGAACCTGATGAACATACAGTGATAAGTGAGTTTCTCCTTACTTTAAACAGAACTTCCATCAGACCAGCAGCTAAATAACCAACATGCTTGCCAATACATTTGGGTTTTTTTGGATAATTTGTGAATCTAAATATGATTATATTTTAAATTTACATAATTCTTTTTCAAAGCGCTATGTAAACTATAGTATTGATTAATTATGAAAGAAGCATCAAGGGTGCATTTTTTTCTTTGATGCGTACCTATCTGCATTATTGTTGGTTATGCACATTTTTTGCAAGTTACATGACCTTTCTTATAAATTCTCTGATACAAACCCCATGTTTTCCAGGTGGATTACCAGAAGAGTTGTTTGTAGATTTTATTTTCACAAATAGCCAATTTCTCCCTTAAATATGGTTCAGCATCTCATAATAGATCCATACTTGGACTTTCAATGACTTTTCTGGCTGTTCTAGAGCAGGAAATAGGGCTTTGCAAAACCAGGGTATCAATTTATAAACAATGTGTCATAAGATACTACTTCAGTCTACCAGTGTGCCAAGGGCCAACCAAAATAACAATTTGGTTAGCTGTCAAATGGAAGTAAGTTTGGCAGCATTTTGTGACAGGTGGGTTGCTAATGCATTCTCTGCCCATTTCTCAGTGATGGTCTTAGAAAGGTAGTTTAAAGAAAACCCTCTTGAAGCTATTCCAAAACCAGAAAGTTTCTTTCATCTCTTTAGTTGACAAGCATTTCCTTTCATATCCAGGCTAACCGGTATGAGAAAGTAAGTTGTGAAATATCATTTAAAAATATCTTTAAAATATAAACAGAAATAACTCTGTTAAGGTAGAAATGAACTGATCATATAAAACTGGCATTCCAGGAGCTTGTTGCTGGAATGCCATATGCTCTTCTTCCCCTGGAAGCTTCTGTCAGAGCACAACATAAATGCAGACGGTACCAGTGGTGTTTTCAGAGGCTACAAGGTGGAGTTTTTCTAAAGCAAAAAATATGAAGGAGTCTCCAAGGTACAGAATTATATCATCACAATGTCAGAACAGAATAATTATTCAAAGGAAATTATTTCACTGGGGAATGAAAACCCCAGTGTTTTGTGACCATTCTTTCAAATAATGTGCAGAATATGTGTTTTCTGCTTTTCTTAAGATTCACTGACTCATCTGTTTTGACAATCAGGATTTTAATTTTAAAATTCCAGGAATCTCATTATTATTGCAGTACCAGTTGACACCAACATGATAATTCTTCATAGTAAGCAACCAAACACCTACCACAGGCTGTAAGAACGTATAGATATGGCAAGTCTTTAGCTGCAGCAGCCAGATTTAAAGAAAACCAAGAGACTTAGTATAATTCATTAAAATAAAATTTTGATTTTATGAACTTCACTTATCACAGAAAAAGATCATGATTCTGGATCGCATTTCCATGGCAGCAATCAGACCACTGAAAGTCACAAATAAAAACTCTATTTTTTGCATGCAGACAGTGCTAAATTCTGCAAGTTTAGAAAGGAACAGCTTATACAACTTACTTCCGAGCTCTATTTTCATTTTGTTGAAAAAAAGACAAAACAAAAGAAAACAATGTGTAAAATATACTAAAACAACCAAATGAGCACAGTGGGCTCGATTCAGCAGGTGGAAAGTCCTAGGGAATTGCTACTTTTGATTAGTAGCTGCCTGAGGAGGAGCCTAACTCACATTCATGATGAAGGAATCTGCAATATCTTCAAGCCTTCCAACGAACTATCATCTGTAGATTTTCTTATTCATACAATACATGATATGCCTTTTTTATGATTTCACCTTCATCTTATCTAATGTGCATGAGAAGCAGAACACCCAGACCAGCTGAACACATTTCAGAGCTGCGACCATGACTGCTATCATGATCTGGGTCTGGTTTCTATTATTAAATTAGCCCTGAAATTCCACTCTTTTTATTTTTGTCTCCAGTGAAATGGTTGGAAGATGAAGGAGGGAGACTAAACAAAACTTAAGAATCTGGAAAGATGGAAAACTGTAAGTCACTTGAGAAAAAGTGCAAAGATGCAAAAAATTTGCATCCATCTACAGGATGCATTTCCATCCAGCTACAGGAAGAAAGCAAACTGCAAGTGCAATATTTTCACTCATGGTGCATTCTTCAGCATATTGAAAAAAATATCTTTTTTTTTTTGTTTTCCTGAATACAAAAGTTTTGGGGCTGTAGTGCAAAGTGGTAAAAGATAGAGAGAAATAATTAAGATAGCTGTGTAATCTAGCTGTCACACCTAGGAAAAAATTACTGATGACACCTTCTTCCCTCCACCTGATTAATTAATTTTTAAGGGAGGTGCAGGACACACACTTTATATCCTGAAAAGTTCTCCAAGCTTGAGCGATAAAAAAAGCTGGAGATCGAGCCTGCTGTGCTTTTTAGATTCTTTTCTGAACATATGTACTCATACACACACAGACACAGGAACACACACACAATAAATAGTAAAGTTAAAATGTTAGGGAACAACCTTTACAATCAAAGATTCAAGTCCAGCAAGGATGCACATGACATGCTATCCTCTCCCCAGAACCCCTGCCACTCCCCTCCACCTCCCAATCCTTTAAGCTAAGCAGGATGGCCAAACTGCTATATAAAAATGTACTTTTCATATTCACATAAAAATGCCTCAACTTCTGTTGTCTTTTTATTCCTCAAAATATCTCCACAATGACACAGTAACATTTAAACCTGCAAGTTTGCGAAATGTAATACAGTAACCAAGAATTACAGAGTAATTAATAGCTTAAGCTAATCTACCTGCTACTTTGAAACATTGCTATGAAAGAGAGAATGATTGTTAGTCTAAATTTACAAATAGGAAATGAGTAAACTGGGCCTTTCCTTCCTGTCTTTCCTGTAAGATGTTACATGTATGTTCTTTTCATCACGGACGCTTCCCTCACATCTCTTCACTGGTTGTCTCAGGCACAGACCTACACTCAAAAGTTATGAAACAATCAGTTTGAAATTAAACTTATCTATTTCTTCCCTGTAACTCATGGGAACTATCTTCATAGGCTGTACAAATGACTGCCTCAGGGTGAATGGGGATAACAAATCGAAGAAACAGACCCTGACCATTCCTCAAAACAATTCTGGCTCCTGAGGACAAAACTGAGTTTTTTTCCCCTCTCATGTAGTTCAGGAATAGTAACCATTGTGCAATTCTGCTCATTTGGATGTGGTTTCTGACAAATACATACTGTCAGTTTTAGACAAATCCTTGTAGTTTGGCAATACCATGGCACAGCTTAACCCTACTACCAGTTTTAGGTCTCAGGCTTGTTTTCAGACTCTCAAGGAGATGGGAAGAACTCATTTGAAAAATGCCAGAGGTGCTCAATGGTCTCAACTATTGGAACACACACCCATTTCCTAGAACAGATAGCAGGGGTTATAGCTGACATACCAACATTTGATCTTAAGCACTGAGAATATACAGTGGAGAGACACAACTAAATGCTGGTGGTCATGAAATCATACTTGATGAATATTCTTTTCATTAAACACTACATACTCTTCTATCACATCATTCTGATTTTAAAATATTAAAACATCTACTACAAAGAAAATGGTTTTTAAAAATTTTCTTCTGTCTATTGTAGCTCACATCTTTCTACCTGGAGGAAAATGCATAAAAACAAAGGATGGTCTCAGTGGCATAGAACAAAAAAAGTCTTAGATAATTCAAGAAGCATGGGAAACTTCTAAAAAACACTGACCAGTTTATATGGACATTAACTGCCAGTGTACTTTTTTATTTTATTGTAAACAGATAATACAGCAAATGGTTATCTTAGACTTACTCTGAAAGAAAATCAAACTCCAGAACAATCATCTATGAAGGGAAAGAAATGGTGGGGGGAGAGGAGGGAGGGGGCAGGATGGGACTAAGAGTGACAGAGAGAAGGAAACTAACAGAGAAAACACCTTGGGAGGAAAAAGAAAGCAAAATAGTACTTACTGATGAATAGCTTGCAAGAATTTGCGTTGATGTTTCCTTACTTTTGCGTGGTCTATTTTTTTAACCAGCTTTGTGTTTTTATAAATTAACCATGTTTCCCTGAGTACATTGGCCGCTGCATTTTTCACCTGTTTAATAAAAGAAAAACACCAGGCTGACAATAGTAGTCTTATGTTATGTTTTTACTTTTCTGTTATTAACTCTTCCTAAAGCTTTTGAAATGCTGTCTTAACTGTGGGAAATGGATACCTCAAGAATCTGCAGCACTGAGGGAAGAAAGCAACAACTGGATTAAAGGGACTGCTGAGCAGTTTCCTTTTTATACAGATGTGGTGTTCAGATCAAATGTTTTTGCACCAAGGAATAATTTTCCCTCTTCAAAGAGTTGGAACTGTTTGGTGTTTACGGCAATATAAATTACAGTGAGGAAATACTAATGCATTATCTGTATGTTAATTAAGTGAATTCAATAGGACCATAACATTTCTCTCTTTTTTTGTTCTATGGTTAACACTTAATTCTTTTAGCAATTTAACAGTCTTTTAAACTTCCAGAGCTGTTTGAGCACTTGGTCCCTGCTTTTTTGGGTTTTTTTTTTTGGTTTTTTTTTGGGTGGCATTTAGTTTTTATACTTGTTTCTTTTTTAACATTCTCCAAGAAGATGAAAAAATATGTTGCCAATTAATATGGGCAGAGTTCTTTTTAAAAAGTGCTTTGACTTTTTTTTTTTTTTTTCATTTGGCTTTCCATAAAGTGTTAAGTATACCTACAGCTCTCTTTTTAGGCCCTCCAAAATTTTCAAGAATGCTTAAAAAGATACAAATAATTTGAATGCAATGTTGATTACTGGCTGAATGACTGGGTTACTTGGAAAGAAAAATTGTCCTAATTGTCTTTATTTGTCTTTATTTTCTCTCCCTCCAGCTTTACATCATGCCAGTAACTGCAGTGTCAGAGCTAAGTCAATGGCTAAGATATTGCAGGAATGTCATGCAATAGCTTGGCCCAGAACAGGCTCCCCTACCTTGCACCTCTAAGTGTTCAAGAACCTTGTCCTGTCTTCACTGAAAGCACGACCACAGTTTAGAGAACTGCTCACAATCCCTAAGTAGCCCTTGCACTTCCAAGAGGTATGACTATCACCAGGCTGTAAGGAAAGATCCCCAGCATCTGCATGATTTGTGATCTGATGTGCATCTTGGATTTCTTTGCTTGGCTCACTTTTCATATGCTTTGAGTTTCACGAGCTTAAAGCTCTGAAAGCACCACTTGAATAAAGTATTAGATTAACACTGAGATTTACATGAAGAATAAATGAACAAAGTAAACTTCAAAAGGCATAAATAAAGAGTAGACTCAAAATCTGGCCAATCTCTGAGATACATTTAGGGCTCAGCTGTCAGATAACACTAGAAAAGTGACTGTGTTATGGAAGGACAAATTATTTTCTGTGGTCTAGTATCAACAACACCTTAACTGACTGCAATAGAAATGTAAATCAACAAGCTCAGAGAGACACCTTGTCAGACACCCTCTACACCTATATAAGAACTGTCTTCCCACTCATCCTTAGTCTTTCCCAGCTGTGACTCTTTAGAGGAGATACAGGCAGGTAGTGGTGAGCAGCACAGAAATGAGAGCCAGCACAGCCAGAGCAGTGCTCTGAGAAGCACAGCACGTGGGGACAGGACAGGGCTCTCTGCAGCACAACACCTGCAGCAGTGCAGTGCTGCAGGGAGCTGTGCTGGGGCAGCCATCCTCCTCCTCCTTGCCTGGAGCAGAACTACTCTCTCCATCTCAGGCACTGACATCCCTCTGCACCCACCACGAAGGAGAAACTCTGCTGAGTTCTGCTGAGCTGTGATTATAAGCACCTTTGTCTTCACATTAGCTCTTCTCAATAATGGAGACTGGACAAGTTGAGTGGACTGTACAGCTACCACTCATTTTCTTGTTCCCTCAACACTGACCTGCTTTATTTCAGCACAGGATTTGCATTGCCTTGTTTGCTGCATTTTCTTTCATTTAAAATATTTCCATCAATACCAATGATTCTTATTTTGTGAAAAATGGTCTCTTCTAAAAATAATGTATAAAAATATCTTTCAGAGTCCTTCATACTGTCTGCCACTAAATAAACTATGTGTTGTGTACAAAAAGCAGTTGGAAAGACTGCCTCACTGTTATTGTTCATATGTTATCAACATATGAAAACATTTGTTGTTTTCTTAAGAACATCTCTCAAAGCAGAAATTTTTGCTTTTATCAGTCATTTAACCTGTTTTAGATACAAATAGATATATTTTCATATGCCATGCAAAAGCTTTTGGTTTAATACAATACTCTAGTTTCACAGCACTTAACTGCTAATTAAGTAATTAACACCAAATACCTTCCAGTTACAAGGCACCTCTATACGATATTCTATATAAATCCTTAAAATTTGCTGACAACTTGCAGTTGCCCTCAATTTAAAGAAAAACTCAAGGCATCCAATTTCTAAGCTTTCAAAATAATACTCATTATAAAGTTCAGCAAGGATACCAAGCAGGAGACTACTTAAAAACAAATGCAGAAAGAAATTAATGCACAGTATTCCTTTTCAGTTGTGAATATAAAGTGTGACTTACTCTTTTAGTTAGCTGGGTGTCCATCATGAAATTATGCACATGTTTTTCAGCTTTGGTAAGTTCTAACTTCCTTGCCACCACAGCTACCACCAGTGCAGTGCACCCAGCACCCTGAAAACAATAAAACAAACCCCCAAGATGTTACTACTGCATTTTGCAGAGTTTTTACAGGAAGTTTCTCCTCCTGTAGAAGTATGGCAGGCATCAGGTGATTAATACCAGGTAAATACAGTGAACTTACTACAGCTGTTTCATTTCAGAGTATTATGACAAGTCAGTATTTACAGGCTAGTAAACTATTAAGCCACCAAAATAATTAGTGAGCAGCTTCACTTAAAAGTTCTGTTGTGGTTTTTTTTGTTTTGTTTTGTTTTTTTCCCTGCAGGGGTTGAACATTTGAGCATATCCCATTTCTAATGCATAAACAAAGGGAATGATAACACCAACTTTTTTTAACCCAGTAACAGAGTACCCTGTTCTTAAAATTTTCTCAAGGTTACCACAACTGTTAAAGAGGAAATAATATTAGATTAGTATTTAGCAAACACACACACACACACACACACACACAAAAGAAAAGTTTCTTAGAATTTTCTGCAGGGCCTAAAAATAATAGTAAAATTAGTATTTACTCACTTTAGTATATTTTCCTGTTGTTCTGGGTCCTTCAGTGATCTTTTCCTACATTATTTCTCCTTATCTTATTACCATATAAAATAGAACACATACACAGGACCATATCTTCAAAACTTCCATGGAGAAAATACCAATTTTCTAATTCATGCTGTGTATATGTGTGCAGATGCATGTATGCATGTGCACAACAAGCAAATTCCAGAAGGTGCCTGTTTCTTTGGAATGACAGTGGCTTCATCAGGATGACAAATACAAATGCCTCTTTATGGGGCAGGTGAAAAGGAAAGGAGGCTAAAATGAGCCAGGTAATAAGCAGTCTCAATTTTACATATCTAGAGTTATCATTACCTCTACACTATTTATAAATTCTGCTTTTTTAATATTTGTTTTAATAAACAAATTTTTACATCTTCTTTTTTTAAAAAAGTATAAATATCTCATTAAATATACAAGGTTACATTTAACTTGCAGGTTCATTCCAATCTAGCTCTTATTCATTTGTGTCAGTTACTCTTCAATATAAAACAATCTCTCATTGCTTCTCACTGAAGCTTAGCACGTTTTTAGTCACAGAGCGCTCTTCTATTCATTCTGTATTTCTCCCATAAATTTATTCTCTATCCCCCACATCTATAACTGCCTTACCCTTTCCAGAAAATCCAGAAGAAATGTCAGAATTTAGCTTTCAAAATACAAAAACATAGAGGCTGCAAAATAAATTAACTCATTGGAAACCCTTTTTACACACAGAGTACTTAAAAAAAACTGGATCTTGTCTGTCTGTGTACTTACTGAGGCATACAATGAATTCTGTGAAAGCCTTGAATTAATAATTTCTCCATTTCCCTGGTAAAAATCCATCCAAATCTTCCTCTCATTTTCTCCAATTAGTGTTCATCTTCCATCCTCAAAAGCTCTCAGCATTCCTTCAAATGAGGCCCTTATAATTTTGCTGCATTTCCTGCTTATTTCCTGTCCTCAGTACTAAGCCTTTATTTTTCTCTACCTCTCTGTTATCCAGTCTTATGACAATGGAAGTTCATGGGAATCCACTTGAAGTTTTGCTCTCTCCATGAGTCAAAATAGTGTTCCAAGTTCTTTTTCTTCTCTAGACCCCAATAACAATTAAAAAGAAAGAATACAGCCCACACAGCTTAAGGCTAAGCACTTCAGGAGCTCACTGAGCCTCCACTGAGAAGAGGACAAGGCAGAAGATGCTCTAACACATCCTACCTCCCCAGAAAACAGACAGTGCTCTTTAGGTCTTCTTCCTGTTGAGGGAAATCCTAATATACAGAAGACTTTTCTGTAGGCAGTTAGATTAATAAATTACCCCATATAATGGCAAGGAAATGAAGATAAAAGCAGAGATGTTTTGGTTCAGTGTGTCAGGAAAATTAGGGCCAGATGTTGATTTAATGACATAACCAGAGTTCTGCCTTCTCACAGCAAGAAAGCTAGGATGGAAATGAGCTTATCAATACAGACCCCACTGGGGGGTGGTTTAAAAAACACCTACTTAAGCCAATTTACTGGGGGACAGAAATACTAGATGACTTTTTCCCAATCTCCCTCAAAAAGGGTAGAGGAAGGTGGCAGGCAAGAGCTTGCTTTGAAGCAAAATCATTCCAGCCTTTGTGATTAAGCCATTTTCAACGTGGCACAGCAGCTGTAAGGGCCAAATGCTGTCAAAAGTAGGAGTTTTATGTCTCACATACAATATACTGCCTGTGGTGTCACAATACTGTCACTGGTGAGCTGTGACAACCACCTCTGTGGTGTATATGCACTGCTATCTTCCTCATCTCCAGAACAACTTGTTGTGATGGCAAGGTATTCTAAATTCAGTTTAAACCTCCTGGTTTTGTGGTATATGATGGGATCTCAGGACACGAACATGAGTTCTTCTAGTGTTTCTTCAGAAGTAGGAAGTATTATACTACCTGCATGTTTACATTTCACAGTACTCTAAGGGGAAAAGAATCACTCATAGCAGCTTACAACAATGACTAAAATTCCACTTAAACTACATGATGCTGATTAACATTTTATGTTGCAGCAACCTGCAGTAATACATGGCTCCCCTAAAGAGTTCAGCATCCTTAAAAATACTCATAAAATTATTCAAAATTGCAGAAATTAAATAGAGGAAATACAGTTACTTCAAAAAATGGTAGCATTGTGTGCATGATACTTGCCATGTTTTTTGAATATGCTGATTCATAGGAAAATCAGTAGGTCAGCTGGTAAGCTCAGTTTGTTATACCAGTACTATGCAATGCATCAGCTACTTACTTATTAAAATTACTCAATCTAAGCAAAAGTACTATTTCATCTGCAGGAGGGGTTTTCTAGAGAATAAAATTCTACAAAGTCTTATATTTGATTACTGCATTAACTTTCAGCATCATTATTTTTATCCAGTTTTGAAGTAAATAATTAAATAAATCATTGCTTCAAGCTCCTGTTCAGGAGAATTATATGTAAGATGACAAAAATTAAAAAAGTAGGACCATATATATTTTCAGGTATGAAAGCATTAATCAATTCTATCTGAAATTCACACTCCTTAATCAGCAGCCTGACCACCTCCTGCATTACAGAGTTTATTTTGGCTTGGTAAGCAGCCTGGTTTTAAGGGCACTTAGGACAGAAATTATTACAACACATGCAGTGTAAGCAAATTGATCAAGCCAAGGCTAAGGTCTGACTACAGTGTTCATCTGCTCCACTTAGTGGAAATAGTAATAACAGAATTAACCATTCATTAATTTGATGGTGTTCAAGTACTTTATGATCAAGTGTTTGCCAGCAACCACCCATTTCAAAAGCTGATTCTGATACCTGAATTCTTCTGTTTTCCAGAAAGCATGTACAAGCTGAATGAAATTATCTACTAAAGCATGAGAAGCTCTTAAAGATCACAGACTGAAGAATAGGCAAGATTAGGACTCCACTGATGAGCTGAGCAATGCCTATTTCCTGTTTGCAAGGATCAGAAGATGAAGCACATGAATTTCATCCTGAACACACATTATTTCTTGCTTGATATGAAGTGTACCATATTTGTCTACAGTAAAAGCAAGAAGTCTGAAAATAAATAAAAATAATATCCACAGTCTTCCAGCTGAGCAAATCAACAAACTCTGGACTTCACAGTGGCATCAGATCTCTGATGCATTTATGAGCAGTACAACCTTTAGCATAAAGTTCACAACCATTTACACAGGACAGAACTTGCCTTGATTGTCAATCAATTTAGCTGCTGTTGCTTATGAAAAAAATTGGATGTGACTGCAAGCAACTTGAGGACATTCTTTGTATCACCTTTAATTCTAAATATGCTGCTCCTGTTAAGGACAAAGAATGACACCTAAAGTTCAAATGCTCATGCAGGTAGACAAGTCTGTGAAAGCCATTCTCCTCTCTAGCCCTCTTTGATGCCAAAGTGAGTTTCCCTGACAGAAATGTAAGTGGAAGTGTATGTTGGCATTTTACTCATATATGGTCAGGCAGTTTTTAAACACTAGTAGGATAATAATTTTCTCCATTACATAAACCTATACGATGACTGATACACCTTAAAAAATGAATAGAAGGATGGATTAAATTGAGGGGGAAAAAATAACATCATAGGCATTAATGTCAAGCCCATGTTATTTGAAAAGGGAAAGAGAGGAAAGATTAAATTAATTGTATTTTAAGCTATATTTTAAATTTAGCAACTGAACGTGACATGAATTTAGCTTCAACGTGACCTTCAGAAAAAAGCATGACTATTACTTGGTGTTGTCTTTCATTTTACTTACAGCCATCACAAATTGCAACTTCCCCTATTTTCTGCACAATCTCTCCTCTTGGCACTTAGTTCTGAATTATTGCAAGCCTCCTTTCAACTGCTTTAACAAAACAAACTATGTCTTAGACACATCAGAGATTGCTGCAATGGTTATTTTCTTTGCCTGTCATTCTTACAATGCTACTCCGCTCTGTGTTGATGCAGTCCCTTCTCTATGGCATCGTATACAGAACATTTGCCCTCAGCTGCAGTATTTTATGATTCCTCATGGATTTCATTTCTAACAACATCTTTCAGACAGATTCTTTGCATCACCTATTTACTTAGTAAAAGCTCCCAAGAAACATATAAATCTAATATATAGTTTTCTTTTAAAACCTTCCCCTTTGTTTAGGATTTTACTTACTACAAAGCCTAGCAAAATCAGTGAAGGTACGTCAGATTCTGGTATGCCAATATGACTTCTACTGATCCTACATAATTCCTCTTTGTTTCCCATTCTATTTGCTCTATGGGAATGCTAAACTTGTCAGTAGTTTGGACTATGTATTTCCATTCTCTTTATACAGCACTGGTATCAATAGGATTAGGAGTCCTGAAGGGCTACAGGAATATAAATAAGAATTAATAAAGGTGGTAGGCCTGTATTACCCAGTTATAGCATCATACTAGATCTGACTTTCCCTTTTCCTTCCTTGTCAAAGTCACTCACCAATATATTTCTATATGGCAGCTGAGATGCCTTTTGCAGTCCAAACTCAATCCTCTGTCCTCTTCACTTCTGCAATCCACACTGAGCTTTCTGCTGATATCAGCAGAATCACCACATCAAAGCTGACTAACTAAAAGTTACTACAGAGGATTTTACATTACAGTAAACCACACCTGACACAGCCATGGCAGCTGGAGGGAAAAAGCTGGTGTTTCCCACAGCACACAACGAAAATGTGGCTATGGAATCTGGATCAAGACCATGCCTTTACTACCACTCACTAGTGCTAAGACTGAAGGTTCACACAGCTGCAAGACAGTGATTGGAAAACTGCAGGGTTCAGACTTCAAGGGCAGTCTAGCATGTACATCCAGCATTCTTGTCAAGGCCCAGATTTACTGGCAGCCAGAGAAGTGTTTTCAACTCTTCAACCAAGGGTCTATCTAAGGCAAGTAAAGCTTAGCACCGGCGGCATTTTCAGTTAGAACTGAAAGCAGCAGGTCAGCAGAGAAACCCTGTCGTCCTCTAAGTAAATGCCTCAGGCATTGTCAATTGGTTCTTTTTTTGATAAGGTTTTGAGATACCTTTACAAGACTACAGCAAATTGAGTCACTACTGCAACCACCTGGAGGGTGCTGCTGGTGAGAAGGGAAGCAACACTGTGTATCAGCGTCTCTGTTGACTTTCTCTGGCATCTTTGGTTTACTGGACTGGAAGTGAAGTGCAATCTTAAGTGGTGTAGGCGTCACAAAAGTGTCCTGCTATACTTGCCTGTAGCTGAAAGAAGGCAGTTGCCACATTTCTTGCTCACTTCTCTTGGGATCCACTGAGGGAGAGAGAAGGTGCGCTTTGCAGACATATGGTTCTGGTGGGAAATTTAGCTCTGCACCAGAAAAGGCACAACATTCCTCCTGCTGCTCTGCATAAAATGAAAATCCTGTAAGAATTTAAACAGGTATTTTGTTCATTCGGCTCTCTCAAAGGTGGACATACATGACCACCAGGGAAGGGGAAAAAATTTTTAAAAAATGTTGCTTGAAGTAAAAAAAACCTCTCCAAAACAATACAGACAGAAGCTAGGGAAATGGTGCTGTATTAATATGGGTTTGCATTTGTCACTGTTTACTGGGAGAGATGCATAACCTTGCAAGACTGAAATAAAAGAGTAATAGGACAACAACTATGTTATCTCACCAAAGGGTGATCAAAAAAACCTTTGCATTATTTATACTTTCGTGTATTCAATATTTGCCTTGCTACTATTATCTTCAGTGGAGTTTGTCTGCATCACATCTAGAACTTTATTGCAACATTTAAATTTCTGATCTATATAAGAGTAGATGAGCAGGATTGTTTACTTCGAATTAGCCCATAAGGTTTTTAGCAATGTTGTGGAAAAAAAAAAATATGAAGACCATTAAACTGTTATGTATAAATGTGAAATTGATTCAATAGTGTCACACATAAGAATGGGTAGTCTTAAGTGAGGGTGAAGTAGACTTCTTGAGAAATGAAAGCTGGGTACTAGGAGAGACATCTGGGACAGCAGAGGACATAATGATTTATAACATGAAGACAGTATCTCTTCTACAGGGGAACCTATAAAGGACTGTAGTGTTAATGAATGTATTGTTAATGACTGTAGACTGTCAGGGAACTCTGACAATTGAATATGCCCTCATGACTGGGCTTCTGGTAAACCTTCAGTCGTCATAACAGGTAAAACACCCCTGGACAGTGTATCCCAAAAGGCATAAAAAACTTTTTGCTGAGCAAGGGTTGAAGTCTAATTTCCTTAAATGAGCAGACTTAACAGCCTGTAAGGCTGATGGGAAACATAATTTCAATAATTCAGGATGAAAGCTACCAGTGACGTTCTTTTTCTTCACCTGTGTTGTAAATACAAAAGTTTCATGAGAATATGTGTAAAAGTATACAAAAACTGCTGTATTAAATCTAAGGCTATTGCTAATGAAATTACATTTTCTCAGATCAAAGAAGTTTTACTGCAACAGTCATCGACTTTAGTCATACCTATGTAAACAACAACACTCATGTTGCTTCTCAATTGCTTCTCATTCCAGCCAGGAACTAATTGCCTTTGAATTTACTGAAATGCATCCATAACTAGACCTTAGTGGGAAAAAGTTCCTGTGTCCTCTGACACTTCAAAAACTTCCCTGCTCTACTAGTACAAACTAAAGACCTTCTGAAGAAGCTTTTTTCCCTTAATTTTTCTCATTTTGAAAGACGGTGAAACCTTTCAAGACGTGTTGTTTACTCAAATGGAGTAGAACTTTTGCCATTGTCTCACTTTTCAGACTAATGCCCTCTTAATGTACTTCATGTTTTAAAGCTTCCCAACTTGATTTTGGTAATTTATGATTCTTTACTTCAGCTAGAAATTTCATTCCAACAAGCCACAGACATAAAATAATCCCAAACTACCTTTTTGCCTCCCTACAAAAGTTATCATTTGTACAATTTTTTGTGCTGGAACAACAGTAGTAGAGGAGCTGACAAATTTCTCAGCAGACCAGCATTTAATAGCTTTACTCCTAAGATGCAGACATCATTAACTGTCTTCTCCATATAAAATATCTGCTCAATACATTGCCTACTTAGGTTGTATTATGCTAGAAGGAACAAACGCCGTCTATTCTAAATACTTTGTTGGTAACTTATAATAACAATAAATACTTGTATTTATTACTGTATTATCAGAATCTACTAAATTATATTCCAGCATATCTGAGACATGGACCCAAGATGCTATCAAATCACACAAAAAGCTTTTCATATTTTCTGTACTCTCAGAGAAGTAAAAACTGAGCAGTGTTCTAGATGTTTGATATCTTCTTATCCACAGAGTCATGCACCACAGCACTTTAACTTAAATTGATCATACCTTTTCAGCTTTTAAAGTGTAATTCAAAATACATTTCTGTATTTTATAAAGCATTATGTTTCTCTGACACACTACACAATTAAACAACTTGAACAGAAGTTTTCATAAAATCACAAATTTTAGACATTATTATGCATAATAATTTATGATATTTTTGTACATTATCCATAAAGTTATAAAAAATAATTTCCATATTTGCTTCAATCTGATGTTTACCTTATTTTTCTGTTTTTCAGAACTCATTCCAGAAGACATGCAGACAGTGTTAACTATGTAGTTAGAATCTACTTGTTTTTCACCTCTTTTTTCTTACAATCTAACAACTATTAAATTTCAAAAATAATACAGTTCAGATTTTGCTACCAACAAAGAATAAGACAGTTAGAAACTGCTACTCTAAGTGCCTTGTTCCTATTTTAGATAGTTCTCTGTATCTTGTCCACAGCTATTGTATACATTTAAGAAACTCTCCTTATTTATTTGGTTCTTTCCTAGGTCTAACAATCTCTTTGAAGTTCATTTCAACAAGAAAAGCAATTAAAGTATAATTTCCATATTAGCAATGCAGACACTTGTAATAAAATCTGATTGTAAGATAATAATACAGTTCAGATTTTGCTACCAACAAAGAATAAGACAGTTAGAAACTGCTACTCTAAGTGCCTTGTTCCTATTTTAGATAGTTCTCTGTATCTTGTCCACAGCTATTGTATACATTTAAGAAACTCTCCTTATTTATTTGGTTCTTTCCTAGGTCTAACAATCTCTTTGAAGTTCATTTCAACAAGAAAAGCAATTAAAGTATAATTTCCATATTAGCAATGCAGACACTTGTAATAAAATCTATTTCATTTAAAGCAAACTTCATCAAGCTATACCCAACCAACTGCATTCTGTGACAGGACAACTGCAATTCACCCATTTTATTTGCAGCAACATAGGTTTGGCCTACATGTCTGGTACTAACCATTGGTGGGTGGCTTTGCAGGAAGATTCTGCATCATAAACTTTGCATCATACAACAAACGCACCACCTCACCACATAGTGCTGGATCTAAAAGGAAAATGTCCTTCTTAAAACTCATAACAGGTCCATGTATTTGCAGGCAGAAGAATGAATTGCCATTGCTTTATCTTGCGTAACTGCAACAGCTTAAAAAGGTCTGCAAAAGTTATCAATCTCACAGTCCATAATTATGCACCTTTCCATATCTTCTCACACTCCTCCTTACCAATTTCTACAGACCTTTAAATTTTTGCTAACTTCATTAATGTCCTTATAAAGCAGGGAAAATTTTGCAAACCACTCCAAGGCCCTAGATGCAAAAAGCCATTAGGAAGGTGGAAGTGCTGCCTACACAACCAGCAACCTTGTACGGTTTCTTAGAAACCTTGTATGGTTTCTAAATTCCACTTAGAAACCATACAAGGAAATTGCTCCACCTGCAGTTGAGATCACCTTGCTGATGAGCATCTGAGAGATCTGCCTGGGTGGGCACTGACAACCTGGCATGGCAGCTTCAGCAGGCATAAAACACATGCAAATACAGTACCCCAACAAGCTGCACAGCATGGCAAGGATGCCACAGGTCTCCACATCTCCTCCCTATCCCGTTCTGAGAACAGTGACAGCAGCTGTATGTGTGTCCATCCAACACACTCTTCCAGACCTACCTAATGTACACAGGGGGCAGAGAATACATTTATAGTCCACCTGGCCCACAGTCTACTACTGCCGCTTAGTAAAGTCTCATTGGAAAAACACAGACTGGTAATTGAGTTGAGGCATCCAGTTCAGTTTCACTTGCTTGATTGTAAAACTTCTCTGCATTGGCTCCTCTTTGTAACACATTGTGACAGTATTTTTATGAAAGTTTCATACATTTAAGTGCTTTGCAAGATCAAAATGTAAATTGTTCATATTTTTTCACTGTTTGCCTTTTTTGTTCACAGGTGGTTTTTTTTGTTGTTGTTTTTTTTTGTTTGTTTTATTTTGGTTTTTTCCCCAGTTTCTCTAATACATTAATCAAACTTCTTTGCTGTCTTACTCTCAACAATTCTCAAGGCATTCTTCCATTTGATATGTGTAAAGATTTTCCTATTTTGCAGCAGTGTGCACTTGTAGAGTTTAAAAGATCAGAGACTAAGACAGCAGTAGTTACAATGTCAATCACCAACACAACTTGCTGCCACCAGCGGACTGCACAAAGTCCACTTCTCAGGCTGGAGTATAGAGTTTAAAAGATGTCACTTTACATCAGAGACTAAGACAGCAGTAGTTACAATGTCAATCACCAACACAACTTGCTGCCACCAGCGGACTGCACAAAGTCCACTTCTCAGGCTGGAGTACAAGGCAGAGTTCACTGCCTTGTACCCCCTGAGCACTCCCATTTCCATTGCACAGAAAGCTATTCCTGGGGCAGAAGTGGGAGGATAGACACGGCACCAGGGTTTTTCCTTCATAGGAATCAAGACACCAAAGTAGGCTTCCTTGAGCCACCAGTTCCACAGAGCCAATATTAATTCTTCAGTTTTCTGTGTAACTACTCTTGTACTCACAAGTATTTCTATTTATTCCCCCTTCCATCCATTTTAATAGGGACCTTACCCAAAAGCAAACACTCAGCAGTATTTGGCATTGATCACAGTAATCCAATGCATTTACTGCTTCAGATGCTAGGGAATTACACTTTATTTCTTAAAACCAAATTTATGTTTTTATTTTACTACATCCATTCAACGATTACCTTTGTGTGTCTTTTAATTAGATCAATTGCTCCTATTGAAATAAAAATCACTAGGTCTGTTCTTTTAGGATTTTATATTTTCCACAACAAACATTAATTAGTTACTGTACAAGTTTCAGAAGAGTAATTGCTTTTAAAGAACGATATTCAAGATCTGGAAACTTTCTGGTATTACAGGTTAGGCTAGAAGAGAGTTCATTATTATGTTTACTGTGCCATATTTCCTCGGGTCCTTTATAAAAACAAAACAAAACAAAACACAAGCCCCAAAAACCCCAAAGTAATTCAGCATCTGACTTTTTCTCATTGCTCCATGTTATTTTATCTCAAAGATTATTTTAATGTAATTAGTGGTTAGGCTTTCTATTCTTTTACCTATCACAGCACAGCAGCTACTTGGCTCATTTTCTTGTTAAGAATGCTTTCTGTCTCTATAGATGTTTATCCCAAATTCATTACCATGATATCCTGATCCAAAACAGCTGCAGAACCTATAATCACTAAGAAAACCCAATAAGAGAAATGAAAGTTTCATCCATACATTTTACAAGTCTACCAGATGTGAAAAAGAGATGCCAATGTGTGAAAATGGTATGTATAAATCCATACTTCCATGAAAGCAGTGGAAGTGACTTTGTATGAGGATTCTATTCTGCAATCCTTGCCCTGCAAGGTGTCAATAAACACTGCTTCTCCATCTCTTTTTCCTTGTGAATTTATGAGCACATTTCATTCTCTCTGGCATCAGTATCCAACACAGAAAGGAGCAAAGGCAAACACCCCAGAAGATGGCAGATTTGAGCTCAGCCAACAGCCTTTAAAAAAGCCCTGTGAGTCCTCCCCCTGCTTTTAGCCTGTACCTTTCACCTCCACTGCAAACTCAATATGTATTTACCACCTTTTGCAAAATATACTAGAAATCTTTATTAATCTTTGTCAATAATGGTCAATGAATTGAAAGCTATCAGGTTTTTTTAAAATATTTTTGAAGCATTTGTCAAAAAACCCCTCAAACCTTACAAAAAAAAAAAAAAAAAAGGTTTTTTTCCTCTCTGGACATAAAACATACACTTATTATAAACAAATACTCTATCACCCTATCTGCTCAAAAGGAGCAACACTTTGATATAATTTTCTTTCAGCCATAATCCCAATATAGCTGTTTTAACAGAGCCAGATTACTTATACATGCATGACTTATAATTAATGGCAAAAATTCAGAAGCAAGTATGTATCTCACTGTTGTATACTGCGCACACATGACAATCATTCAGTCTTTCTTATTCACAGGGACATTTACACAGAAGCTGGTATAAATAAGAGTGGCAGAGTCCAGAACTTGTTTGCATCTAATTTACTGTAGATATTTGTAAATTTTCCCAGCATTACAATATATTGCTTTACTCCCTGCCCAACTATGACCAAACAACAAATTAAAACCAGACATGAAATACACTTAATAAATATATATTGAGCATGCCTAACCTAACAACTGCTGCATGATATCAATGGTAGTAAAAGATATTATTGTGCAATTTGCATAACATAATTCCACTTAAAGCAATGGACTGTTATGAATAATATGTTATTAGACTTACAAGAAATAGAGTAGAAAACTATGCTCAAACAAAAGAATTTTAAGAATTTTGCCACCATTATGTCTCTTTGTGATTAATTTTAAGAAACAAAATTCATAACTGAAGAGCCATTATTAGTACTGGTCCAATTACACATACCCAAAGATGATCAAGATGATATGATACCTTTACATTTAATGAAAGACTTTATTGAGATTTCTGAAACTATGAATTATGTCAGGGTGCAATTTGTTTCTCTGTATTTTATTGCACAGCTACCAAATTTTTGCTTAAAAAGAAGAAAACTCCATTTTATTACTAGGAATGAGAGACTATAGGTATGGTCTAATTATGTATACACTCCACAAGACAGAAGATAAGTATTTCTTTATGGCTACCAGAAGTTTTGGGCTTAATTTCAAATTAATTAACAGCAAACACAATCTCATATCCAATTAACAAATTCACTCACCATGATTCCAGTAAGTAAACAGACCCCTTTTCCACAGTATGTATTTGGTACCATATCCCCATATCCAATGGATAGAAAAGTTATTGAAATCAACCACATTGCTCCAAGGAAATTGCTAGTAACATCCTGTTGGTCATGGTATCTGAAAAGAAGAAGAAAACAATTTCTTTATAGTGAAAACATTTGTTAAACAATTGTGCTCTCAGAAAAAAAAATGCATTAACTGGTCCATACAACCATTTTTGTATACAATCTCATTTTAAAAGCAGCTGTAAGGAACTAAATATAACTCAGATACAATTACATGAGCAGTAATGAATCAGAAGATATAGAAATAACACCAGTAGTAGGAATGGTTTATATTTCAGTATTTGTTTATTACTGTAAAGTAGCAGAAAACTCTTTGTTTTTATTATAACTTCTTCACCAGGGGTACAAGTCCTGGTAATACTCTGCAGGAGCATAAGGCACCACAATACCACAGTTGCTGTGGTTTGAAACAAATATGAGAGTCAGAACACATTGCGTGCACAACCAGACAGCAGAGTACATCTTCATCTCCTTGGCCTGAGTGCAATGCTATGATCCGAAATCCAATCCTAAATGAACACATACATGCTGACTTAGACAACCTATGGTCTTCCCTCTCCTTCCACAAGTTCAAGGTAAATAAAATGTATGCCATTGTATTTCTCACCATCAAAAGATGTTTATCTTAAATATAGCAAAAACTCCCTTTAGTGTCTAGTCAGCTATTACGTGAAATTTCATAATGTGCCATTTCTTGACTTAGTTTCAATATTATAGTAGAATATGTTCACTTGCTCCTTCCAAAAACTGCCAAGTTTAGATTAATAATCTTGTCTTCACATGACACATACACCGAATGGAAGGTGAAGATACATTTTACTTTTAAAAACCTGTTGTCACCACTCTCTCTGCGGTGGGGGAAAAAAAAAAGCCGAATAGCCTAAAGTAGGGTGGAATTTTGCTTCCTGGACAGGGCAGCTCTGCCATAGAGACTCTCTGCAGCAGCCACTGCAGACTCAAGGTTGCAATCACCCCTACAGCTTCTGTGAAGCCTCAGGTTAACTAAATGCTATTAGATTCCCCAAGGGTATTATTTTAGCCAGTCCCTAAATCTGTGTCTCACAGCAGTCACAGAGGGCCATTTATTTAATTAGTTCACAAATCCGTAAACAATCTTCTTCCCACAACTGAAATAACTGCTTCTGTTTCCTTCCTTTCCGGACTGCAGTCTCCGTGACGGACCAAGAATGCAGAGCAAGCACACAGGCACCTCAGGAAACTCCCAGTTCTCACACTTGTAAGATATTCACCATAAATGTCTGAAAAATGCTATCTTCAAAGTCCCATCCATGCTCTGATGATTACAACTACATAAAAGCTCTTTGACTGCCAGAGACCACAGCAATCACTCCAATCAAGCCTGTTTCAGACTTCACCTGGATTTTCCTCTCTCCTGGTGTCAGTGTTTTCTCTCACATACTTTATGCAGGTTTTTCTGTTTTGCCTAGAACAAAACCTAAGAAAATGTAGGAAAAGCCCAGATTTGGAGGTCCTAAGGACATAAACAATAATAACCACAACAGCAAAAAAGAGTTAAAAAAAGAACTAAAAAGAACGGCAGATTTAACTCATGATCATAGAGTTTTGCATACAGCAAAACACAATCTGACTTTTTTTTTTTTTCCCTAGACTGCACTAAATGTTAGGGATTTTGGTCTCAACTTAACAAACATAGCAAGTAACAGCAGTGAAACAAATATATGGATGCAGAGAGAGAAACACAGTTTTCCCATCCAGGAGGCAACAACAAAGTCCGGTACAGGACTAAAAATCATGCTAAAAATCCCTAGAGAGTATCAAGTAAGAGATATGATCCACAGGGTCTGGATGAGCTTACAGAAGGGTACTAAAGCTACAATACATTCTAAGGTTAGCAACTAAGGCAAATATTAAGAAATGCCCATATAAATATTTATAATACATTTCTTTAATGCCTCTCTTTGGACTTTGACCCTGGTCATTTCCATGCTTCATATGACTGAAAACAGAACATTCAAAGACAACTCACTAAGTTCCAGAAATAAATAACTCATAAGGAATATCAAAACTGCTTTCTTATGTCTTGAACGACACGGGGAAGAGATAATGGAAGTCTTTATCCACTTATGCTCCTTTGCCCATGTCAGAAAACATACAAGCCAACCTACACATAGGTTCTTTAAAAAAGGTGACATAAATTTTAAAAGGCACATCAGAAATTCTTCAAGTTTCATTGGAGACATGGAGACAATTAAGGTTCCCTAGATGAAGTATTCATTAAAGGTATCTACATCAGTATTTGTTAGCACAATTCAAGAACCTGTTTAAATGTTTCCATCTTGTTAGGTCAGGAGTTCTGGATCTCCTGCTCAGAGTATTTCACCTAGTTATGATTTTAAGGCTATAGTTCAGCAATCAAATGTTGCATGCTTTATTTAAAAATCATCACTAGTATATATTAATGAATTTACTGTGATTAAGAAACAAAGGCTATGGGAGGACATGAAATTGTTGCAGGTATTGCTGCAACTGCTCAAGCACAGTAAAGCATGCAAATTATATAATTTAATATTAAAAAAAACCTAATTTTTTTTTTTTTTTGTGCAACTGTACACAGAAAGTTGAAGGGCTGACTTCTGAAGTTACAAATCTGTAGGTAAAATTGAGAGAGTATAAAAGGGTATCACACTCATGATAATATGATAATCCTGTAAAAATTTCTTTGACATATTTTTAAGAAGGTGGTTTAATCTTGTCTCATATATTTTGTAACCTCACTTAAAACTTTTGAATCTCTGTGGTTAGCAGTTGTGGTACATGTCTACATGCTTTGGATTTTCCTAAGATTACTGCTGTGTCAGCAGAGATTTCCAAGTCCTTTATTAAGTAATTAGGCATTACTATCACTTGAGACTCAAGCCTGAACCAGCAAAGCCAGGACAGTCTTCTGCTACCCTGTGTCCACAATCAGGTAAAAAAAAATATTATTATATCTGCATCAAAGCAGGAAAAGCAGTATCTTAAGAAAGTAGTATTGCAGAATCTTTATTTGTACATTCACGGAAATGGCTAAAAATTAACACCAGAGCCATTTAAACTACTTTGTTTTGAGGAAGGGGAAAGAAATCAACCCACTGCCTTTAGATGTGTTTTTGAAGTTATCCCAGCATCAAAGAGTGAACTTCTCCATTTATGCAGGGAATAGCAAAACGGTCACAGCAAAAGTTAAACTTTCTCACATTTTTCTATAGGAGCATCTCTAACATGTGGCTGTAGAAGTCACCAGAAGACCTCATAAAAGCCATTCCTACAACTGTATCTTTCACTTTACCATTGAGATTATTCCCAGTAGAGCCAATTCCAGTGGACATTATAGAGAGCAGAGAAGCCAACTACACCAGCAGTAGTTGGCGTCTTGCTCTCTGCCAGTAATCAGAAGCCACTACGAACATCTCCTCATTCCAGCTGGACTGTGAAAGACAACTTGGGTATAACACATTCCAATATTCAACTGTAGTTTTCCCACAGTATCCATTCACTCTATATCTGAAACTTCTGAAATCCAACAGGAAAACACTTTACCATGGAAAGCTAGGAAGCCTGAAATTTCAGAATTAAAGAAATAGAGACAAAGATTTCCTTTCAGTGAAGAGTTTTACACTTCTTGACAGAAGAATCTAATGACAAGATTCTTCAAAGCAGAATCTTGTCATTACCAACCAAATTTCAAAACGGAAGATTTGTTGTCATTAATTCTTATTTATAAAGAGGTTTTTATTTTTATATATTTTTATTTTTTAAATTAGTCATGGCAAATATTCATGTAAATATTTAAAGCCCACTATTCTTAGTGAACAAAAATCTGCATAAGAAAGATTGTGAATCACTTGAAGGTAAGAACTAGTATTTAATTGTATTAAACCTGCATCTATATATAGTATGATTTTCTTGATTACACTCAGCCTCACACAGCTGCAGAATAAAGGGTCATTTAGAAAAGCTATGTATTCCTTCAGTGTACAAAAATCATTGGCTGAAGTCACATAGGCATAAGAATTATTTATCACACTTCTTTTCTAATAAGGAATATGTCAGCAGGCAGGCAGTGCTGCAGCTGGAACACACTATTCACCAGGCAATCATCATTCTGTGAAACACCACTATCCAGTTCTCACCAATCAGCATATATAAGTCTTGACACCACTCTAATTTAAACCAAAAATAGCTGAATTATTGTATTTGTGAAAAAATAGCATGGCTCAATTCCTTCTCAAACCAAACTGAGTGGGAGTTTTACAACTCATCTCAGAAAAATATAAATATATTCCTCCGGCGACAATACTGCAGTGGCTTTGTTTGTCAAAGAAATATTTCAAATTCTTCATCAAACAGCAGTCTCCTTCTTCTGCTTTCACTGTTGGTGTCATGATTTTCAGTACTGCTTCCCTTCCCTGTGTGTATGTGATGAAGTTTCATTTAGTTGGTAGAAACATCTGCTTTTCAGCTGCACATAATTATCACACATTCACATCTGGACATCTAAGACACATTAATCTTAAAAAGAGATTAATAAGAAGTAATCAAGTGTAACATTAAGCTTGACCACTGGTGCACTAACTCACGCTCAGCAGTTTCAATTCCGTTACTCTCGCTTCCATGAACAGTCGCTGATAACTTTGCTATTTTTGGTTTTGCCCCCTTGAACAAGTAAAGGAAAGAACTAAAAATGATTGAAAAGATGACCATTTCTGTAGGGAAGAAATAGACTGCTTTTACCATAATCAAGAAGGAAGTCCTGGCAATGGCAATTCAGGCTGAGTTTTTTCTTGTCAAACGTAAAAATCTTTTAGACTATTAACAGCTGGAAACAGGCTTATTCCAGTAAATCAGAAACTTGTCAAGGCTCTGTTGAGAAACTGATTGATCTAACCACTTATTAGAGCTCCCCCACAGTATCAGACCATTCTGTTACTGTCTTTTTAGTCTTAGTTAGATGGTTAATACCAGCAGCAATTTATCTAAGATGATAGCAGAGATGTCTTTGTACTCCTTCTCCCTTCCTCCTGTTTAAAAGAAAGAAAAAAGAAATCCATAATGGCACATGGAAGGAACAGTGGGGCTGACTTCAAATATGATTAAGTCAATGGAAGAAATTTTGCCTGCCTTGATGGGCTTAGGATCAGAAGGGCAGCTTGGAAAAATGTATGGTGCTCCTTATCATTTTTCTAACACTTCTGCTGATGTTCCCCAAATATTTATGAAGAGCAGCAAAAATGTTATTGTCACAATAACTGCTTAATGAAAGTGCAAAACACCACAACAAATGCCTGCATTTCAAACAGACTGATTCACAACTGTAGCAGTTGTGAACCCAATCAAAAGTAATGGGTAAGAGTCAGCTGAATGGATTGCTTCTACCACAGCCAGAAATATTAATGATTTTTCTGCTAAGAGCACTTTCAGGCTATTTACAAAAAGCTAATAAAACCAAGAAATGTGAAGCATTCTATGTAATTAGCATGTTATTTGCAAGATAAATGAAAAATAATCTAAAAGGAAACAAAAGGACCTAGGGGAGAAATATCAACACAAAATCAACACAAAAATGGGGGAGATTGTGTGTTTTTAAGAAATTTTACCATTGTTTTTAATAAAAACTATAGTTTAAATATAAGGGTAAAGACATAAAATTACCCCTAGCCTCTGTCAGATACTCACCCATCAATTCTTGAGCAAGACAAACCACCAGTAGAGAAATAATGATAAACTGCCATTTTCACTAAGGATGCCAAGCTTTTATTTGTCCTCCACTGGTGAAGGTCTTGTCTTCAATGGTGCTGTAGAGAGCAAATGCTGTGCTAAATCACTATACCTGTCTGCAGCTGTAGCAGATGGGAAGATCTTCCATCTTTCCAAGAGAAGCCATTTAGCTACAAGCAAAAAATCTGCTGTAGCTCCTTTAAAAGTACACAACCATTTTTTTTTAAAACCCTGTGGTTTCAACAATAGTGTTAAGAATATTAAGGAGAATCTGTTGAATCAGTTCTGTAAATATTGGGAAATTGGGAAAGGTTTAAATTTGTGACAGACAGCAATCCACTACAAAGAACAGAAGTGGAGAGCTCAGTATCAATGTACCAAAAAGTAATCCTGCAAATGAAGTGGGGACTACTGCTTCAGAAGGTCTTGACAATGTGAAAAAAATAATGTGTCTTATCAAAGTTTCCAGAGAGTTTAAGGAGAACTTTTTCTTGCCTTAATTAAGAAACACACCCACCTCCCCTCAAGCCCCAGTTTTGGTACTTATCCCCCAGTACAGGCATATTCTTACTCCCACTGTGTTCTTTTCAACAGTTTCAAGCTATTTTGTTCCTGCAGTGATACAACTGAAGTTGTGACTTGTTGTGACTCAGCAGAATAAAGAATATACCTAAAGCTCTTGGAAAGCTGTACAAAAAGTCCTCAGCTTTGCCTACAGATGTGTTTTTTAAACATATAATCTGACTGTTTTGAAAAACAATTAGGTTCACTGTGCTTAAACATGGCTTATTTTAATGAAGTTAAAAGCACATAACAGAACAGAATGTAAGGAATACCTTTGTGTCTCTCAGAGGTGAAAGCTGGGACTAACAGAAGCAGCTGTCACAAAGGTTCCCTGACTGATTCTTCTCATTTCAAAAAACTTACAATAATTATTCTGTGTACAAAATTCTGGTTAATCTTGAGTATTTGGACTAACAGATTTTATTATGTTCAGATCGTCTTCCTTCAGAAAGGTCTATCTTCTTCATTTTGTAGAGCAGGCTCAGGAATTCAGCTTTTCTTAGTTCTGTTTCTTTACATTTGATAATATTCTCTCACCAATAAAAAGAGTTTGCATGTTTCAAAGGAGTGCCTTTAGATTTTAAAAACTCAACTCTCTAGCCTTTCCCAGCTTCTATATACACACCCAGACTCTGAAGAATAACTAAGCATGCTTCACATAACTCAAGCTTTAAGAGGCAAAATCAGGCTCTAACAGTTGATATTAGTTGCTGGATCAGGAATAGCAATCAGCACCAAAACAGTATGGTATGAAAAAGTATTCTTACTCATGGACTTTGGCACATGTATTACAATGTGCTCCACAATTCCATAATCACATGTGACTTTCTGGTCTTCACAAAAAACACACTAGCATCTTTTCTAATGGAAAGAACAACTGGTCACAGCATAAAATACCTTACTGGCACTTTTAGCCTCATTTTCTTGAAAATGAAATGTCACATTTTAATTTTTCATAGCTCTCTGACAGACTCTTTGGATGAAATTAAGATTTTATTTTACAGCTGATGATTATTTTGATGACCTTCACCTTGCGAGGTCTCAGCTCCCGGCTTCCCAGTTTGATTAGCTTTTATGCCCAAAGCTCCAGCTAAAACACATTGAACTAAAAATTCTCTATAATGACACACGTTTAAAAATAATTCTCTTAAATCAGACATAAAAAATTTGCATCATACTGAAATTCTTCATTTTGCCAAAAACAGTGGCAGATCCCAAAGAGGCAAAATAGCCTCTTAAACGCATCAGTACCCATGCATGAAATAACATGGAAAAAATTCTTAGTGAACAAGCAATACATCAGGCTTTCCACAATGCATGGGGAAAATGAGTAGTTGACACTCTTTTGTTACTTTAGCAGCTTAGCGAGGAGAGCACACATGGGGAGTGTTTGTTGTCAGGCTCTTCTTAAGCACAAAGCTGATTTACACCAGCATCTTCATCTCACTGCTCTAACTGTTAGTATACATGCTGTAAAAGCACCTAAGAATAAGTTTTTGAAGCTATTTGAATTTAAAATCAAATTTAAAATTACTCTTTAATCCAGTGGAGAGACATACTGTCTGAAAAGCTCGAGACAGAAGCTGATAAAAAGAATATGTATGTTAAAATCCTGGACAAGCCACACTTTGAGTAAATATTAACTCTGCTTTGAAAGCAAAATTCAACAAGTAATCCAGAAAGGACAGTGACTGCAAACACACTGACTATTAGAAATAAAACCTGAAATATCCAAGAGCTGCTCTTTCTGTAGTTCTGTATATTGTCTTTATCATAAATTGTTCTGTAAAATAAACTACTATAAATATGCAGTTAATGTGATATTAAAATACATGAAAATGAAAGAAGGAAACTGAAGGGACATAAGCAAGCTTGATGGAAAACTGTTTTTCAGTACTTTGTAATCTTTATTTTAAAAGATAGGCCTGCATATTTTTTTACACCCATATTTTTCACAAAGTCTAATCACTAAAATTTGTCAATACAGAAAGAAGGAATTTTATTTTTAATGTTTGCTTTGCTTTAATTTTTGAGGTCCACAAAATCAGTGGCTAAAGCTGTGTTATGACAGAAATATGAATCATTCTAAATCAAACAGTTTCTTAATGAGCTCTACTGTGAATTATCCATTATATTCACTGGCAACTACTTCAAACTCCTCTAAAATTTTCCCTTATCTTGTATTTTGCATTTCCTCTGGAGATACCCTGTTACTATCTTATACCTAAACCCCTCTCAAAAGGAAGAAAGATTTTTTTTTAAATTGAGATTATTAGAATCAACTGATATCTAAAGATTCTGAATTAGTTTTCAGAAGAAAAACTTTATAAATAAAGTTTTAGAAAGTAGAAATAGAATTAATCACAAGAGACTTTAAATGAAACATACCTATTTTTCTGGCATAAAATAGCAAAACAAGGTAAAAGTTAGCCTTTTATGGGGGGGAAAACAGGAGGAGGTGAAATTATATAGCACAGATTATGCTGAGTTCTTAAAAAATATTTTCTGACAGAGCACCCTGGATGCATTTTTCTTTAATGGAACTAATTTACCATCACAAAATTTATTAGTTCTGTAGCTGATGTATTACCTTCTATAAAAAGAAATTAAGTACAAGCTCATGGTCATAAAGCCTGCTGGTTTGGGGTTTTTTTGTCCAAATTTCATTAGGATATCAACAGTTTTACCAACATATGCAAGTTCTCTAATGTAATGGACATTGGGAACAGATGACTGAAATAAAATAAAATAAAATAAAATAAAATAAAATAAAATAAAATAAAATAAAATAAAATAAAATAAAATAAAATAAAATAAAATAAAATAAAATAAAATAAAATAAAATAAAATAAAATAAAATAAAATAAAATAAAATAAAATAAAATAAAATGCCAATTCCCTTCCCTTTAGAATTGATACTGGATTAATCAAAATGTATGTTCTGGATAAACAGGAGAATAAAACTGGTTTAAATAGGACAGCACCTTATAAATAAACATTTAAAAAATCTAGACAGAATTTATTTTGTTTAGATCAGAACAGAAGCCTGCAGTCAGTACAAGTTTTATTGAGTTATTCAGAATTGCGGACCAGTTTAATGCTCTGTATCAGGAACACTGCTGCAGCTATATGCTTAACTTAAATCAGCCAAATTGAACTTATTGTTGATTATATTTTAATTTATTTTATAACAAGAAATAACTATATTTACAGTTTAGCTTCTGTAAGTCACTGCTTGAAACTAAACAGATTTTACTGAATATTTCTAAAGAAAATTCCAAACCCAAAGTCTGTGTACTTTTGAGAGTCAGCTGAAAGTTGTACAAGATCTCACTAACTGTTCATTGTAAAGTACTGGGGAGTACATTTTTAATGTTCTGAAGCGTAAAGTATAAAAACATAACTATGGATTGCTGTATGGGAAAAGAAACAAAGAAAGCACTTGTAACAAATATTTCTCACTTACTTTTTATGTATGAAACTTCAGCATGAGATTGCAAATACCTAAGGAAAAAATCCATGGTTCTCCCTTTTGAAATTTTGTTCTCTTTGTCAAAACAACCAGAAGGTTAGGAAAATACTTTGGAGTAAATTTTTGTGATTAACGTAGAGAAGTTCATTTACAGGGATTGAGAAAGGTTGTCTACACAGGAGACAATCTTGTGACACTTTCACCATGTCTTACAGCGGGCTGAGTTTACACTATGGACTTCTGTCACAAGGTCCTCAAGGCAAATGCAAGGCGAGAGAATACCATAATTTCAGATAGGCTAGAAAAAATGTAATAGGGCTACATGTAGTACTTTACTCTGGCATGGTAATAAAGGAACATCATCCTCATGCTTATACAGACCTCTGCAGTGTCACATTTGAAGACAGATGTGTTGCCCACCTAAATGCAACCAAAAAGAAAATCTTAAGAGACCTTCACCATAAAATGTTAAATATGCTAGATGCAATTATGGCTTTCTTCGCTCTGTTTTAGGCCTTGACATGTTGTCGCCAAATTCTGTCATACTGTCAGTGTGAGATTATATGTAGTCTGAACCTTGTACTTTTCTCCCCGCCTTTAGTCATTAAGAAGAGTAAAATTTGACATTTTGCTTGTCAGGCAAAAAACCTTGCATTTTCAGTTTGTTTGCCATTTGTTTTCAGTAAAAAATAACTTTTGTAGTGATCATTCTCATTTTAATGACAAACATTTACCAAAAACAAAGGATCTGGTACTATTTTCTCTGAAGACTATGAACATGACAGGACACTTTCTAATGATATATTTTTTTTACCAAAACCATTTTGTTGCCTGATATCTTGGCCTTCATTCAAAGCTTTTTGACTGCATTTTAACTGCTTTCAATGAAGCACAGAAGAAAGAATGAAATTCTGTTCTCCGAAGGAACTTGAGCAGATGACATTTTCAGAAAAAAAATCCATATATTTTCACTCTGTTTTTAATGGAGGGGAGAACTCTGGTTTGTGTGGCAACAGAACTTACCTTTTGCACTATCTACACTTGAAGCATGTGTCTTAGAGTCTATATGTAAACATGTTGTAAAAGTCCTTTAATAAACCAGAAATTATCTAATGCCTATTGTTTACACTGCTGGCAAATTCTATGGAAATCATACAGTAGATATTTGAGTTATCTATGTGACTTTCATGCTTCAACTCAGTTCCCTGGTCAAGATTTAGGCAGGCAAGCACATAATCAGATTTATGCTTAACTAAGGATGTACACAGTGGCAACATTCAGCTTTGGGACCACTATCTATAACTATACTGGCTTGTTATGAAAACTAGATTTAATTTTAACTGTTACTAATTATTCATTTTTCAGAATGTTGAATGCTTCATAAAGGCTGTCAACATAATTAGCATTAAATTACAACAACATGCTGGAAGATTAAATGTTAAACAAACTTGAAATCTAATTTACAGTGCTCTCTTACCCTAGAGATGAGATGAGTTCACTGATGGGACAAATACAGAGAAAGTGTAATATGCACAAGCAGATCTTTTTCTAGCAAGAATGGTGCTCTTAGGGAGCTATTAAGCCTCCTCCATTCACTTGTTTGACTTGCAAGACTTTACAAATACAGAAAAACTCAATCCAGTTGAAAAAGAGAATCACAGGCATTTTTAAGAGTGACTAGAGAGCTACAGCTTTTATGGTATTTTAACTGTTTCAGCTGCCCTGCTTCATAAAAAGTGTCTGAAATTATAACTTGAAAGATGCAAAAAGTAACAAAAAGAGATATTTATTTGGGGTTTCTTTCCCCCCTCATTTTAATGAGTAATGAAAACTTACAGGTCAAAGACACTTTATTCCATTAGCAGAAGTCCATGACTTCTTTTATTAAAGAAAAAACAAGTCTGAGTTCTCAGCATATTTGGTTTGAAAAAGAAAAGCTACACATTGTATAAGTTTGTCTCATTTGAGTAGATGATGGGCCATGTTATACCTAAGCTGTATCTCTGAAGCTACAAAACTTTCACTTTAAAAATGTATAAACAAGCATTGTAGATAGATAGACAGACATTGTAGATGGATAGAAAGATGGATAGAGAGATAGATAGATAGATAGATAGATAGATAGATAGATAGATAGATGTATACACAGAAAAATTTTCCTGTAAGAATTTAACTACATTTGAGTGTTACCTTTTAGAGAACTCAAAACCATGATGTGACTAAAAGAAAAATTATCTTTCACGTTTAAAAGAAAAACTCCTTGATTTTCTCTAGATACATCTGCTGAGTTCCAAAAATTCAGTTGTGACTCCCTTAAAGGGGGAGAGGAAAAAGATTCCAACTATATGGATTAAAGATCCTTGGAAAATACACGAGATAGATAATTCTTCTTATCTATGATGTACAGCTTCAGTCAATTTGCCCTCAGATTCTGGAGTCCTGACTAGAGAAGTACGTGTGAAGCAGTGGTAAAGCCACAAGGACTTCAGCAGGGAATGGCTTATGTATTCTGAATATCCTACCCAAAAGCATGAGAAAGAAAAATGTAAGCATGCAGAATTAACAATATTTCCTCTATTTTCATACCTCTCACCTGGTTTCTCAGAATGAACATATCTAGACTGCATCTCTACCTGTACAATAACTTCAAAATATAAAACAGCACTGCAACCCCACTTTAGTAGAATCTTTTGCTCATTAAGTTAAAATAAATTTTGCTATTCAGCAAGCACCAAGCAACAGCAGTAAACATGATTCTATGCATGACATAGTCACAAAGAGCTTAAATGACTTTGGTCAAGGTCACAACAGAATTGTAGGTTGGATTCTCTAGCTCATGCTATTTTCAACAAACAGAACACCTTTTTTTTGCCAGTAAATTACGCAGTTTGTCACCAAGAAAAAAAAAAATGCACTGTTTATTGCTTTTGTGAAAGAACATGGAATAAAGATTAATGCCACCCTTCGCGAGCTACCAAAAGCAAGCCTGAAGCTTGATGGCTGCACTTCCAAACAGCACCAGCACCTGCGTGCACTCCACATTCTCCTACCCCACTGCAAGCCCAGCAGCTGGTGAGGCGCGTGTCACAAACCCATGGCCAGGTTCCTCCCTCAGGCGTACTCAGACAGTACTGAATTCAACACCAAGCAACTGACCCCGCTGGCACTACTGATTATAACAAAACACCTTCCACGCTCTGCTTTTTGCCAGGGCTGACCAAGAGAGCAGCTTCTCTTCTTTAGAACTCATGTCCCACATCCACCCTGTATGTACTAGAAAGGTGACAGCCAAAAAAAGGAAATCATGGTCAGCCAAAATCCTCTTTTCTCTTCAAGCAACATTAAATTGCAATAAGACTAAAATATTGTTTCTTGCTGCTACATAAAATTCTTCAATTTAACTTTTATACAGCAGCTGAGGAAGCAATGTATTTTGACTCTTTGATGCTTCATTTCATTAAAAAGATTTCCAGACCTTATGGGACAGCTAAAACATAGACTGGCTCATGGTTCTTTCTGTAAACCAAGACAAGATACCCCTTCTAGGTGTCTCTTGTGTTTACTAAAAATATAATAGATTTTATAGATAATAATTAGGCATTGTTTAAGTCTTATTAAAAAAAAAAGACCCTTCCATGTCACAGAACTGTTAACTCCTAAATAATTTATCAAGAATTATTCAATCAGCACCCCTTCCTGAACATGGATTTTTCACGGCAGAAGCTAACAACTTATGAGATCACCAGGTTACAGATTGAACTATAGAGGTTTTGACAGCTAAGTCCCAAACTTTAAAAGATTTTTAGTCACATTTCTGTTTAACTGTTTGCTCTACTGTGCAATGACCAGAAGCTCACTATTTTAACACCATGTCCTTTGCATCCGTCTTAGTCTGCTATTGGATATTTCCTACGAAAGAAAAACCCAACCAAAGACAAAAGGATTTAAAGATAACAGAAATAAAATCAAGTTCAGCTGCTGTGCTCAAGCAGCAAGATATAAGTGTTTCATCATTTTATAAAATGGATATGCATGTGTTAGCAATGCCTTGGGTAATAGTCACTAATTTTTGCTTTAACTAAAAGGAACTATATCAGCTCTTCCTGAAAGTTATGGTCTATAGCTCAAGGATTCAAGGTCATTCCCAATGTGGAAAGGTTAAGTCTTAAAGAAATGAAAAAAAAAAACAAAATAAGAGGGCCAGCCAAGTTGGTTGGTCTCACTGGAAGCTGGGATCATCCATCCATATCTGGAGAAAACATACCTGGACAACATACCACAGCAGCATGGCAAGCAGCAGGTATGCAGCAGCACAAAGGGAGCTGTGGAGAACAGACATTAACTGCCTATCTCACTTCTGCACGGCCAGCAAAAGCTTTTTTGGCGTCTTACTGGGCGTGTCCTAATGTTTAGTCTAGTAGCCCACTAAATTCCAGCTTAACCTTTTGGATATTTTACTTCTAGTAAGTAAAAATTGCTTTGCAGTTTCAAGCTGCATATACCTTGCTTGTAGGGTCTCTTTGCACCTGTTGAAGATTTATGAATAACCTGCTGCAAAAGAGGAATGACAGCACTGCAGGCAAGGAAACTGAAGCACAGATGTAGTAAGTGAAAGCCTTTGGATTGCTGAACTGCTTGTGTAAAAACTGAGTTTTAGTATTCCATCCTTATAGAAAATCCTGATATTTGAAAAATTAAGTTCACTTATCTACAGATAACTTTCAAGTCCCAGGTTTTAAAATTCTTCTGCCTCGTACTCCAAAACTGCCTACAACTCAAGAAATTTTTAATGCAACCAGTCTAATTGGACAAAACAAATGCTATGGAATTCCATTTCTATCTACTCAACTTTAAAAGATTAAGATATTCTTTAAATGACCAATGGCCTACTTTATAATGTCATCACCAAAATAAGCACTGCTGAACAATGTATCATTGCACTCCTATGGCTTGGACACACACCTGGCATACCTGAAATGTGAATCCTATTCACTTCTTATTAAGTGAATACTTTTTTACACATTCAGCTGGCCATGTTAGTCAAAGAAGACTACATTAACACTAATATTAATAAAAATCCTCTGTTCTGCAGTTACACATGTAATAATTATTGTTTATGTATTATAATAGGTTTTATTGTTTTAAAGACAGCATACACAGGTTTTTACTGCTATTTTCACATTTCAAGTAGTCTTTTGCAAGCCAAAGTTATTTGTAAATATTTAGTTAATTCATGGAATAAATAAAATTTTTAAAACAACAATCCCCACAAACAAGAAAACCAATTTGCATGCCTGTACACAATTCCTGATACTAATACTTAAGTTTGTACCCAAGGCTCATGCCAACAATTTGGCAGGATTTGCACGATTACCCAGGCAGATGCAATCATTCTATCCCCATCATCAAAGGACTTTAAGCTAATGCAAGCCCACTGGCTCCCAGAGAGTCTGCACCAGGTTTCAAACCAGGCTGTACCCCCATGGCCCCAACACCCTCTATTTCTGTGTGTTCTTAACCGATTCATGTACCTGCTGCTCTGGAACATTTGGAGTACTTTTCACCTTCACTGCACCCTCCCAGTTATTAGGGACTGATCTCTTTTGCTGTCAGCCTTGGCAACAGAAGATATCCCTTAAGCCCTGAGTCACAAGCACTGTGTGTGAAGTACAGTACAGGGACTTCTCTTTAGAGCCTGGCTGTTCCAATGCAGCCTGAGGTGAGACTGCAGCGCTGAGCACGGAGCCTGCACACACCTGGCAGGAGCACAGCTTCACTGTCCAGACAAGGGATTTGGAGGTCACACCACCAAAACAACATGAACATACCCCCCTTGCAAGTGAGACCACAGAGGCGCTTCTCCACTTGAGGCAGGGAGTACACAGGGAAAACAAGCCAGCTAGCAGGGCATAATTCCTGCCTGGGCAGTGTTCTCAGCACAAGCTGTCAGCACAGTCACCATCCATCAAAACTGAACAGTTCACCTTAAACTGCTCTATCAACACATGAAGGCATCATCTTCATCTGAACACCACCAACCTCCAGAAGTGTTTAACTCCCGTTCTTCCTTACTAAAAATTACTCCAATTATTAGTACTGCAGTAAGTGTTATTCTTGGACACAACTGTCCTGAGCAGTGTGCAAACACAGTTCAAAGACAACCCCTGACCCAGAAACTTGCAACCTAAATAATCCAAGACACTTGTTCACTTCACATTCCGCCGACGCCCTCAATACTCAGTTGATATACTTCAATTCAGTGAACCACTCTTGTGCAAAGCCACAGGAATTTTGTCAGTGGATTTCATTTATCACAGAATAAGGCTTAAAAAGAAATACTGGATATCAATCTGGTTTAGAGAAAAAACAACTGCAAGTAGAGTAATGTTCTATTGTCACAGTCAAAAATATTCTAGATTGATCAGCCTGAGCTCTGAACTATGTCATACCACTGTTTGGGGAACACAAGTGTAAATGAGGACACACACCAATACCTACTACTTCTAAGTGATGTTGCAAATCACTTACTATCTCAATACCAGCTGCAGTAAAAACTATAGCTGATTTTGAACTTTTAAAGAAAAAAAACTACCCAAGCAAGAAAAATCTGCTATTGAGAGAACAAATTAAAATGGAAAAATCACAGAAAAGGAAAATACAGTACATACAAAATATTGAAAAAGCACCTCCTCCTGTTTCTCGCCAAAAAACCACTAATTCTCTTGAACTGCACAATTTCATATCTCTATCTATGTCCTCGTATTGACCTCATAAATTTGAATTTTTAGGACCAAGTTGTAAATTCCCAATAGAATCCACTCTTCAATATCTAAGGCTAGAGTTCAGTCAGCATATTGGAAGCTTATTCGCAGTGAAGTGATAACCGTGGCCTATACTCCTCACTTTGCCCAAGAAGCAAAAGAAAACCAGTAGAAAAGCTTAAAATCACACTTCAGGGTGCACTTTTCAAAGACATTAAACTGTTGCAGCAACAAATTCTATTTTGAAATGACAAGACATTGCTTTTTGCTTCAGTGTGACCCTATTTTATAAGGATTGCTTTTGGGGTACTATGGCAAACAGCTTTTACTCATTTTGAAGCAAAATATTCTGAATAGTTTAAAAGGCTGGCCAAAAGAGAGAGGAAAAATTCAATTATCTCATCTAAAAATATGAGGATGAGAATATATAACTTTGGACCGAGTAATGAAATAATGATAAAAAAAATTCCAGAAATTGCTTTCTTATCTGAAAGAATTTGGAGCACGTACAACCATCCTTACTGACCAGAACAAAGACTGTTCTCTTAATTATGTTTTATAAATTCAAGATTAATTAAAAAAAAATCTTTTCATCCTTGAAAGCAGGTACGTAGTGCCCTGTAAGTATTTTCATTATTTTCAGATTTTTCTGCATAGAAAAATAGTTTTCATTTTGCTCACTATTTTTGAACTATACATGAGCTTTTCCACTTCATACTATTCTACAACTATTATACATATAAGTCCTTTGTGAACAAAAACGAATTTAACCTAAGAAAAGTTTTCTTGCTCTAGTTAATCCAAAAGACAAGTATCTTTTTCTTTAATTAAGCAAGTAGATTTTTTATTTGCATGTTTTTTAACTTTTTGTTTTTTGTGCTCCCTTCCTCAAAGTTGGGTCTGCTATTTCAGGACTACAGAAACACTGATATCCTTTGGCTTGCTATATTTTTGTGAAGGAATGATTATATCCAGTGACACTTCATCAGTTATTGCTATTTTTCATATTTATAAGGAAAATTCTAATAACCTAAACCAACTGAAGAATATTCTTACTTATACTCCCAAAGTTATTTTGCTGAGAATACACAAACAGTATTTTCAAAGGGAAGTAAAATATGACTTAAAAAAATAGCAAACCTAAATAATCAGAACAGGTGCATCTGCTTTCCCCTTTAAATATACATAGCTGTTTTGTTTTCAAGCAGCAAAAGAACACATTATCCTTCTGATACACCTAGAACAGGAATATTTTATTTAGATCAATTGCTCTTTTTTGGATCTGGGTTATGCATGTCAGACATTTACCAATGTACTTCTATGAATAAATTTCCTTGTTGCCTTCATTGCATGATAAAATAACGGATCTGATGGTTTAATTGTAACTTTTGCAGCAAAAATGAAATTGGTTACATGTGGTTGTAGCTATTAATTGTTTTGAGATGTAAATATTATAAAACAGTAACCTAACATTTAAAGTTAAGCTACACTCAGTGTGCAAAACCAGGAATTAAGACTAGTAGGCAGAGAACCATTCATTCACAGCACAGGTGCAAGTCAGGATGACGACAGGAGATCATTGCTTATTGTTGTTTTGAATACTTAACTTTTAATGTTTGCCACCACTGAAGAAACCTGTCTGCCAGTAGTACATTCTAGTTTCAGTGAGCTGTGAGCCAAGGGAAGGTAAAGAACCATGACAAACAGCCAGCACTGGCCATGCACAAACTCTATTTGATCTCTTGACAGTCATGAGACTGAAAAAAATGAAAATCCTATGTCATTGCTTCTGACCTTCTGGGCCTAAAAATAGACTTAAAATTAAATATCCAGGCTTGGTTTGTTGTTGGTGGGTTTTGATTGCTTGTTTGTTGGGTTTTTTTTTTTGGTTGCTTTTTTTAAACTAAGAACAAGAATCTTCCCACTGGCACTGCAGAGAATGCAAAGAGTAATTTCCATTAGAAGGTGGCCTTGTGAATATGCATGCAACGTACAAAATCAGATAAGGTCCTCAATATAAGTAAAGAACTGAAATAATACATACTGTGAGGAAATTAGATAGCTAAGAAACATTTTTTCCTTCATGAATTACAACTGAAGTGTCAGTGTATCCACTAGCTTGTATCAAATGAATCCTTAACATTTGCCTCCCAGTTGTCATGTATGAGCTGCTTACTGGAAACTTTGTAATGGTATCATATTTCCAAGAAATAAGACAGACATTTCTTTGTAGAAAACAAGAATGAGCAGAAAGCAGAAAAAGATTTCACCATCACACACAGATGGGATTTTGCGTATGTGTATGGTTTTTGAGTTTGTTTTTGTTAAAACAAGGAGAGACTACAGAGCAGAAACTGACAAGAAGGAGAAATGCTGACTAAAACAAACTGCTCTAACTGAACTGACTTCATTGCCAGAAGTCAAAGAGATGAACAAATAGAACAACAAATGGTGCCAAAAGTGTGCTCTCTGCAGAAGAAGAAAATCCAGTTCTGTTCTCAGTTCTCCTCTGTAAATCCACAGAAATGCCAGGCATGTGACAGGATGTCAACATACGTATGCAACATACGACATCAGATAAGGTCCTCAATATAAGTAAAGAACTGAAATAATACATACTGTGAGGAAATCAGATAGCTAAGAAACATTTTTTCCTTCATGAATTACAACTGAAGTGTCAGTGTATCCACTAGCTTGTATCAAATGAATCCTTAACATTTGCCTCCCAGTTGTCATGTATGAGCTGCTTACTGGAAACTTTGTAATGGTATCATATTTCCAAGAAATAAGACAGACATTTCTTTGTAGAAAACAAGAATGAGCAGAAAGCAGAAAAAGATTTCACCATCACACACAGATGGGATTTTGCGTATGTGTATGGTTTTTGAGTTTGTTTTTGTTAAAACAAGGAGAGACTACAGAGCAGAAACTGACAAGAAGGAGAAATGCTGACTAAAACAAACTGCTCTAACTGAACTGACTTCATTGCCAGAAGTCAAAGAGATGAACAAATAGAACAACAAATGGTGCCAAAAGTGTGCTCTCTGCAGAAGAAGAAAATCCAGTTCTGTTCTCAGTTCTCCTCTGTAAATCCACAGAAATGCCAGGCATGTGACAGGATGTGTTCTGGTCATACAACAGTGTAATGTGGGCATTTGTGGTTCATATTGCTTGGTACACAGGCACATTATACCCATGTGTGTATTCAGAAAACAATATTTTTTCTTCCTTTCCATAAAAAAAACCAAAACAAAAACAAACACACAAAACCCCCCCAACTAAACAAAAAACCCAAAAAAACCAAAGCAAAACAAAAAAAAACACCCAAAAAATCCAGATCATAAAGAGTGGCTACCTTCCACACAACCTAGAAAGCAGCCCACTTCTCACAGATGAGACACCCATTCTATAGAAGAGTAGAATTCTTTTACTCAGATTCCTCTTCTAGTCAGACTCTTCAATGACTTAATGTTAAACATACTAATTTCTTTTTCTCAAGAAACCAAACTTTTCTATTTTAACTGAAATAAACAACTGATGCCCATGCACAAATCTATTTTCAGTAACAACATATGTATGGGAAACTGCAAAAATTAATCTGCTTGTAGGGGGTCATAATTCAAATGTGAAAGTAATAAACTCATAATGTTCTAGATCATGTGCCTCAGAGATATTATAAACACAAACATCTTTTGAGTAAGACCCAATAAAAAAGTTAGATTTTCATTATGAAGCCTACACATGAAAAACAGCAATACACTGCTACTGGCAATGAGAAGGCAGATGATACCCATGCAATGCAATCTTCCCCTCAAAACAGACATTATATATACAGCAACACTTGATGCTTTCCCCACTTTTACCTTCCAAATTCCCTCATCTAGATTACTCTGCAGCCCTAGCAACCCATTTATACTCAGCTGGCTGTCCACCACCATTATCTGTACCACATTCTGCCCTCATACATGACCTTAAACGCCAATTGTGGAAAATACCTTGCTCACCAACCCAAAGTGTCACTTGCTATAATTAGCATTCTGGGAGCTAACTATACAGTCATTAAGGCACCGAGAAAGACACATGTCCTGTCTTAGTTCAGTGTATATCAAGTGATCAGTCAGATGACCATTAATGCAGTGAAGTCTTTATTCAGACAGCCAACTTGCCGGGCTCAACCCATGACCTGTCTCCACAGGTCATCTTTTGAGATGGATAATGCTGCTCTTTCATGTTACCTTCCTATGAAATGCAGGGCTTCCAATCTCCCTTCCTGTTCCCAGGATTGTCTGCAATAATAACAACCTAACTGAACAGAAGAACAATCTGAACACCAGGTTGTCATTCAGCAGCAACGGCTTTTGCTGAGGACACACAACTCCACAATAAAGGGCACTGCCTACTGTAACTTCCTTTCTCACTGAGAACATGGAACAGAAGGAGAATCTTTCCTCTCCAATCCCAAGTCTTAATATTTTAATCTATTATGTCTTATCACCATCATCTTGTTCCAATTTGGATGGTCAGTTAAATGAATTAATACACTAAAGAACTACTGCTAATGCAAACTCATGCAATGCTACTATATGAGAGAAATTATAGCATGGTGCTAGAGCGATGCAAAGAAACAGTTAACAACATCAAATTTTATTAACATAAATTACCCCTTATTAAACCAAAGCTACCAGGCTGCTGCCTAGTTCCTAATTTCTGTTAGATGTATTAAAATTCATTGTGTTTTCATGTATAATGCCAAATGGAAAAGAAAACACTCCTAATGATAGAATTTATTTTCAGGATCATTTTGTGTACAAAAATAGTCTACTTAAAATAAAAAAAAGGTTCTCTTGAGTTAAAACTAAGAAAAAAGTCAAGAGTAGCTGGGAAAAAGTGTATCTCATTTGTGTAAACTAAACTTTTAACACCTAAGCAATTCAAATGCATAAAGACCTTGGGAGACGTCTTCTGAGGACTATGATTTCTACACAGAACAGAAAATATTCAGTGGCCATAATTGTCCTTTCTCGTGATAAATTACTATTGTATCTGCCTCCAACTCTGCAAAAAAGGGATGCTTAACTTCAGATGGCAGAATATTAGGAGCATTCCAATATATGGGGTTTTGAGGTTTTCTTCTGAGAACTCTTTCTTACCACATACTTCTATATGGGCTATGGATTTAAATGGTTCTGATGGGCTGACTAGTAACTGGAATCCAGGGTCAGTATAATTTGTTTGGCAAAATACTTACATATTCCCTCAAGGGAAAACTGGAAGAAAAACACAAAAAACTGGCTGTGCAACTAGCGTGAATGACTTAAGTATCTAATTCCAAAAGCCAAAATATATTCTTTTTAATGTTTCTGAAAGATAAAATTAACTTTTTTTTTCTTGTTAAAATATGAATCTTGGACTGGAAGCCAGGAAGAGAAGGCAATTATGCTAGAGATATATTAACCGAGTACTAACTTTTATATTTAACCTGCTTTTAGTTGTGTTGTGTTGTTCTTCAATTTAAAGGAGTCTGTGGCTATTCAGCCTACTGTCCAAACTATTATAGTCAATTCAAGGAGAGCAACTGCAAAATAAAATGTGGGAAATCTATTACTAACTTAGCAGATACTTGAAGAAAATTCAGCTTTTTGCAGCCCTGACTTCAGTGTACCTAACCAAATAAATAATCTTCTTTCCAGAACAACAGTGATGCAGAAGTGTGTCAATTTCTAAATATAAATAAGCAAACTAAGAAAAATCAAAACTTTATGGGAGTGTTGTCTTCACTCCCCTGACTGAAAAATCAGTGAGGTGGTCATTGTTTCTTTTATTTTTAGTGTTGCTTATATACTATACATTCTTGTCCCGCAATCTGTAAACTAACAAATAAACATGTTTTGCAGACATGTATCAGACAGTAGCAAATATTTTTCAGTAATTTTCACTGAGCTGTACTAGCTAGTACGTGTATAAAAAGGTTAATAAAAAATTTTTATTTCATCATCATCACCATCATCATCGTCATCATCAAGCAGTTATATGCAATGATGACAGCAATGGATGCTGAAGTTATTCAGAGCCCCTTCAAACCAACAGTTTGGGAAATGCCTGAGTAGACACTCAAGAATTCCTGAGCAGCAATTGTATTAAAAGAAAACTGGTGGGAAGAGAAGTGGAGAATATGAGATAAAGAGGAGAGACTTTGCAGAAGTCAGTTACATCTGAAACAAGAACATGTTTATGAAAATACAGCTACTACAGATTGAGTCAAAATCTAGGGTACTTCTTCACTGCCACTATGGGGAATATTCTGAAACTCTAATATGTCATTATGTCTTAACATCGTATTTTCAGAATATTCTTAAACTACTAATCTAGCTGTAATATGAGGAAACAATACTGATACAAAGAAATTTTAACAATAAAACTACAAAAACGTGATCCCTACAGTCATTTTATAAGATCAGGTATTTTTCCTTATAAGTTGAAAAGGAATGCAAGGAATAACTTAAAAATGGACAACAGTGTTTGATTATTTATTGCTGACTTGAATCATTTAGCTGTCACAAGTAACTCTCCCAAACTGATTCTAAAATGGACAGACATGGAAAGGAATAGGAAAAACAAAATGGTCAACAAACAGCAGCAGAAATGCCTCAAATGCCTGTTGATGATTTTTCAGCTCAAGGAAGGAGAAATCAATTCCAGGATCTAAGAACTGTCCAAGGCATTAAATCTTTTATAGATTTAAATTGTCTTCTTAGACTTAATCTATCTCATATTCCTAAACAATCCTCTCCAATCAGAAGCCCATTTTTTTTTCTTAAAGCCATGTTTGAGAAATTCAGTTTCAAGTTGTCAGCACTGATAGCCATTTATTCTCTACCTACACTGAAGTCTGTGATAAAGGGAGGTTGGAAAACTATCTGAAATTGAAAGCCACACTCTCAAATGCACTTCTGATTTTCATTGGAAGGGTTATATTACTATAAGTGTTCTGCCTGTTTCCCTTTACTGATCTTGCCAACTACTCAACTGCATTTTGCACTCTCTTTCTTTTTTCAGCACAACAACACTCAAATTACGTATCCCCCCAAAGCATTTTCCCTGGCTATTTTTTCTATCTTATCCTCACTACATTTGTCTTACAAAGAAAATAAATGAAAAATAGTATAAATGCATAATATTAACAACTACTCTTAAAGGCATTTTGTGGAATCTGTCCAGTGTGTTAAATACGTCAGCACACTGAAATGAAATTGTAGTGCTACAAGTAAACAGTGAGGCACAGATCTCTTTGCAGAGGTCCACCAGATTAAGAGGCAAATCACTCCTGACAATGACTGTCACAGAATACAATGCAACCAACACATAAATTATCAAGCACTAGGGAGCTCCATTCTAAACAATGTTTAGGTCCCCTGAAATCAAAATGTAAGAGACAAAACAGGAGTGAAAAATAGAAAGACAAACAGAAAGAACTGAAAAAAAAAAAGCAACCTTACCTTTCACAAGCTCGGACAGTCCATGCAGCAATTATCCATAATGAGATACTAAAAACCAACAGTACTGTTCCTGGACATATTGTCATTAGAGTCTTCATAACAAAACGGGTATTGAAGTTTATCTTATTTAATGCTCCAATGCTTCTAGATGAGGCATCAGTGAAAAGTTTGCTATGCAAAAGCATAACTCTGGCAATAAGATAAAGTCTTAAGAACATTGGTATAGATAAAATAATATCCACATCAGCTGTTGTTGTGGATGGAGCGTAAGAAAAGGCGAGCCGGGCTGTCCATGTGAATGTGTAATTCCCAGGTATGGGATGTATAGCACACACCAGTATTTCCAAGCAGATAAAGAAAATACGCTCATAAGTCATGGCTATTCTCCAGTCATCTGCTCCATTGTCCACCATGAACAACTGAAATAATAAAATATAAGGTTAACTTTAGTACATCATTAAAAAAACTGTTATAATTCAATTTTAAATTACCACAGTTTTCTATGCTGCCAAAGACCACAAAAAATGTTTAGACATGCCATCTCAGAAAATTATATTATTACACCACTATAAAAGGAAATATAACTCTGGTTAAGACAAAAAGAATTTTTAATACACTATTTTTAAAACTCACATGAAACTGAATTTTCATTCATTCATTATTAAATCAGAATTCCTCATATTTTTGAAATCGTAGTATTTTATTTGTGAAAAAAAAGTCTGGACCCCTTGACCATTCAAAATCAATTGTTTACTCAAAGTTCATAAAATTGAGAAGCATTTAGCTGTTTTCTGAATAGACAGATAAATTACAAGTAATAATATTTCTTTAGATTCCTGTTAAGCTTCAGCCAAGGTGATATCATAGCTTCTGTAGAAGTACCCAATCTTTCTTCAAGGCACCAGTACTAATCAATATTAATCAATGTAAGATACAAAACTACATGAGAAAGTGGACAAGGACTCAAGAAGATACCTCATGGTGAAAATATGAAAAATAATAGCCAGCAAATATCAGAGTGGTCCAGGCAGCCAGGTGATGTTCAGTAGCTGAAAATTAAATGCACATGTTGGCTATCGCACAATCAAGGCCTTCAAATTGTCACCCAGGAACAAAAGTACTAAAGTATTTCACACTGTTTAGCAAATTATGTGCCTGATGATTTAAGAAATAAGTAGCTAATCAATCAGTACTTGTCACTAGGTGAGAGGAGAGATATGCAAGACCTTGCAAACAGACTTCTTTTAGAGAGGAACATAGCCCATATGTACAAGATACAATTTCAGACAGAAGACCTTCCCATCACTTCAACTATAGTTTGAATCTAAACCAAGGCTGTTCAGTAAACAGGTAAGAGGGAAAAAATACTTTTGCAGAATTTTAAAAATTAGATTATTCAAAAATAATGGGTGAGAAGACAAAGTACATCATGTGTTCTCTAATGTAAGAAAGGTATTTTTAGCATCCTAAACCCTATATACACACCAAAACTCCATTCATCTGCACTGCTCTTCACCCCCTTCCTTCTTTCAAAAGTTTAAAAACACAAGCTTGATTTCCCTGTATGTGTTCTTTAGTGATCAAAAAATCACTCTACATCCTCCTCATAATACCTTCAGTTTGTCTTTCATAAAAGTGCTCTATTGAAACTGTTTAGAAAAGTGACAGTCACAAATGAACTTCATTGTAGTTGATCTGATACTAAAAGAAATAAAGAAGTTAACCACAGAAAGGAGCGCAACAAACCAAAATAAATTTCAGTCCTTATGGATCTGGTTTTTATCCCTTACGTTCTTTCTCTCCATCTTATTACACTGGATGTTGGTGACAAGGTTTTGGCTCTGGGGATGGCTGCAGGGCTGATGTCAGAAAGAAGTAGTCAGGGTTGCTCTGCAATGTACCCACTGCAGGACACAGCTGAATTCACCAGTGAAGCAGGTGGTGTTTCTGTGAAAGCATAGTTAAGAAAGGGCAAAACATGGCCCAGGCAGTGAGGAGTAGAAGTAAAAATGTGAGAAAGAACACTAGAAATTCTAAGGTCAGAAAAGAAGAAGAGGGAAATAGGTGCTCCAGGCACCAAGGACAGAGAGGAACACATGGAAAACAAGGACCATGATAAAGGAGGCAGTTACCCGAAGCCCTTGGAGATGACCACTCCAGAGCAAGCCGGATATTTGTTGAAGAAATGCTCACTTGCAGAGAGCTCACACTGCAGCAGATTCTCCTTAGAAGAACTAATGCCCACATAAGCCCCATGCTGGAGCAGATTTATCCTGAAGGGCTGCAGACCACAGAGAGGACCCACAGAGCAGCACAAAGAAAGTGTGAGAAGAAACGTATGGCAGAGAGGAACCACAGTCGACACATTGTCATTCCTCATACCCCCTTGTACCACTCAGGGAGGAGAAGATACAGGAGATGGGAATGAAGATGTTGAGCCTGAGGAAAGGGGGGTGGGGCAGCATATTTTTTGCCATCCTATTCTGCTTTTAAATATCAATAAAGTAAATTAATTTTCCCCAAATTGTGCCTAGTTTGCCAGTGCCAGTAACTGGCAAGGGATCTCCCATCTTTATTTCAATGAGTGAACTTTTTAATCTTATTTTGTCTCCTTGTGCTGTTGAAGAGGGAGAGAAAAAGCATAGCTGGGTAGAGGTCTCACAGCTGGCTAAGGTGAATTTACCACATTTACATATAGTTCTTATCTCCACTACAATATTATTGAAGACAAAGTCATACACTGTTGAATTAAGCTAAAGAAACACTCCATTAATTCAAGGTATGCACCATGAGCACATATCATTTCTTTTACCTGTTGTCACTCTGCAAGCTACAGATACTAGATATGTGAATTGATACTGCAAGGCTAATCTATGTCTGTCTGTACATCTGTCTTACCAAGACAATGCAGGTTTTCGCTTAGCAAATACACTATTTGGTATGAAGGGAGAAAATTCCAAAGTACTGTACAGCTCCAGTGCATTTGATTCTTGTGATTAGCCTGCAAATGCTGTAAGTTGGATCTCAGAAGTGTTACATCAGTCATGAAGAAATCTAGATATTTAGAACACTCAGAATACAGAATAATAGTAACCAGTGTGACTGAAATAAAAAAATATGATAATATCAGATCTCTCAAATGCTGTGTGGGTTTACAAAAAAAAAAAAGAACAAATTTACAATGGATTTAAATATTTCAATTATAAGATACATATCAAATACATGTCAAAGTGGCAGTGCTACAAAGTTTCAAAATCTGCTGAAAAAAGCAATGGTCTTTTCTCCTCCCTTTTTATGTATGCTTTTCATAGATTTCAAAAACTATTCTATATGAAGAAAGGCAATTCATAAAAAATTATTTCCTCAGTACTAATTCAATTTAAAAGGTGAGAATAGAAAAATGTTGAGCTAAACATCGGCATTAAAATTTGATTTTGCCATTTTTATAGCAGATAATGTTATTTTATGACTGATTTTTTAAAAAAACATTGAGGCATCATTGTGGAAGACATACTTGATAACATTGTCACCTGTCAGCAGAAGAAATCCTAACATGCAACATACAGAGAAATTTCTCTGCAGATCTCAGTGGAAGAGGTAAGGACACAGAAGGTCCTTACCAACCTCCCGTGACCTTAGGTGTGACAATTTATTCTAAGAAAACTAGTATTTTAAAGCAATAATATCTTAACCTGTCATATAATGAGATTTAGGAGGTAAAAACACGAAAGGCGGAAAACATCGGTCGTCACAAATACACAGATACAGTAAAACATTTCTATTACATAACAATATAAACATTTCAAAATTGCATTTATGAGGATGATTTTGTTACAGTTCTTTGCCTAGGTTTAAACTATGATGGATATTAAACACTGCAGAACATGAACAGGCCTCAACCACTGTGAATATGCTGTGAATAACAATTAAGTTCAATCATCATAAAATCACATAGAAACTAGTATAGGATTTCATATACATTTTATAAACTTGCAATTATGAAATCTACTTAATGCTAGTTTCACTTCTAATTAGGAAGATACAGAGGTATTTGTGAATGCCTGTGTACTTGGCTATGTACATTTCCACTCCAGAAAGTGAAGAACATAAATCAAGGGAGAAGGGAAAAGACAGGTGAACAGCACAATTCAAAGGGTGTCTATGCACACTCCTGGCTCATTTCAGACAATCTGGCTGTAATAAGCATGCAAAAATTTCAAGATACTACTCCTCATCTGAATGGAAAATGACACGAGCAATAAAAAGGGAATTTAATAAAAGAGTGATCAAAGCTTCCTCTAGATTTGAGTCCTGCACTTCACAGAGAAGGACAAACTTCAGTCAAGGTCATATACGTTACGCCTATTCATAGTTTTCAAATTTTTTGTAATTATTAAGAGTTAAAATCTAATGCAAGTACTTCATCAGTGTCCTGCAAGGCTCTCCAAATACAGAACTCTCATATACTTTTACTACATCTCCACTTTGTGTGAAAAATTCTGAAGTTATTTTCACCTGGAATTATGTAATAGATTTGTAGCATGTTCTACGTGAATGTAAGACACAGAATCAAAGCCCCACTTTAAAAATGACAGATATTTATATATATAGGTATGTGTATATACTTCTCTCAAATACTGCATTTAAATGTTATCATCTTGGGAAGGGATGGGAAAAAGAGGCTCAGAGAATTTATAGTCTTTGTGAACTATATGTTCAAAAGTGCAGTACCAAAAATTTCACATTAAATTACTTCTGAACACTACATCTTGGTTACTCTGACAAAATTACAAAAGGTCACAAATAACCACAATCATTTAAAAAAAAGCCAGGTGTGTGTTAAACAATGCTCTTGACCAGGTCTGTCTGTGTCTTTTCTAATATCTATCCCTCAGATCATTATTAATAAATAGGAGAGTTTTTAGAAAGAAAGTAATTTAGAATCAATGAATAACACAAGGTTAAACTCTGCATGAGCACCCAAAGTTAAATTCCACCTACCCATATTTCCCTTCTGGTTTAATCCACATGCTAACAGTATTCTTTTTAGCTTTTTCTCTCTAAAGATATTCAGAAGCATTCCTCAATATTCTTAAATGGTACTGTACAGATTTTCAGCTGTATTCTTCATCCCAAGCTATGAAATAGCTTAACACCCCCTCCTCCCCCTCAACAGCCTACAATGCTAAAAGACCATTATAGCACTAGCAATTGCTGAGATGTACACAATTTCTTTCCATATAAGTTTCTCCGTGTACGTATATGTGCTCTAAGCACTCAAAGAAGATGAGACACTCCTGACAATGTCATTACTTTCTATGTAGTATTAAGAATGGAAATCCAAGGACGACAAAAACCCCAGAAAATACGTTCCAAGATACATTCTCTTTATCCTTTCCCAAGGATAAAGAGAAGAACCCCCTGAGAAAAGCATAATTATGGATTGAGCTAAGAAGTCATCAAAAGCTCATAAATATATTAAAAATCAAAGTAATTAGATAATGAGCTTATTATTAATAACAGATTGTAAACAAAATTAATACAAAAACAGGGGTTTTTCACTTTCATTATTAAACAGATATTTCACAAGACAATTTCCTAGTATAATTCTGTTTGGAGTCTTGCTTGAACAATCACAGCTGAGCTTCCTCAGATCTGTAATCAACAGAGAGATATTTAGTTACATGAATTTTTATGAACCTTTGAACAAATCAGAGCTCCATAAATGAAAGTCCACCGCTCAGGGTGTGTATATTCATTTGAGATATTCAGCAGAATAAGCACTATGCAACTCAATTGGGTTGACTGAAACAGTAGTTTCTACTTGTCAATGTCTGTGAAAGGTATTCGTTCATTTCAACAGCTCAATTTCAATATTAATTTAACAGCTATTTCATTACACCAACGTTTCAGATCCTACCCCCAGTGCTGCATAAAACAACCAAAACAAGCTCCTAAGTCACCACATGAAGAAGGCTTCCGTCCAACACCAGAGATTTCGTAAAACCTTGTGCCTGGCTTTGAGAATCAATAATGTCCTTCAGGCAGATACAGAAGCAGTATGGTTTATTAAAGCTCTGAACACTACTGAAGTGCAAGAACAGAAAGAGAGAAGGAGAAAAACTGGGGGACTGGCTGATACACCTGAAGGCTGCCATTCAGTCGGACCCTGTTAGACTGGAGAGTTGGCCAAGAAAACTTAATGAGGCAAGTGTAGAGGGCATTGCACGTGGGGAAGAATAACCCCAAGTACCAGCACAGGTTGTGGGCTGACCTACTGCAGAGCAGCTCTGTGGAGAAGCAGCTGGGAGTCTTTGTGGATGCCAGGCTGACCGTGAGCTGGCAGTGCCCCTGTGGCCAGGAGGGCTCGTGGTGTCCGGGGGTGCATTGGGACGAGTGTGGCCAGCAGGATAGGGAGGTGATAAATGGTTAAATGCTGGAGTATACCCTCTACTCGGTCCTAGGGAGACCACACCTGGAGTGCTGTGTCCAGGTCCAGGCTCCTCAGTACAACACAGACAAGCAGCTACTGGAGAAGGTCCAGAGGAGACCACAAAGAGCTGAGGGGTCTGGAGCATCTCTGAGGATTGAGCAAAGCTATTTGCATGAAGCCAGCCCTTATGAAACCCACCAGTAACCTAAGCTAGCCAGACCACACCTTGTTCTGAGTTCAGCTTCCATCAGCTGCCAACCTGCACTGCCCTGTGCATTTGCTGGCCCACTCTGGCACAATCTCCCTGCTAAAACAGTGCAGAAAAATTACGCCAGTTTTATTACACCTAAAAGGGAAAGTTGCAAAGTAAATGGATTGCTTAGGTCTACTTTCACAAATTTAAAAAAAATTATCACACTGAACAAACAGCCATGCTAATAAAATAATCTCTAACAACAATAACAAAAAAAAACTCTTCAAAAATTTCTTCTGGCCTTTTAGGTCTGCTTCCACTACTACCATGAACTTAGTAGTACAAGGATGGAAACATTGATATCAAAGAAAGGGATGATTTCAGCTTTGCACTGGAGCAGCAGTTACAAAACTTTGTATATGAAGATTACAGAAAGCAACTGTGCTATTTTGTAGAACTAACTTTAAAAATGTGTATCAAGAAACATAGTGGTTTGTGACATGTTTTTCTCCATTTTGAGTACTTGAGAAATAAAGTAATTATAATTCTACATTCTTCTTGCAGATGCAAAAGTCACTGGGAAGAAATCTACATTTCAATATATTTATGTTATTAATTTTATATAATTATTTTACAATTCTTCATTTAGGATTTGTTTTTCTTCATTCAGAACTAAAAATAATTTGTTCTATGGATTGCTGCATGAAGAAAACACCATCTCCCAAAACGACTGCCACCTGCCAGTGTGAGAGAAGCCTCACTCTCTTCGGGGATGATCAGCTTCATTACTACTAGGAAAACTGGAATAAATTTTTTAAAAGTACGTATTTTCTGAAGAAACTGGCAATATTTTTGCAGGGAAGACAGGAGTTAAAGGAACAAACACTGAATATGAGGCTAAATAAGATGAGCTAACTCATTCATTCTGCCAAAGGAGCACAACAGTGACTCTAAAATAGGAAATTGTTTTTAGGAAATCATGGGTACCAACACATCATATACACAAGAATCTGACTTCTCGGTTCCTCCTCTAGTGTTTACTTATTACATAAATACTTTAGGTATGTGAGAAAGTTTGAATGCTGGGGTTTTTTAAACTAATTACATTTTTATTTACATGACAGTGGGTGACTACACATCAGCAACACAGGAATCATGAAGTCTCTGTAAGTGTTTTTACTATCTTGGAAACACAGTTTAACCCAGAATTTCATTCAAATGTATGTTAAAACCAACTACAAATATAGAAATAGAAAATCCAAGTATTGTCCTAAAGCATGACTACTAAAATAAGGGAAAGTATGTGCAGAAGGAAAGGAAGAATGGAGTTAAAATTACTTGTGTATTTAAAAATTCTAATAAACATAATTATGCACTAACTCAAAATCTTTAGAAGCATTTGTTCTTATTCAAATGGCTCCATAACACGTCCTGGCAAATAAAGTTTTGAGGAGGCAGCAATAAAGGAAGTATGTACTTAATATCTTTTCCTCTTGAAGGCCTAGAGTGGCTTCTGGCTAAACCACACAGCAGATGAAGTCTTCAAACTGCTTCAAAGATCAACTTAAAATATCTTTAAGTAGTGCAGTTTTCAACACCAGATTAAACAAACATAGGCACAAGTTTCTTTACAGGTATTTACTTGTATTTCTTAATAGGAAAAAAACCATTTTACTTGATCACTCCTAATTATGAGTGCACATGCTTCCTCAGGGGAAAAAAAATTGTCTCAGCCTACGTCTTAGTATACAAAGTTCTTTTTGCTGCCCAATAATTATATTAATGTTACAGCTTCATCAAATCTGTGTGGTTTACAGCAGCTCTCAGGTAAAAGATGGTCTGCTCTCAAAGAAACTTGCTTTTTTAATATCTGGAAAACAAATACACCAAGCATGCTTGCACTGATTATGGTCAACCCCCTTATCATCCACAATTTAAAAATAAAATTGCTGTTCAAAACATTTCAGAAAGCTTTATTTTCACAACCTTTATGCTCCATGGGACATACTAGAGAAGCAAAAATTCTGATGTCCAGCAGCTGACATAGGATGTTTTCAGCCACAACATATGTACAAAAGGTGAAATGCAAGGACTATAATTTTGGATTAGCTGACATAAGCTGTATATAAAAAAAAACCCTGTCCCCTCTTTTCCTTCTCAGTGCCAAATGGTGGGAGAGAAGAATGGCCTGCCAGCTGACAGCCACACTGTTAAACTCCTCATCTGACTCCAGTGCATCCTATTTTGTTGCTGGGAGGTAGACAAATGTCTATTCATGTACAGCTGCTCATAAAAAGAACCATTTTCCTATCTGACACCTGAATCTGAAAATCAGACTGGCCATGGGTAGTCTTATATCAATATATTTTCAAAACATTGTGCCATTAAACTGTCTTAAAACTACACTGAAATTAGCACTTGTCTATCATACCAAATGAAGTTTAAATTACTCTAAATTATCATACTGCAAAAATTACAACAGAATGCAAATTATTGGCTTTTGCTACGAAGCCTAATGCTGAATAAGGGCAAAAGAATGGAGTGGTCCTAGCGTGAATCCACTTTACCCATTACACCATTCAGATAAGGATCATGTTCCGTAGCAGGTGCCATAAGGCACCTTTTCAGTTTTACTTGAATTTGGATGGACGAGAATTTCTGCTCTAGCAGTCCACTTCTCATGTAGTGCCCAGAAACAATCAATGGGTCGTAAACTATGAAGGAATTTACAAAAGAAGAACCCACTACAATCTCGCTACAGTAGCTGCATGGTCAAAACGGAATTTTATTGCCACTGCAGAGAAATGGCCAAGGCAAAGTCAGTTAAGATAACTTTAGCTTATTCATAAATCAGTGTCTGTTCAAGAGTTTTCAAAACCTCCTGAAAAATATTTTAATGATAGCAAAGGTGTTGAGGATCAAATCATTAACACATAATAAGGCTGCTCTAAATGGAAATGCTCTAAAGATCCCAGTAATTTAGATACTCCAAAATACAGATCCACTTCTGAAGTCAGTTGTGCATGACTGCTGTAAAATGATAACTAGTACTTGTAGTAGTACAACAGAAACACAGTGAGAATAATTTTGATGAAAATGTCATTAGTGTCACTTAGACACTGTCAGTAAGTGCTCAGGATCATTATTTCTAATAATTTTTTTGAATATGTTTAGGTAGGAGGTAATTTATTTTGTGCTGTCAAGCTATACCTGGACATTAAGTCTTTCTCCAGGTTCCCAGACTGAATTCAGATTTCTTATGCATCTAGGTTTTACTTGTATTTATTTATTTATTTATATTGTGGATGCAATGGTGCAGACTGAATCAAAGTTACTGTACCATTTTTATTTTTAATTAAAGACATGCCTTATTTTCTGGCTGCAAGAGACCATATTCTTAAAAGTTATTGACAGCTATTAACAACTGTCACAAAACCAGAAAGACTATTCGCCAACTAGAACACATCTTTGTTTTGCTAAGTGACTGAAAATGAAGCATTGTTTCATAATGCATTACTCTAGTGAAAGACACTACCATAAGAGGTCAGTTATAGGGCAGGTGCAAATGACTGTGTATATTTGTAGTAATGCTACAGAACTTGCAGAACCATGAAAGATGGAATAAAACTGTTAATAGGAATAAAATGCTTCATAAAGAATAGTATCTCATTAGAACATATTGTGGAGCACTGCATTCATTTTATATTGTAGGTTTTGGGACATCTGCTAAAGTAGGCATATAATTCTTGAAAATTATAGGCATAGATGGATGGCAATTACAATGTCTTATTTACATGACAAATGACTGATCTGAGCATAAGACTACATGATAGGCAAGCCTGAACTCCAAGTTTAGCTATGAAGCCATCCACAGTGGCTTAAGAGTTCAGGACTTGAACTCTTAATCTCAGTGCTCTCTTTCATAAAAAACATCCTTTGACAAAAAAAAGAGTAAGGAATTGTCCAGATAATTTTCTTTTACAATGAAATATTTTTACAATATAAATACTTGCTAGAAAAGCTTTTCCTTCTTTTCAGACTATCTTACACCTTCTCATCGAACCACAGCACTGAAGTATAACTATTTGTGGAAGACACACAGTTGCATAATTTTTTGCAGAATACAGATAAAGGTCAAAAAGCTCTTTATACACAGGTGAAAATAAAATCTGTAGATATGAGCCCACATATATTTATTTCTCACTTATTTTTTATTTCAAATATATTCTTTCACAAGCAGAGCTTTTGAAGAGGAACTATACTTAAGAAGTTACACTATACAGCCTCTTAACTCTGTTTTTGACCCTCATGGTTCCTGCAGCCTTCAGTAATCTTATGATTGTATTCAATTAGAATTCCATAAAAAGTTCTGTTGGTCAGTACATAACAAAGAACCCAGCTCTCCCCTGTACATCAAGATAACTCTATAGTACTAGTATAGATAACATTTCAGAAGCTGCCACTTTGACACAAGGTTTTGTTTTAATATGTTTCTGTAGGGGAAAAAAAAACCAACAACCAAACCCAGAACACATTACTCTTAAAAGATTAAGAGCAGGACATCAAAATATAAAATTATTTGTATATGGAACACATAAGTGTGTTTCCATACGTCATGAAAAGGTTTAGAATTTCCTTAAAAGAAATTTAATTCCAAAAGATCGGTCTGTCTCCAACAAAATGAAAGAGATGAGAAAGCACCTTAGAAGATACAGACATCGCTCTTCAGAACCCAATTCTCTCACTCCTTCATGGAATATATAATACTCACGCCCTTCTACTAAATATCAATATAAAACTATGCTTATTAACAACTGTTTCCTCACAGATGAAGGGCACAATTGCAGGGACTGTTCAAGCAGAAAGAAGAGAATGAATCAGTTAGTTACAAATGTGTGATACTCTGCAACTATGAAAATATTTAGGCATGATATTAACTGAACATTTTGTTTGCAAAAGTCTGGGCTCAGACACACTAGTTTAAAATATAAGATGTTCATATTTAACTGTTCCATTTACAAAATAATTATTTCTAAGCTGTAAAGAGTGTTCCTGTGACAGTTGCTTCTGATCATCTGAGAGACACAGGAAGGAATCTCTTAATGTGGCTTTCATTACAACAATGGAACAAGGTCAATTTACACAACTGAATCAAGAACACATAATAATTCTCTATGAGGAATAATCACACTAAGAAATCTATCTATATCTGTAGGTATTTAAATTAACTGGATCTTTAGAGCATTTCAATTTAGAGCACTCCTTATGTGTTAAGGATTTGATCTATATTTCTCATATCATTTTTACTGAACAGAAGTTTTCCCATTCATATTTTTCAATGTAATGTCATGTAAATTATTACATTAAAAAAGGCATGAGAAAAATTCAATTCTATTTGTGTGTGTTACCATGATATGCAATTTTTCTCTTTTCCATAGAAAAAAGCTGCAGCGGCTACTGCTGACCTCTTGGTCTCTGACTCGCCCGGCTGCACAGGCCAGCACCGCCGGCAGCAGTGAGGGGGGAAGCACCCCAACAAAAAGCTGTGAAAACTTCCTCACAAAAATCCTGAACACTTTATAAATTTTTAATTAATTTTTTTTACAGCGATCAATATTTCCAGCTTACCTGAATGCTAGTTACAAGATCAGTTACAGCCTCTTCTCTTAGTGGTAATTTACATCTTAAAAGGAACTTCATAGGCTCAGAGCAATATTTTGTCCTCTACTAAGGGAAGGTGACAACTTTCATCATCAACAGTGAAAACAGTTGATTGAAAGAGAACCTTTTAATTCTCCAGAGTCCTAAACAGCAGCCATTCCTGTTCTGATCTTCACACAAAACAGATGTCAAAAACATCTCAAATCAAACTCAAAGCCCAAGATACTACATTTAGTAGATCACACACAAACCAGAACCAAAACCAAAAAGGCATTTATGTACACTTGTCACTTCTGGCACACTTTCACTTAAAGTCAGGCAAAAAAGAGCTGTAGTCAAGTACCTGATAGAATTTCCTAATTTGATGGTCCCACAGCTGAAAGATCTGACATGTACAATAATTTCACATTAATATAGGCATGCAGAATGCATCTAACACTGCAGACAAGAGCATCTGTTCATTTCAGCTAAGCTACAGAATTTATACAAATCCAAAATCTGATTCCTGGTTACAAACGTTCTCAATGCTCTCTTTCTTCTAACAGCGACAATGACATACCTTCTCACACCTCATAATGCATTGTCATGTCTTGAAAAACTTCTAACAGCTTCATTAAGAAATGGCTAGAACAACATCAGATATAAATAAACAGGTATGGCTGGAGCAACCACTCAGTGTACTGAGCACCACGTACCACCTCCTTCTACAATCTAATGAAGCCTATTGGAAATAGAGGCATAATACATGTTTAACCTTACTGCCCCTTCCAAGGCTGATCACCATGAAAGGATTTTCAAGCCTGCCTTCCATGCCATATGCATTCCGGTGCTGCTTCTCAGAGACAACAGGCACCTGCAGTGTTTCTTACATCAACAGGATCTACACATAAAACTATCAAAAATGTACTGAACGGAACTGAAACTTACTGTTTTCACAAAAAAACTCTACATTGTTAACTTGACAGATATGCTGTTAATTTGTCAAATATGGTGATATTGGATTCCTGAGTGATTCCTTGGATTCCTGTATGATTTTGTGCAGTTCATTACAGAAGTGAAATGAGTATTAAATTTAATTGGTAAAGGGGAATTTTTGAATCTGAACATGAAGTTACCATATCCTTGATAAACTGCCACACAATAAGTTTGTTGTTGCTTGACTCAAAATCTATTAGTATAATTAGAAAAAAAATCACTGATTCTCAAGAGACCTCAGATCAGACTAAGTAACACTCTAAGTTTATTTCTTGATTTGCAGCCATTTTCCATCAGACTTGCTCTCTGTGCTCTTAGTCAAACTCATTAATTTCTCAAGCTGAAGATTTACAGTCTGTGTGAGCAATCCCTGATGCTTCAATACATCTAAGCAAAGACAAGTTGTACTCCACACAGTCAAAATATTGTTAGCAAGACAATGAAATGCACATGTACCACTCCAGTGAAGGCAAAACAATGACATGGATAGAAACAAATAAATAACAGATAAATAAAAAATAAATAAGTTGATCTATAGAACAAGCATTACTTCTTATGACAAGAAACTGTAAGGCAGTTTAACGGTTCACAAGTGCACAATTTTTACAGTAAAACTTTTCACTTATGCCAGTAAAATAATGAAACTCCCATAAACTGTGCTTATTATCATCATGCACTATGGGATGTATTTGCACAATAAACAGGTATTATGTATTATCATTCTTTTCTGTTACCTGATACTGCTTGTTCAATTTTTTCTAGTATTCAGGCACATGGAAAAGAAGATTCTTGATTCTTCAGCAAGATATTTGGGCTCTCAGCTGTGGCAGTTTTATAGAAAGGCAATGACAACTGAAAATGTTTCACTCCAAATCTATCAGTAGCACGTTTTCCCACCACTTCAGACCTGTCGGGACTGATATTGCTTTTTTCCTGCAGCCCTGTGAGGCTCTGCTATGCAAGCAATAACTTAAACTTAACCTTGGAGTTTCCAAGCCTTTCCGCAGGTGTTCTATCGAAGTAAAAACAAGCAATACATTTTAAAAGTGGTTACAAACTTCAGCGGATATACGCACACACACGTGAGATTTCTATTTGCTTTAACAAATACCAACAAACAGGTGTTCTATCGAAGTGAAAACAAGCAATACATTTTACAAGTGGTTACAAACTTCAGCGGATATATGCACACACACGTGAGATTTCTATTTGCTTTAACAAATACCAACAAACTCTCATGATTCTGTACGAGTGACAGCATATGTATCAGGAAAAAGTAAAAGAAGCTCAGATGCTGTCTGAGACAGCACAGGTTAGCAATACTCACGTTACTATTATTCAGGACAGGTAGTATGTTTATTTACAGAAAGGGTACAATAAGCAGGCCAGCATTAAAGAAGTGTTCCAGTGGATATATTCTTCCACTGACCACCATCTCTGAAGAAATACTCGGCTGTGGTGGAATGCCCAACAAAACACTGAATGGCAGTCTCACAGACTTTTGATTTAATCCTTTTGCTCTTTGTAATACAAGAAAGTGTCAGTATTAGTTCAGGGGTGAATAGTTAAAAAGATAGTGCATTTCTATCTCTAATCATCTAGAGACACGCAGAGAGGTCCATTTTTAAACAAAATGAGAAAAACTGCACATTTACCTTGAAAACCCCCACTCAAAACTTTCTTAAATTCCCTTTTATTTATGGATTGAATTCCGCTAGAGGAATGTGGAATGGATCAGTAAGTTCTAAAGAATACAATTTTAATTATGTTACATACAGCCTCTGCTTTAATTATGTAAAATAGTATTAAGTAACAAACTGTTTATGCATGAAGTGGATAATTAGTATATCAAAAATTATTATGAAAATTGGGTAATGTCTTTTTAGCTCTTCCCTCTTTCACCTCTTCAAACTCTCAACCGGAGTAACAGTCAGAGAAATACCTGTTCTAGTGTGGGATAATGATGAATTACATTTTTCCCATTGATCTTTCAAACACAAAGCACTTGCTCTGAAGAACTGAATCAACAACCACACAGGCCTGGAGAGAGAGCAATGCATATTTCATTATCTCCCAAGTGTAATGTTTTTAACATCATTATAGACACAACAAAAATGGAACGAAAATGAACACACATTTTGTGGTTATCACTATCCTCAAGTCCAATTCTGTTACTGTTTCTCATTAGGATTTTTTCTAGAAGGGGGAAGGACGTGAAGCAAATGCTCACAATTTTTATCCTCTTTTCGGGAAATGATAAATTAAGCTATGAATTAGCATTTGAACCCAACTGTTTCCAACTGACCTTGACTGCATTCCTAACACTAACTCACATTTATTAAAATTCATAACAGCTCACATTTTTACTCCTGGAGTCTGGCTAATACAGCGTCATCACTGAAAACATATTTGTGGAAAATGTTTAAACAGTTCCAGTATTTCACAAAGGCTACTCAGCACCCCTACAGTTAGCCCTGTCTGCACACCGCAGCTACCACCCTTCTGGAGACGTTGGTCTGCCAGGGGCAGAGCCATGCCCGGGCTCCGGGGCGCGGCGCCGAGCCGGGCGCTCCGCGCGGAGCTGTCCGCGGTGCTGAAGCGGCGGCTGCACACCGCCCCGGCCGCACCCGAGCACCCCACCGCGCACCCACCGCGGTCTGACCGCGGGATAAGACCAAAACTCACTTGTCTTACGCTGCTGTACCACTTCTCGGCTTGGGAAGAATCTTGGCAAACCTTTATAAACTTCCCTCCCAACTCCCTTAAAAAAGGCAGCAAGTCTGGGGCAGGCAAACTGTAGAGACTGGTTTAACTGGCTGATTTTTTAAAACAAAACATACAAGTAATGTCACTTCAAGAGAAGACTAAAGCCACCTGCTGTGCTGCTAGGCACCGTCCCACGGATATCCTTGCAGCATGGCTGTTTGATCTTCCTACCAATAAATCAAGGTCAAAGACTACTGAGAAGAATGAAAAAGCTGACTTCCACTTGCCAGCATTCTAGGTCAACAGGAGTTTCTCAGTCAGTATTCATCCTGCACTCAGTAATAATTACTAAACTGTCCGCTCCTTATTCCCCAACTTTTTTTTTTTTGCTTCATGCTTTGTAGAAAAATCTACTTATGCAAAGGTTGGCCTACTCCCACCAGAGTATGAAAGACACCACAGCCGCAAGGTGAATACAACCGCCTTCTTCTGCTCTACAGAACAAATTTTCCTCTCTCAATGAATTCCTGCTTATTTACACTATAAGAAATATTTAAGTATGTTTCAGATAATAATGAGAAAAGAATGTTTCAACGGGAACAGACTGACAAATAGCTGGTGCAAAAAGTCCTCCAGGACACAACCAACCAACTGTGGGCTCTGTTCTACAGACCTTATTCATTCTTCTGCACAGAGCAGAATGTTTTCTTGAACAAATGACATGTCTGCCTTCAGAAAACAGTCTGCTTTAAAGGTTATTTTAAAAACATTACATTATCAGGGTTACACAGTATCTTCCTTTGCCTGGAGAACACAATGTACATTATGCACTTAGCCAAGAGATTTTAAAGATATCATTTTCCCCTGGTGTCTAGTGCAACATATATTTTATTACCATAGAATTGATACAGCCTTTGCCCTGCACTCACATCATCATATTTTTTAAAAGTCAAGTGTGTGCAGAAAAACATACTATGCTAAAATTCAAAAGTGAGCAGATATCTAAGAGCTACAAAGGGTACTACATCCTTTCCTTGTAACAAACTCCTTGAAACAGAGAACTTCACTTTTGATTTGGATGACAGAACCCCTTGAAGCTGCAGCTCCTCCAGGCACTGTCATGACTACTGCAGTTTCTGGTGTCTCTCATTCTGAAACATGGGGTATTGCTGCTTTGCAGGTAGGTATACTTGTGCTCTGTCCGGTGGCACTGAAAACCACATTAACCATGATTAAGCCGTATGATTGAACAACTCCTGCCATGGAGTTGCATACATAAGGAAGTTATTTAAAACAATCAGTTAAAAAAAAAACAAAAACAAAATGGAATGACAATTTTTTGAAAATATTTTTTTTTTGATCCATAAGGGATCTGATTCCTAAGACAATGAAAATTTTAAAATATTTTCCTGAAAAAACCCAACAAATAATATAATCTCGGAGTAACTATTCAGTATAAGCTGGGGTACCTGCACAGACCTAGTTATTTCATTTTCATTCAACTATTTCATTCAATTATTTATCTTCCACAAAATTCTTCACTTAAAGTTTCTGAAAAATGCATAGAATATTTTAAACATTTAGAGAGGGCTTGTTTTAAGCTTTGAGATTCATGCCTGAAGAAACATTTGTGGGAAGATAGACCAGATAAGGATCCCACACTGCAGGGGTGCTACTTATTTATTTTTATACTGATAAAGAAACCTGTTCCTCAGTACTCTTGTAGTTTATAAATTTGTTCTCTCTACAGCATACTTGTTTATTCAATACAATATCATTAAACAGCTTTCAATACCTTTGGCATTAACACAGAAAAAAATGGGTTCTGAGCCAGGAAAAGAAGTTTTGCATGTGCAAAAACTGTACAGCAGGATTCAATTAGGGAAAAAGTCTTCAGTGACATAATACTTTTCAAACACTACCCCAAGTGTGAGTGTCAAGGAGACTATGTACCATCTCATATCGAAACTACATGCACTCATTTGCACAGAAGAAGAATTGTAGTATACAATGCTTAATATTTTATTTTTTATTTAACTGACTGGTACCAGTGGAAAAGTCTTCATTGCCCTTGAAACCTGACATTTCAGTCTTCAGCTCAAGGAGTCTCTGAAAAAGCAAAGGCACTATATCTATGAGTAAGGTTTTTTCCCTTCAAAACTTTGAATTCTGTCTGTTGTACAGTTGGTTGAGATTAAATGCTACATTTTAATTTCTTGGTCAAAAAAAAATTGAAGCTGAAATTAGGACTAAGTCACCTGGACAGAACCTGTGACAGTATCTGTGAGATTTATTCTATATCTTTGACCTTTATGTTCCTCTTACCTTTAGCCCTTTTCTTCTTAACACTTTTCTCTGGTCACATTCCTAGACACTACAGCATTAAATAAAACAAATCAAATCTCAAATCTCCCCCCTCCTTTTAAACACTCTCCTAGAGTATACTCCTATTTCAGACAGCTCACTGAGGATTACATACCTTGCACAGTGAAGACCATTAACCTTACCGTCAAGAGAACATGCACAGCATGAAATTTAGTCACTGAAAAATAAAAGACTATTGCTGCACATCTGCTGCAGGAGACGACAGGCACATCACCTGGAAAGCAGGTTATAACCTTAAGGCTAGGCAATCCAATAGCACAACTGCAGACAACAGTTCCTAGCAGGCAGAATTCCCCAGCAGGCAAAGCTTCCTGGCTGCTCTCTGCCCGTCGCTTGGTGCCCGTCTCCAGGGCTGAGGTCCATTCACCAACTTCGGCAGGCTTGCAGAGACCACGTTTGCCTTCTGAAGCGGCAGGACGTGCCCAGTACTTACCGCCGCAGCTCCCCTGGACAAACCGCCTCGCACCCCCCACCCCGAGCCAGCAACACTCCCTGACCCACAGAAGGAAACGTTACCTGGATTTCTCTTGCGTGGTACACGATGATGAGCCCGAGCAGGATAATCGTGGAGAGGCTAATAAGGCATTTCAGAGCGAGGGAATACAGAGACTCCTGCAAGAGAAAGACACCGCCGTTCCTCAGAGATCCCATGCGCGGGCCGCTCCGCCCCGCCGCCACCCCGGCCCGAGGAGACGGCGGGACACCACGGGACGGGGACGGGGCGGGGGCCGCGGGCGGTGGGACCGGCTGCCGCCGAGCTGGTACCTTGGTGTAGGCGCCCCAGGAGAGTTCGGTCTCGATGACCATGACGACGATGCCGAACATGCCGAAGATGAGCGCGTAGTCGCTGAGGCGCTTACGCTTCTCGAAGAGAGCCCGGCGGTGTCCCAGCTTGTAGCCGATGTTCTGGTTCTTCTTCTTGCTGGACTTGCCCCCGCCGTTGTTGGAGCTTCCCGTGCCGGGGCCGGGGCCGGGGCCGGCGGAGCTGTACAGCGCCAGGTTGTTGGAGTTGTTGTGTTCGGGCTTGGAGACCACGATCTCCGGGGCGGCGGGGCTGCCGGCGGCGGGGGCAGAGCCGGCGGCGGCGGGGCTGGCGAGCGGCGCCTGGAGCGGCTGCGACTCGGAGTCCAGATCGTGCAGGTTCCTGCGGGACGAGCTCAGGTTGCTGAGCGGCCGCATGACGCCGCCGTTGTACCTGCAGCTGCTCATGGCTATTTCGGTGAAGGGGTTGCTCTCCCGGCGCTGCTGCTGCTGGTGATGGTGGTGGTGATGGTGGTGGTGATGATGGTGGTGAGTGCTGCTGCTGCTGACACTGCTGCTGGGGCTGGCTGCCTGCTGCTGCTGCAGGCTATGGCACTGGTGGTACTGGGAATATTGGTGAGGCTGTCTGGACGCGCCAGCATGGCTGGACGGGGTGAACTCGCTGACGTTCAGCTGGCTGCCGTGCCGGGAGGAGGCGGCGGAAGACAGCGGCGAGGAGTGCGTCCGAAAGGCGCCCGAAAGCGGCGAGGAGGCGCGGAGCAGCAGGGGCAGGTTATCCCCCGCGGCTGCCGCAGCAGCCCCGTAGTAGGCGCAGTTGTTGCACTGGAGGCACGGGCTCTGCTGCTGCTGCTGCTGCTGCTGCTGGAGGCTCTGCTTGTCCTGGCCGTGCTGCTGGCAGTGCGGCGGCGCCGGCGGGCGCTGCTGCTGCTGTTGCTGGTGGTGCTGCTGCTGCGGCTGCTGCTGCTCGGGGCCGAAGCCCGCCGGGAAGTGGCGCGGCGGGTCCATGCCGGGGCCGTTAAAGCCGCAGGAGGACCGGGCGGTAGTGCACCCTGCGCAATGCGTGACGGTCGGCAGGGGAGCGTCCTGCTGCCGCCACGACGGGCCCATCCCGGCTCCCGTAGAATCCAGCCGCCGCGTCCGATTGGTCGGGCGCACCAAAACAACGGGCATCACGTCACCTGGCGGGGGCGGGGCGGCCGCGCCGTCAGCGGGGGCGCGGGGCCCCCGCCCGCGGGGATCCCGCCTCCCGCCCCCCGCAGGTGAGGGCTGCCCTCGCCCCCCGCCCGCCCCGCCCGCGCCGCGGAAACCCGGGGCTTCCCGGGGGCGGGGAGCGCGCTCGCTCCCGGGATCTCCCCCGCCTGTCGGCGGAGGGGCTCCGCCGCGGCTCTCCCCGGCGGCTCTCCCCGGCTCCCCACTCACATCTGCGCCGTCTCCGGAACATGGGCGCCGCGTCGCGCTCCGGAGCTGTCCAGCAGCGCCGCCGCCGCCGCCGCCCTGCAAAACACAGCGCGGGGCTCGCTGCGCGCCCGCCGCCCCGGGCCGCAGAGAGCGGGAAGGGGCCGCGGCGCGGGGCGGGGCGGGGAGCCCTCCCCGGCACATCCCGGGCCTGTCCCGAAGGACGGGTCGGGGGACCCGCGGCTTCTGCCGGCTGCTCCTTCCTCCCGCAGCCGGAGGAGGGAGAGGCGCGGCCGGGGCGGCAGCCGGGGGTGGTTCGAGGGCTGCAGAGCTGCTCCGCCGGGTCGGCAGGAGCTGTACCGGGAAACGGGACCGGTGTCACTGAGTAGCTGCCCTCCGCCTGCGGCTCCCCGCCGTGCACTGCCTGCACGGTCCTCAAGTTGGTTGTATGCTGCCATTTTGCCTTTTCCCCTTTCTTTGCCTCCCAAGCCCCCACTGAGTAATCTGCTCTGGCAGCTCCGTTAGGCAGAGCCATGTCTGCGTCAGGTAAAGTCTGCTTTCTCCATATATTTAAGGAAAGATTATTTAAGGAAAGAATTATGAAAATGAGAAGTGATTTACCTTGTTACAGCTGTGTCATTCCTGTCAGATGTCAACTAGGCAAGACTATAAGGGGTGTATATTTATTTTTTTCTTCCTTATTTTTTTCCCCAGTCAATATTTGATAGCATGAAAGATTTCCTTACATCTTTAATTTCTCGGCAATATTAAAGGCAAAATCCACCAGCCTTTCTAGGACAAAAGCCTGCATCTTTGTAATTTCTGTGTCTCCTGTGACATTCAATTTCCTTTGAAATCCTTAGATGAGTTGTAGGTTAGAAAGATGAGTGAGGCAGTGTCATTAGCAAAGTTTTTAAATATGCTCTGTTATAAAATTTTAAAGTTAATTCCTAATCAAGATGTAGCTTTTAAAGTAATACACGTATCAGTCACACAATGAAACAAGCCTCACTAATGTAGTGATTATCATGGGTTACAATATAGATAAATTATTTAGAGACAGACCAAAATTTAGCTATGTTTGCATAGCATGCTATTTTGAAAAAGCACTCATAAGTCGGAATATATACAATACACAAAATCATAATGTCTTGTGATAAGTAAAAATTTGTCTTACAACCAAGTTTTGAATAAAAATCTACACACACTTCATTGCACAAATGAAAAAATACTTCAGTTATTAAGTTACACGGAAGCGTATCTGGATGCTCAATATTGCACTAATTTCCCTGAACACCAATGGCCAAGATAAAAAGTGCTTTCATTCTTAAGAATGAACAGGCTATTATAGTCCATAATAGTTAATATGAACTCTTAACACAGTTTCAGATATTCCGTTCTCTTTGAAAAAAACACAGTGCTGTAATTCTATCTTTCTTGTCCCATTTTGCCTGTTTTTTAAAATATGCATGAATCTCAGGAATCTTTGGAAATTAAAATCCTAGAGAAGCTGGGCTTCTACTATTCTCTAATTCTACTGTTCTACTATTCTGCTTCATTCTTGCTGAAGCTTGCTTTCAAAATACATGTTTTGTGAACTAGTTAAAAATTAGATAGGCAAGGTTCGATCTGTCCTTTTTTGTTCAAGCTGTGTCCTTAATTTTCCTTAAAGGTACTTTCTTTTAAGCTTTCATTTTACCAGGATATAAATTGTCCTGACCTAGTTTATCTTAGAAAGCCTTTTAAGAAATTTGTAAATCTACATGTTTTATTTAGAAGTCACCAAGTCTCTGTCCTGTAACTTCATCTACTCTGATCATGGAAGCTTATATTAGAATTCTGAAGAAGAAGAAAAATATCCTTTTAGGTCTTGTTACACTAAAGTATCTGATATCTTTATGCTATATGGGGAAATTATTGCATTTATTTTCTAATTCACATATAGAAGTCACAAGTCCCAAATGTTATATCTCTGCTTCTGCTATCCTGTGTATTTGCTGAAATGCAAGGACAGTGCTATTACAAGCTTTTAGATATTTAGTCTTGGTTATTTCATTGTGTGAATAAAAAAAAAAAAAAAAAAGAATATTCCCATGTCTAACACAAGAGGTCATACTCATCACACAGCTTGCTAGAAAACTGATAAGCCAGGTTTTCACTTTAGTCTTATTGTGCAGTCTGGGATATTTTATCACAATTTCAAGGTATAAACTAAGAATTGTGGAGAGTTTGCATTTTCAGGGCTAAATAAACCTTCCCTTCTGTGGCATGATTAATGAGAAAGAACAGAAATTAGCTATTTGTTCTATTTTCCATTGCTAAATAATTTTGAAGTTCATTTTAAAGAATGAATGTATTTGTTTTCAGAAAAAAATCTATTCTTCATGTGAACTTAATTGTTACATTCTTTTGTACCACACATTAATTAATGTGGCAGCTCAGAACTGCTCAATCATGCTAACATGGCAACAGTGAACGCCTGTGAAAGAAACATTATCTGTTTGGGATAAAGCTTTGGGGTTTTTCCTATCTTTTCATTATAAACTGGGTGGAACTGCTCTTACTGATTGTCACAAGGCCTGTATCTGCTGTGCCAAAAAGGTTGATTTTACATGAGTATGTCTCCATGCATGTACATGCACACCTTAATATAAAGTAAGAGAAAAACAGTTACTGCAGATCTCACTTGATAATTATGATTAATGGAGATATTCGGAAAACAGAATTTTTTTTCCTAATTGCAAGAACAAGATAAATACTGCCAAGCAGTATTGAGCTAAACTGTAATAACAACAGGACTGGAAACACAACAGACACAAGAAAAATTAGATTTTTGGGAGGATAAAAACCACTATGAAATATTTGAAGTGACATGGATTGGCTGGTCATTTGAAAACCTCACATAGCAACGTGCAACAGAGATGCAACACTTACAGACTACAGTAAAAGATATTAGAAAGCTACTTTGGCTGTTACCCTATTACCCCTAATAAAGCCAAGCTCCTGTTAAGATAACTGGGAATTCTGAACTCATAATATGGTCAAAAATATAGAAAGACAGTAAATAAAAGGAAATGAAACAGAGAGAAAAAAAAGCCTAGGAAATTCCATTCTCAAAGCATATTCTGCACAACACCTAGAGTTTTTAAGAAAGCAGCAAAGGAAAAAGCCTTGTCCAATGACAAAAAGAAGAACAAACAGGCATTGCAGAGCTCAATATTAGACTGAAAGGTGTCATTCAGTGAAGGCAGAATCACACTAAAAAAAGAGAGGTAACCCAGGGTAATATAGGGTAATATAAGATCATTCAAGAGTATCTATACAGCATTAAAATGCTTTTGAGACCATACCAAATGACTGCAGTATAGCTGCTGAGATGATGGGCGTGGAAACCAACTGTATGAACCACGTGTGTAAATTACCTTTTCCGTACAATCTGGCAGGGCTTTTACCCACCAGACCCCTCTAACTTTCACCCCAGCAATGTCTGGTGTCATGTAATTACATACCCTAGCTGGAATACTACCTCTGCTGTACCTATGCTTATTTCCAAGACCTTTTGATAACGTTCCACATTAATGGGACAAGGAAAATACTATGACTCCATACAGATAATACAATTATGTATTAAGAGGATGTTTCTACTTTTGATTTTATACAATTTGACTAATTTTCTGCACTTTCTTCTGTTTCTCCCACTACACCAATGGAAAAGCAAGTCCCCTCCAGCTTAAAATCTTCTTTTGTAATCTGGGATGTGTAGGATGTCGTGCGTAGGGGCACTGGATTGACGACAGCTCTAAAACAGTAAACCAAAGTTTTCAAGGCTGGGGGTGTCTTAATTCTAAGGGATGTAGCTTAAGAAATATCTAGAATTGCTGCATGCCCTTTCTCCAGTTAAGGGGCATTAAGGGCTGGGGGTTTATTTTTTTTTTACTAAAAGCAATTTTTATTTTTATTATACATATTGAAAATATTGAATGTGGTCCAAAAATATACTGGTAAAAGTATTTCTTCACTTAATTCACTTTCCATCTTTTCTGGATATTTTTATAGTAGTTGAAGGTCACACAAACCTGATGACTTCTTTTCTTTCCTTTGCTTTTTTTCATTATATAGCGAGACTGCCACCTTTAAAGAATTTCAGAGCTAGCTAAATACATCAACATTAATACTGTTTTAGCCAGCTGATACAGGTGCTTAGCAGGTGAATCTTAAATTATGTTTAATCAGATTGCTTTTTATTACTCTCACAAATTTTTGCAGCTTTGTAACGGAACTCAGATAACTTAGTACATTTACTGAAATGCTAATTTAATGCAGTTTTTTCTATTTCAGCCTATGCCAGAGCACAGAGTGACTTTTCACATGTATGGGATTATCAAGTGTAAGAATTTACTTTTAACTGTGCAGAGTGTCGTTTTTGCAGTATTTTGACCTGTTAAATCCAGTGAGACAGCATTTACATCCAAATATAAGATTATATCTTGCAGAGGTGGATGTTAGCCATGCTTTTTCTTTCTGTAAAATATGTCCTCTGTGATTCATGTAGCAATTGGTTCTAAATAAGTAAATTTGCCCATGTTTTAAAAAATAAGGTTGTTGTATTTTTTTTTCCATAGGTACTTTAACATCAGTGCTCCATTTAGCTTTAAGAACAGAATTGCTATAGATTTGCATTTTCTTTGTTCTATTTGGAAAGTTCCTTCAAGGTCACTTAATAACAGGTTCCATTATTAGGCTGAAAAATGTGGAAGATGGACTTGCTTTTATCAGGTGTGTTTGAGTGCTTTCAAATCTTTAATGATAGGTTCTTCCAGCCAAAAGCCCTCACAATTCAAAACACATATAAACTGTAAGGTTGCTGCTTTGTGTTTATTGGGAGATTTTTTTATTTGTTTCTGCATTCCTGATAACCTGAAAGACTGCAATTTCTTCAGCACATTCAAATCTCTTGTCACAGAAGTCTGTTTGTTTAGTGCTGTCATCATCATGCCTAAAGTTTTATGGATATGTTCATAGTACACACAGATATCAACGTACATTGTGGTCCTGCTTACAGAAATCATCTCTTTAACAAGTCTGGAAAGTTTATGCACTTGCAGAACAAATGGAAGCAGGGAAAAGATGAAAGCAAATGTTCAATTTTATGTTACCTGCAGTTACACTTCCTACTCAATATAGAGTTGGTTGTATTTATGTGCTTGTTTTTCTAATTTATGAAATGTCTGGTTTGAGAAATGAGTTTGGGAAGAGCATCTCCCACCTTCCTAGCTAGCTATGTCTGCAGTACTTTATTTTCTCCCCTCCTCTACCTTTCACATTACCCCTCCTTCTCACCCTTCCCTGCCTCAGAGGAAACAGTACACTTACGTTACTTGAAAGCACTTCTGATGTGGTAGAAGACAGAGAAGCATTTATTAAAGTAGGGAGTTACTTGAACAGCCTCTGCTTCAAGCTGGCTCTGGTTGGATAAGCTGTACAGCTAAACAACTATTTGAAGTGATATTCCAGAACTTGATGGGAGGTTTTATAAAATTTGCATTCCCTGAAGTATAATTCTTCTCACTTCTTTACTTTATCCCTTATTTCAATATCACTCAACCAAAAGTTTGCTGTGTTTTTGAGGAAAAGACGAGACAGTATTATTTATCAAACCTAATTTTAAAGTGAAAGGGCTTAATACATTTGTGCTGTTTTCAGCTGGGGAAGAGTTAATTTTCTTCACAGTGGCTGTGTTTTGGACCTGTGCTGAACACAAGGTTGATAATACTGAGATGTTTTTGTTATTGCTCAGCAGGGCTTACACAGATTCAAGCCCTTTTCTGCTGTTTGTACTTCCACATTGGTGAGGAAGCTGGGGGTGCATGAGAGGTTGGGAGGAGACACAGCTGGGACAGGTGACCCAAAGTGACCAAAGGGATTTCCACACCATGTGACATCATGCTCCATACAGAAAGGTGAGGGGAAGAAGGAGGAAGGGGGAACATTTGAAGTGATGGCATTTGTCTTTCCAATCAAGCACTACGCATGATGGGAGCCTGCTCTCCTGGAGATGGCTGAACACCGGCCTGCACATGGGAGACAGTGAAATAATTTCTTGTCTTGCTTCACTTGAGTGCATGGCTTTTGTTTTCCCTATTAAACTGTCTATATCTCAACTCATGAGTATTCTGGCTTTTACCCTTCCCATTCTCTCCCAGATCTCTCCGATGGGGGACTGAACAAGCAGCTGCCTGCGGCTTGTTGGCAGGCTGGGGTTAAACCACAGCTTTTCACATGAAATCCTACCCTATTCATAAAATAGAATTTCTACAATTCTACAAGGAATTACAATTAATTCCTTCCAGATGGGTAAAAGATAATTTTCAACCCATTATATGAGATTACTAGCTATTGTATCCAAAAAGTGACATTTAAAATACATATAACACAGTAGAATGCTTTAAAGAGTTTGGATAACCAGACAATTTCTCAATAGAAAAACTACTTTTTAAAAATTATTATTCTTAAATTAAAAAATTATTATTCTTCACACATTCAAAACATATTCTACATTAGAATAGTCTGATGCAAACGTGCAAAATATATAGACAGTGTGTTTTCTTCACTCTGACTAGTATTTTAGATTATTTATCTTTTCAGAAGATCAAAACCAAGTTCAAATTGGAAAAGCTCTTCCTATTTAAATTATGAAATCTCTGCTGTTACTGTTACAAAGTATGACCTGAAAGTTTTTTCTCAGAAAAGTTTATTAATACTGAAAATTTATCAGTGTTGAAGCTGGTCTGAATAAAACTAGCTTTTTCTGTCTCAAAGAATCCTGTCTTCTGGAGTAGAAAGCCTTCCATAGTAGGAATCCATTTTCCCCTTTGTGATCATTACTGCAGAATGATCAAGGCACATAGGTAAAAGGTCTTCCTGCACTGTCTCAGGAAACAGCAGTCCAAGTGACAGTCAGAGAGCAACAAGTCATCGAAGTGTTACACACTAGTTGACAATGAAAAATCTTTTCAAGAACAGAATTCCAGTATCCAGCAAGGCATGTTCTCTGGTGGGTGGAGTGGCAACATCTACATGCCCCTCCATGTTGTTTCTTGGCCCTTGATCCCCACTCTGGAGTTCGGGGATGTGAATTACAGGGTTTAGCCACCCTGTTTGCAGAGTCAGCTAGTCAGAAGTGTGAACAGAGGAGAGGAACACGATCACAAATCCAACACTTAACCAATGGTTCTATTCAGAAATCTCTCCAGATGGGGTGGGAGCACAATATTTTCCTTAAAATACCATCAGCTATTATGTTCACCTCTTAAATCTAAGGTATATGTATCTAAGTGTTCTTCACTTAAACACAGTAGGGAAGAAAAAGTTATTTTCTTTTCTGTCAGCCTGGATAAGCTCCATCTCAGAGAGCAGGTGCTAAAAATCAAGCTGTATTGTAACTGAGGGAAGAAACAACCAATCTCCTCCCCCCTACAACTGTCTGCTTATGAAATTTGAGATCATTCATTGGGTCACTGATCAGGAAAGTACCCAAGTCATGTATCTAAACAAAAATCAGTCACTCTGATCAGAATAGGAACAGGACTCCCCACCCCCACAGGGAGGTGCAGAGAGGCCCTTTAACAGGCACCTCTCCAAAACCGTGTGCATATACATACCCAACAGCAGCAACATCTAGGGCTGTCCCCTTTAGAGGAGCCAAAGGAATGGGTTGGTTATTTCCAGACTTTCATTAACAGGCTTCTATGTCTGCTTCAGTGCAGTATCATCATTTGAATGCTCAGGGAAGCACACAACACTTTGAACCCCAGATCCTAAAGCTACTTTCAGAATTGCCCTGAAATTAGGCTTGTATAGTATTTGCCAGAAATTTCTGACAATCTCTGGGAGTTTAATCTGACATTCAAGGATTGCTTATGCTTTAAAACATGCCAACGTGTAGAGACCTGTAGTGATCTGTAGTCACTGTTATTACTGCATTTTAAATTCAGTATCTCTCCTAGGTATGTTAGGTATGTGGGAAAAGGAGGATTCTCTATAAGCTAAATGCCGTCAAATTCATTTGTCATTGAGCTTATATATATGTGTCAGTTTGGATGAGTTTTTGTTCTGCTGCCTTTCTCATGCACATGCTACATAACTGACAGGACAGTTTTTCCAAGAGGTGGAGCTGCTATATTTCTGCTAGTTTAAAATAATTGATTTTAAGTCTCTGTATGCACTCTTTGCTTACTCTGAAGAGCGACTTCAGCTTTGGCAATTTCTTTTTCAACTTCACCAAATTTTTATGAATTGTGCTTTATGAGCACATTTTGCATAACAAAAAAAGGAAAAAATACTTTCTATTTGACTCAAATATCCAAAAATTTTATTTACAAAGTGAAATGTGGCATTAATGAAGAAACCCATATTATAAAAAGTTTGTCTATGTTTATTCACAAAAATAAATCAATAAAGCCCATCTCTGCTTTCTCAAACAATCTAAGCAGTGCTTCCATGTCATGCCTTTTCATGTTCCCTTCTGTGCATGAGGGGATTAGAACAGAAGGTTTTGCTTATCCCCTTATGAGGGTGTTAAATTTAATGTTAAACAGGAAAATCAAAAAATACATTCAGGCCTTTGAGGTCTGGCAGCTAAGGCTGTCAGGTGAATGCTGTCCTATCTGCGTCTGCATTGATGAATAGCTATCTATCCAATGCACAAAAATACGAAAAAGGTGGCACAAGAATGTCTCTCATCAGACCACTTTGTGCTGCCCTGTAGGGCTGGATCTCCCAGACAAATGCAGAAATTTGCAAGGTCCTAGGTAGCTTAGTCTAGCAGTAGGATTATAGAATGAGGAAGAGAATAATGACATCTACTATGAAAATATGTTTATCTATTTTCTTTTATTTGCAACCACAAAACCTCTTTCAGTTTCTAATTTTATCAGGGATTAAAAAGAATTTCTAAATCTATTTTGATGTAAAACTGAATTACCTAATTACTCTGTGGCAAATAAATTCTTCAGTTTTACTCCTTCTACTCTAGTTAACTGTTTTGAGTGTAATGCTTTCATTTCTACAGGCAAGTATTTGCACAGATCAAATGCACATGCTATCTAACATTTGCTCATGTCTTTCTACAGAAGTGTCTCTTTGCACAAGTAAACGTGTATTTTGTAGACACAGTCCAAAGGCTTACTTTTGAAAACTGTCCTAGAAGACCATTGCAAATGTAATCGCAGATTCTAGGTGAGGATGATAGATCTACAACAAGTGAAATACAGGAGGCACTAGGAGGCATTAATAAAAAGACATACAATTATAGGTGTCATTTTCAAATGAAATATAGTGATTTACATTTGCAGAAGGTTGTCTGCTTTTGGTAGGCACAAACTCTGCCAATATGTTTATTTCTACATGTGTACTTATGTAATAACAGGGCTGCGGGCAGGCTGGGAAGGTGAGCACTAAAGCACTGGAAGTGATTGCAGTCACACACTGGAGGGAAGAGGGTAATTTCTGTTTATTATGACGCAAAGCGTGAACTTGCATGAAAATGCCCCCTAGTATGCTCATAAACAATTTCCTTGTAAGCAGGTAAAAGCCTTTCAAGTAGAACAGTATTGCTTACTGGTCTCTGATCTGTAGTATGAAACTGACTCATGGCAGCAGAACTAGAAATGAAAACAAGACAGCAGTCACTGTGCCTTCATAGTGGAACTATAGAGATTAATTATGTGAGGTGGAAAGAATGGCAATGAGGGATAAAAAAAGCTGCAATTCCTAAATAGGTGTGACAGCAGATGTTTAAAAAATATGTGAGACACAGTGTTTGGAAAGTGTGGTTAAAAGTAGGAGAGGTGATGTTTTGGCCAGAAATACAATACATATACAAAAAAAATTGTATCAATTAGAGTGTCACTGTATCTGAATTTCTTAAAATGCAAGAATGCCTGTAATTAAATGCCAGTTTTAAATTCTGGGAACACATTTTATCTATGTAGAATACAAATACCATTTTAGCCTAACTCCTGAGCAGTGAAAACTGGCTTACTGCTGTAAAGTACTTGCTCTTTTAAGAATAGTCGTACTAGTGAAAATTTCTTGTCATTTTTACAAGCTTGATCTAGGTCATCAGCAGATGATGGAGATGGCTGACATGTCCTTCCTCTCAGCTACAGAAAGCAGATAAGGCCTGTGAACACCAGGGCTGCCCTTCTTTGTAATCTGTGAGGAGAAGGCAGTGTCTAGACCCCAAGTTTAGGAGAGTATCCTATCTCCGATGAGAGTTGATCAGACGTTTGGTATATGGATGGTGCTCAAGACTTGGCAGTAAATAAGGGGACAATCCATTCCCCTTGCTAGGGCATGTGTTCAGCATGACTTTAAATGCTGTGGGTGACAGAAGCCTGGTGATTGATGTGGCTGGATCAGTCAATGTGGAGCAAGAAAGCAGCTCTGCTTCTGGCAGGAGTCCCTTTCCAGGGCATCTCCAGTATGCAGCAGGCTGACAGGGTCTGCAGACCTGTCTGGTCTCAGAGCGCCCTGTAGCAGTTTTGGCAGTGATAGCTATGAGATAATAGGTTGGATCCCTCTTCCAAGGTCTCTTATTTGAAACACTAGTTATAAATCTAAATTGATACCCTATCAACCTTCTAATCTTTCTGACTTTGGAGCTCAGACTCCCCAGGATAATAATTTGTAAAGGTTCAGGAAAAAAAATTTAGGAAAAAACCCAATCCCATTATAGATTTTGAATAATCCTTTTTCTAATATTTCATTTACTTGCTGCTAACTTTTCTGATAAAAGAAAGAAGACACAGGTCTTATTCCTTTTGTTCTTGTTGCATTTTCTTTTTAGGGTCTTTTATTTAAAAAAACCTATATTTATAACATTGTGTTCCACAAGAGAAGGCCACTCAAAAAGGTTAAGAAGTAAGAAGTCCATGTAGTTTTTTCTTTCAAAAGTGTTTTCTATACTGGCCAATGTAAATTATCCATTCCTTAGTCACACTCAGAACTGAAACACCCTCCTTGAGAAGGAATGTCCAGGGCAGCATTTCAGAGCAGAACACTTACTGATGTGTCTTCAAAGTTATTAAACTATTCTTGTTATTCTTAATCCTATTATTTTTATATGCATCTTTATCTGTGACAGCATACTGAAACTGTTCACTGAGTTACCTGCAGTGATGTCTAATATTCCTACCTCAGGTGACTTTGTAAAAGAACATTAAAAATTCTTAATTTATTCTTACATTAAAGCAGTAGTTTCCTAAGGTTTCTAGTTTTGTGTCATTTGTTGCAACCAAGCTTATCTCCAAAGTTCAAGCAGAGAACACAGGATTAGTAATGATGAGCTCATTCTTAACATCCTCTATCCTGTTAAGGCATGAGCAAAGATTAACCCAGTTTACTTTTCAGGAGGGTTGTGAATATTCACGGTTTTTAAAAATGCTTGTCACAGAGCACTGCAGTGAAAGGGACAGATTTGCTTCTGTTATACCTGTGAAGAATATGACTCAGGTACTCTGAAAATTATGTCGAATTCTTGGAGGTGGTGTGACAGATCTTTTGGAACTTCTTGACTGATATATTTTGTCAAACTGACAATTACATCAGGTGTGTAGGAATACTGAAAATGAAGCCAATTACTATTGTGCTACTAGATTTGGTATTCTTTCTTACTTCTAGTACAAGACCTTATTTTTCAGTACAAGGCAGAAGAAGAATATTCCAGCTTGAAGAAATTAGTGTCACAGTGCCAATGTGAGTTTAGGTGATTCCCCTGAGTATAAAGACTTTTTTTCTAAATTCTATATCAATAAGATACATTAGAAACAAACTATTGGAATTAGGCTAATTCAGGAAGAAAGAAAATATATGAAAACAGGCATTTAATAATTAAGTCAGATGCCCTGGAAAACTGGAGAGTACTTTCTCAGTAACAATATCACAGTGGACACAAATAAGCCATGTAGATGAGAAGAGCTTTCAAGGAGAAATGTGAAGAGCTCTGCACAATATTACTGAGTTTGTCCAGCTGCTGTAGTACTCTTGTATTTCTGTGTAAAGAGATTGCATAGATGTATTTATTGTGTGAACATGTTCATGAATGAAACAGGCAAGGAGATTCAAAACATAAGATTATGTCTACATGTTACAGGAAGCAAATCCTTAGTTTTGGCTTGTATAGTTGCCTGACACAATATAGATTTCTAGTAATGTCCAAGAAAATAATTACCTGATAACAATTTTGTGTAATTCTAGAAATTTCTTATGCTAAAGTCATCCCTTTAAATCTGTTTTACTAAAGAGGGTCCTGTTCATTTTGACAAACTAAAAATTATGAAGGAATGAGATCAATAGATGAAAAACCACACTAGGCATTTAATTCTAAATAAACAGTTAATAAATTAACTCTTTGCATTTTTTCCCCACTGCTCCTGCATGTAGGAATAATATTTATTGCAATAGCATTTCCAGTTGATCATGGAGGTAAAGATACGTATTTTACAGTAATATAAGTAAAACTGTCTTATTTGGCTCGGAGAATATCATCATTTTTATAACGTGATTAAAAAATCCTTTTACATTGTTTAGTTTTCTCTGAATCCCTGTATGCCTGGAATGCCTTGAGAGTGAAGTTTAAAGGGTGATTTTTAGCCACTAAATTGCCTGTCTCCTTTTAGTTTTTTTTCAGTGATCCAAAGGAGCACTAATGTATGACAAAACTGGGAAAAAGATGTAATAATAATCCAGGTACTTGAGAAATTATAAAAGATCAGTGAAGTGACCTGACTTAGAGGTTCAAAAGCTGTGCACCACATCAGCAGTGCTTGTAAATGCTGTATTTCTCAGCACTATAACTGTTCTTAGGTATCTAGCTACTAATATAATAAGGACATTTTACCTGCTGATTACAACTTGATTTCAACTTGAAACTTTACCTAATATACTTGAAGACTTAATCACCTAACTGTAAAACAGAAAAGCAACACCTGAGCATCAGCTAGCCAGGAGGCAGCTGCTTTGTGAAGCATGATAGCACTTCAGGGAAGTGAGATACTACCATACAGTACTCAGGATAGATTCCACACCCAATCTGTTTCCTGGAGCACGGAATTCATCACTGCTCCCTGCAAAAATGGAGAGAATATGAAGAAGAGACAAACAGGATGCAGGAGTGCCCATGCAATGTTTCACCTGTTCAGCACATGCCCAAGTTGCAGAACAAATAGGGTCAATATCTCCTTCTGCTTGATGAGTTTCAATGTGCATCTCCTAGCTCTATGCTTTAGCCACTAACCTAAAGGGTTTTCTGAAATAAAACACTTAATAGAATGAACTTTAAACACTCATTAGTACAGGAATTGGAATCCAGGTTTCCAAGTCCCAAATGACTTCCTCAGCCATTAGTCTGAAGAGCATTGCAGTGCCTATTTAATTATTCTGTTCTACAGTAAGAGTAATTGAAAAAACCTTACCTTATATTCTGGCAATTAGTGATCCTGCTCAGCGGGATTCAAAATTTTATCACACAGAAGGGATCTACAGCATGGTCTCTCACATGCTAAGGGACATTTCTATCTCCTAAGATTATTAAATAAGTGAGTTTGTGGAAACAGGTAGCAACACCTCTGTTTTGAAGAGAGCAGTGAAGGAAGAAAAGAAATTATATAGCAAAAAATGTCCAGTGGAGTTGGCCATGATGGTGAGAAAGAGGTAGAAAAAATACTCAAAATCAGTTTTAGCCAGATACAGACATGAGTTGGGTAGTTAGCTGATTATTACATGAAAGATTTTAGTCCTGGGAATTCCCAAAAACAAATTACATGAGAATTTAGCTGCTAGAAGGGAAAACATCTATGTAGTCAAGTAGTATATATGATAAAGACCTCAAGGCCTTGAGTCCTGATCTTACATCTTTTACCTAGTACCCCACAAAGAAGAAAAAGATGGACAGTTTGAATACCTATCCTATGTTATTTTTGTAGTAAAAGAGGATATAGTAAAAAAAAAAAAATAAAGGGGAAAAATATCAGCCAGTGTTTATAAATGCATTTGAAGATGAAGTAGCTGAATTGCTAACTGCAGAATATATAACCTCTTGCTAAAGACTACATCAACACCAGACAGCTGGCAAATGGCTAATACAGTGTGAAGGTTCCTGGAATGATAAGTGACACTACAGACCAGTAAACCTGTGATGTTAGAATCACAAATATGAGTAAGAACTATATTAAAAATAATAGTAATACTTACTTGATTGATATGAGTTTGGAAAAGATTCAAATCTTTTTTCTTCCCCGCAGCAGATGTCCTGCCTAAAATGTCAATGGATTTCCTTGATGAAGTCAACACAATGGTGTTAACAAGGGACAACCATTTAATACATTTGGATTTTCAAAATCTGTAGAGGACTCTGAAGCAAAGTTGTCTTTTCGTAATGTCTTGGGATGATTACCAATTTTTACCCAGTCATAATTTTTTTTTTTTAATGTTAAAATAGACTTCCATGTGACAAGAGCAAAAAACTAAAATTTACTTAATCATTTAGTGAAGCAAAATACCAAGTCATTTCATCAAAGCATTTCAAACCCATTGATTTCAATAGTCGGGGGGTTTTTTTCTGTATAAACACTTTCAGATTTTATCTGTAAGTACTAAGAGGATGCACAGCACTCCAGACAATCTTACTGCTGTTCCATCAAGGCCCTACTGTAAATAAACAAAACGAAGGAAAATGGCAGCTGAATATGAAAAAATTGCAGCAAAATATGGCATATTTTTAATTTTTCCATTTTGAGGATATGAGTCATGTGGCAAGAATACCCCTGCTAAGGTGGCTAGTTCACGAGTCAGTGGGCAAACTGACAGACTCCTCCAGCAAACCATCCAGGTAAATAAATACTGAAAAAGGGTTTTTTTGCTTGGATTTTAGAGGAAGACTTTTCACATGACTGAATTAGCTGGATAATGGAATAATTCTATTTAAAAGTGAAACATATATAGCTTTTTATCAAAAGAGATATTTTCATCATATTGCTTAATTCATCAGTGTGTTTCCTCATAAAGTTTTCTCCTCCTCTTTATGTAGCTTTATTCAAGCTATAATTTATTCAAGCTATAATTGTGGGTGGAGTTTTATACCTAATTATATGTAGTTGCAGACTGATTTAATTAAGAAAAAACCCAAGGCAGTTGAGGTCAGAGGGACTAGGGTCCTTGAATCACCTTTTAACTGACAGCCGGTCAATAATTTTTATTATTGACCTTTCCAAAAGGACTCTTATGCCTACAATTTTTTGTCATGAGGAGGAAAAAAATTTCAAATTTTAGGATTTAATTACTATTCCATTGCACTCTATCACTCCTCTTCATTGAACGGAATTTAGGAAGCAGTTTTAGCTGACAATATTGATTTCAGTTATATGAAAGGGAAAGATACAGAAGGATTATTGAAAGAGAAAGAACAGCATTGAGAAATGCTGATCTTACAAAAAGAGAAGGTCCTCTGTAGAGAAGATATTAAGTTAATGGGAGAAGTCAAATCTTCTTTTTATATTAATTTCTCCTTTGAATTCTCTGTCTTCCGTCTAACAGGAGTAGCATTAACAATCTACATAAAAATAATGTTACTTATCTCACACCCTTCAAAATGTAAGAAAACTAAAGAAGAACTGTAGAAACTGAACTTGAGCATTTGCAGCTGGTCTATATATAGCCAATCTATAAATATATAGGACATTGTTTTTTACTTGCTTTGTTTTTTTGTACTTCCTCACATGGCTAAGCCAAAGAGAAAAAAAGTATCTATTTTAGACTTAGTTACAGCTTTTGCAGCATACCGTATTCTGAAAAACCTGTCTTTCTTCTTCAAAATTCCTTTGCACAGTATTTGTACTTTGCAGATGAGTTACAAAGGATTTAACTTAGAGAAAGTGGTTAAAAAAATACTGAGGTACCAAAGAGCTGAATAATTCTTCTAGCTCTCTTCATAAATTAAATTGGGATCTGGAGAACACAGCATGGGTGGGGGGTGGGGGTGGGGTTATCCCATCATATCTCCATGCATACTTTATATCCATTTGCTTAATTCATCAGTGTGTTTCCTCATAACTGCTTTGCTAAAGAATTTATATCTTCTGAAAGGATTAATTTATTTATTTCAGATGTGAGTATAAAAGCTGACTATATTAATTCTTGACATATATGCTTCATGCTTTAAACAGCGTCTTGGTCTTCAAAAGTTGCTGAAAATCCAGTCTCAAATATCACACCTTGAAAATATTTGAAATCATCAAAAGCAGTTTTTCCAAGGTCATTGTAGGTCTGTGAAAGTCTTGAACTTTTACCTGTTCTATGTAAGTGCTGCTGATGCAAGGAGAAATACTTGTATAAGTCCCTGTATAAAATACCTGTATAAAATCCCTATTGGAACTGTCTTTGAGCCTTTTTTTTAGTTCTCTGTTTTCTGAAGTATAAAAGACAAATTCCTCACATGAAAATCAAATATTCAGTAGGATCAAATGCCTCTAAGAGTAAGTAAAAGGGCATTAATTTCAACAGAGGATGAAACAAAACCTCTGTGTAGAGTGGTATCAGCTGCCACATTTAGCTGCCACATCAGTGTACCACTCTGTCACATTTAGTGTGCCATGTCAATCACGTCAGTCTAGTGTCACAGTTCTGAGCATTGCAAAAACTTTGCTTTGAAGTAGAGGAATTAGTCTTAAGCACTTAGGCTTCCTGCACAGATACTGTTTTCCAAAGAGGAACTCGAAGAGCTGGCTAATAGGTAAACACAAGTGTAAAAAATATACAATATATATGTTCTGTTCTCCAGGTTACTAAGCAGAGGCAAATAGCTCTCTCCAGTTAAGAACCCAAAATATCTCCTGAACATGTCAGTATAGAAGACAGCCTGAAACAGAATCTTCCCTCCTGCATCATAGTCTTGGAATTAGAAATTAATCTCCTACCTTTTGGAAACCCTCCCAGAATCATATTTTACTGTCTGTATGTCTCTCCTGCCAAATCATTGAATAAAGTCTTTGAGAAAGAAAGAGGTAAGAAGCGTGACTATACAGCCTATTCAGTATTCAGTAGGACAGAGATTCCTTCTGCCCAAGACTGATATTTGTCCTATACAAGTCCAGAGCATCACCTCCATTACCTCTGCCAGCCATGCTTGGAAGACGGCAATCCCTGCGGTTATTACATTTCATTAACACTGTGGTCCTCTAGTTTTTCTACAATGTATGCTGTATGAAACTCTACCAGATCACTGCCTCAAAGAGGCTGATGTGTTAACATCTAATTTCTGTGTCGAAGTGAGATAATGTGTTAACTGTACAACAAAGGTATGACAGTGTTTTCCGGTGCAGAAAAATAGTTTTAGAGGAAGAAACTAGAGTAATTATGGATTAGGTCCTGCAGATTAGAATTGAACAGACCCCCCAGAAGGCCTCCTAGATGAAAGTAAATGTTTATGAATACTTATCATACTTTCATTGTTGCTTTCAGGTGGACAAGGGGAAGAGGATATAAAAAATTCCCTCATCTTGTGTGCCTATGTGTCCTGTGTTATCAACACAGCAGCAAAGCACAGCTGCAATCTTGAGCTCCCTTGTGTTACCACTCTTTGGCATGCCCACGTTGTTCTAGTGATTCAGAGTCTGCCTACATTTCCCTTGTGATTGGTCCCTAAAAAGGAAGAAAATACAAAATATCTGTGGTTCATTTGAGGTCTCTTATCTGTAATTCATTAACAAAAGTTTTAGGATTTTGTAAAATGTGTTTATTGGACTCAGGCGAGATGGCTAACAGCAAAAATGATTGTCTTTGTTTATATAATATTCCCTGGGTTGCATTTTAATTATTTATATATATTTGAGAATATTCAGCCTCTTTTTTTTCCTCACCAGAGTTTTGTATCTGTTAATGTGATAGATACAAATTGAATAAGTGGAATTTTTGAGAGGACATTACTTTGACCTAGGGAAAACAAATTTTTTATCCAGTCAGTTCAGGAATGTCCCATGGTCTTGTTTCTTGTACTTGTGATCCCAAGGTGAGTGGCAGAAAAAAAAAACCCCAAGGATGTCTTGCCCCATTAATGCTAAAGTGCCCAGAGTCTCTCTTCTCTCCAAGGCTTCTGTCTCAGTCGAGCATTGTTTTCCAGTCATGATAATTAGGCCACAATTTGTAAACAAAACAAAATTCACTGGACCCACAATAAATTGAGAATTTGAGGAGGAAAGGGGGGATTGTGTGTTAGTATTGGGCTGTTTTCTTTTTTTAATAGACAATTACAACAAATACATTTTAAATTTTCAATAAATAAATGATACCAGCTTGAATACATATATTAGCAATTATTAAAATTGAGTATATATATATATATATACACATTATATTGTTAGTTCTAGAAATTACTTTTTCATTTTGGTAAAATAATTTAACCTTATTATCATCACCAAACTGATAAAGTATGCTTTCTGTTTTCTTTTCTATAAAGCTTTGGTGTCTTCTTATGTTTAGCCACAGGTATGTCACTGCTACAGGCAGATATATGAATGACTGTAAATATGTGAAAGCCAAAGAAAATGTTTACTTAATGAAACTTTATTAGCAGAGAGAAGTACTTAAAACTTAGAGCATCATTCATCTGAATTATTATTTGTGTGGTGCTTTGGAAGAAACAAATTGTAGTACCTGTTAATAGAGCTGCATAACAAAGGCTAGAAATGTAGACACTTTCAATGCATGGAAATGGTTGTTACAGCAGAGACTTCACAACATTGAAGAGATTCAGCTAGAGAAATTTGGTAGACTTTGGACAGACACTGATGAGGTGAATTTATGCTTCTTTATTCTGTGATATTTTAGGACTTCTGTCTGAGAGAAGTCTCTTAGAGAAACACTTGCCTCAGCACACAGCCAGAGCACAAGATGGTGTGTGCTGGATGTGCCCTAACCAGTGACCCTCACCTGGTATTTCACATAGGAATACAACTTTCTTCTCAGCCATGTTGCCCATCAATTAATGAAAATGGAAGTGTTTTTACATTATCTGCAAGGATGTTGTAATTCCCGTTTTTCCTTTAGCTGCATTAGCACAGCCAGACATTTTTCAGACTGAGCCAGTCCCACCTCAGTTTGCTGTAACATTATTGTTTACAGTCTGTAAACTGCAAAAGCAGTGCAGCCACACTTTTGTCTCAACACGCGGGCAGCTTGTCCCGAGTGCAGCATACAGTCTTCACACATGAGAAAACAGAGCTTGGCTACACCAATATGTGAACAGTCAGTGGACTTCCCTCTTCCTCATCTACAGTAAGATCACTGGAACAATAAACTGATTTGAGGTCAGGAAGATACTTTTCAACCTGAAAAGATCCTGGTTTTTTGTTTTTTTTTATTGCCATGAGTGCATATTTTGCTACATTAGTAAGGATGCTATTGTTCAAATCCTAACTTTGAGATGGGCTCAACACTTGAAAGCATCTTGTTAAAATCAGTGGTTTTAGTATTCATTGATGTAAATGATTCAGTACCTTTCATGAATGAAGCTGAATTTGATCCGAGATATTTGCCCCTAAAAATAAAGCCAAATGTAAACAGATTAAACTAAGTATCATCCAAGCTGTAGAGTCCAAGATAGATAAATATTTAAAGGTATGAATTGCACTTGTGTTCAATCATTTCCCTGAGCCATTTGATAAAAATGAAGCATTTTTGCCCCTCAGTTAATTCTTATAAACTGAAAATAAACTGAAAATAAACTGAAACTGTTTGGAATTTAATTTTATAACATAGTGTAAAGAAAAAATATTTGTATAAACAGATAAACACAGGGCTCAACCACCATCATTCCAACATAATCAGACAGTTCCTGATCAGAAGCAAAGCGTCAGAACTTCCTTGTGTAGGAAGCTCCCTTCTGCAAGCAGATGGACTCATACAAAACTTTCGTACAATCCCTGAGTTGCTGGGTGCAAGACTTCATTTTTTTAGCCATAGCATTCTGTTTTCTCAGATATCTGTTGCTTCTGCATTTGTATCACATAGGCCTCAGATTTCATTATTTATTACTCTACAATAATTGGCCTTCTATTCAAGCATATAAAGTGTTATATGCAAGCACACATAAAGGAAGTTAAGACAGTCTTCATATACCTTCCCAGCAGTGAAACAAATCTATGTGGCTCCTGATGAAATTACTGTTTGCACAGGAGTGGTGAAAAGCCTAATACACTTATTAAAAAATTAAAAATAAGATCATGTTATCCTTTACCTTATAAACAAATATTTGCATTTAGTTACAAAAATAATTTAATGAATTTCTATTTGGAAAGAGTGGGTTTGCTTACTCTTTTGTTTGAGAAGAAAAAAATGGAGAAAAGGGCAGAAATATGCAACTTTTTACAAAAAAAAAATCAGTATAACATTATCCACAATGAGTTCACTTATTTGCCAGTACTTGTGCTGATAATCCCAAGTATTCAAATGCTCCCATCTCTAGCCCAAATATTTTCTGTACATGTGTTTGCATGTACAGAAGAAAGGATGAGAACTTACAAATTGTTTTACAAATCAAACCTCCACCTATTTTACTATAACAGACAGCCTTTTCCTTAAGACCAGTCATTGAGGTAGTTAGGCAAACTTAACAGTTTCAACTATAAAAAAACACATTGGAAAGAACAGGAAAAAAACCCCATCTTCTTAAGGTAGTGCCAGAATAACCACTAAGTCAAAAAAAAAAAAAAAAAGGTCACTATGTCATTTGTTAGTTACAACAGGAAATAGCATATTCTACAATTCACATTTACTGAGGCATAAAAATTGCCATTTTGCCCCCAGAAGAAACAGACAAATTATATTACTTACCAAAAGAAGAAACCAGGGTTGACAAGTACATGATTTAGAAAAGAGCTTTCAGAAGTGGCATACCCTGCACTAGTTTCTTCCTCTATCTTCTGTGTGATCCAGTCTTTCTGTCTAAGCCTCCTGGGAGTATTAAGACAACAGTCATGTAGTTTCTATGTGCACTTGTTTAAAGTGTTTGTGCAGTGGAAAACGTGGAAACAAGGTGTCAAACTTCACTACCTGTACAATGCAAGAGGTGGATTAAAACGAAAGTGCATTGATATATAACTACTTCTTGATCAAAAAATGAATTTTTGTGAAGACAAAAGTCTAGGTTCTAAACTGTGTGCATTAAACAGTATGAAGCTCTTGCACTGCCAGAACAGTAATGACAAGAAGGCTAGGTGGCTACAAACCATTACTGGAGCTGGAAACAACTCTGATATAAACAAAAAATAATCATATGCAGTTAAAATGGAAAATAAGACATTTTTATCCCCTCTATACTCCTTACCCTGACAGTCACAGAAAAAAGAAGTTACTATGTCTCTTTTCAATGCATCTTGAAGCATTTCTCTTTAAAGTATGGCTCACAATTCTCCCCTTCCACCCACTGTTCTTTCCGATTTGGTGGTGCAGTGTTATGTCACAACACTGCTCTGCAAAGAAACAGGTGGGCACAAACTTGGGTCTTAGTCTAGGATGTGCCAATGGTTCCTGCAACTCCATGGACTCTGCTTTAAACTGCACCAGTTTCAAAACTTCCAAGTCAAGTGTGGAGAACTTCTTGGTGGTTTTGCAAGTAGGAAATGACAGCAGAGCAGAGAGGAGTCCAGTGCAAACTGGCAACTTATTTTTATTGGTGAAGCATAAAGTATATGACTACCAAGAAGATATGTAAACACTTGAGATTTTATGTGGGCTCAATCCTTAATTAAGGATGAGATGTATACCTGAATAACATCTCCACTTCCCAAAATATATTTTTCCCTAACAACCCAGTATATCTTTCTTCCAGCTCTTTCTTGTACCACGTATAATTGAGTTTTATGTGATAAGTCTCTGGAGGCTGCATTCATCAGGCTTATATAAAGCTAGCAGAGTGCCAAAGAACAATCTAGCCAGCAATGTCTTTCTATCACAGAAAACTGGGATGAAACAGACCTCAAGATATCATATACTCAGCTCTCTTAGGCAATTCCCTTCTGGCATTCCTGACACCAGTTTCTCTAACCTAAAAGCTACAAGTAGTGGGAAAATACATTGCCCTCTAAGTTAATCTCCTCAAGGGCAAAAAAAGTCTTTGAAAGCTTTGCAGATAGGCAAAAGAGAATAGATGCAATATCTCTTACTTTAGGGTAGGTTTTGTCTGTCTCTGATGACCTTTCCAGAATTTTACTGCAGCAATACAGTTCAGGTGGGAGCTACCATGAACCAAATATAGTATTGATTAAAAAATAATAGCCAGACTAGTTCTTATTGCTTCACCATCAAACTCTAAAAATTTATCAAATGGGCTTTTACATTAATCATTCTGGACCCTTGAGTAGACTGTGCACTTAATATGTTTGCATGAGTGTGAAGCGGAAAAGATTGCACTCACTTTGGCAAAAGAAGTAATGCAAAATTATTTTGACAAGTCAAGGAGATAATCTGTGCACAATGCTATGTTTCTATGAGAATAATGAACTGCACAAGTTCAACTGGAAAGACATCTGTGAAGCAGCTTTGCAGGAAAGGAGATGGGGATAGAATGACTCATAGATCAACGAGGCTTTATCAACTCATACTTTTCCAATATGGCATCATCTGAATTGTTAGCAGGACTACCAGCAGTCAAACTGACTAATAACTGACACAAGTAAAAGCCTTACTAATGGAAATACTCTTCTCTAAGCACCACAGTTTAAGAACTATTATTATATTAAGGGAAGGACTTGAGAGGACAGCAAGAACAACTGGTAACAAAATTTCATGGTGTTGGGGTAATCAGGCATGACTGGGATATTTATTTAGTTGAGAGACTACATTTCAATGAAAGAATTAATAAGTACTTCCATATGTCTCCTGGATATAGAACAAGAGCAATAATCCTGAATTGCATATAGAAAAAGGATGTCTATGATGGTATGGATGGTTAACAGAGAGAATGTGTTATGTAAGAAAGAATATAGAATCTTCTAGAAAAGAAAGCCCTTTTGCTAGGAAAATTTCTGGAAGAGTTCCTGAGGTTGGGAATAAACTAGATAATCTAAAGAGGTCCCTTCTAGCTGTATACTTTGTTGCTGGGCCTAGGAGAGCTGAGTATTCATCTCCTGTGCTGAACTAGTTTTAGAAAAGTTCATGACATATTCTTGGCCCGATGTGTATAGTGGCTCACAAGTTTAGGTCATTAATTTTCTGCTGGGGCCTAATCTACACAATTCTTAGTGTAAGATGTGTCATTCTTACCACCATCAGTACTGCTGTCTCTCACTTGCCTCTCCAGCACAACACAGAATTTTTAGAAAAGCCTATGTTTCCCAACCTTGTCTTTTTCTCCCTGACACATTACTGGAGGGAAGACTCCTTTTCCAAACTGATAGTTGTTTCACTTTTAATGAAGATTTATTAAAAAAAATCCAGTACTGTTCTGCTTTAGTCTTCTTTATCAGCTGCTTTGTGGGGGTGACATAATTGAAAGTTCCATTTAATGGCACATGTGACACAATTTTCAATTCCATTTACAGGCGCAAAAGGACAGATAGTTCTCCCTAGTCAATGTTTCAGGACTATGGTGTTTTACCAATGGCACATGATGCAAAGTGAACAACAATGTGTTTGCATGCCTATTGGAGCACAACGTGCAGTGCAGCACAATGCAGCATGTGTCAGCTTTTGTCTGCTGATGGCAATGACCCTTTGAGCCAAATTCATCAATGTCTCAGAACAATAGATTTCTTTTTCTTTGATACTTCTAATTTGAAGTAACATTGTTTTATTTATTTCAACTATAGTCAGTTCTGGTAATAGACTTGGACTGATACCCACAGTAAACAAAGCTGTGTGCTCACCCTTTCTTCTCTATTCCTACAAAAAAGATTTAAATTGAAAATACTTCAAATATCGTGTAGGTAATCTCTCTGATTAAAACCCACTAAAATTCTCCTCCATCCCTGATAACACCATAAAATTATTTGATATTTTTTTTCCCTTTTTCATCCATTGGAAATTGCATAACATTGTTGGAAACAATAACATTCACGGGAATAATTCATAATTTGGCTGAGGAAATGACACTACTTACTTCTGGCAAACATTTCAAATTTCAGGCTTGTGATTCTCTCTGAGTTTTATAGCAATACTCACTAACAGAAGTTTCTCTAGTTGCTGCTGAATCTAAAATTTTACATCTTAAGAAAATCATTAAAAAATTGAAGGAAACTGAGTTGAGATATCTGAGCCTTCAGTGTGGAGAGGCTAGGCAAGCCTGAAATAATAGATATCAGAGGATGGTTACATAAAAAAAAAAACTTAGTGGACCATGATCTTATATGCACCTCAAATTGTCTTAATTACAAAAAATGAATAAATAGACGACTAAATCAAGACAACTGTCCTTTTATATATCCAGCTCCCTAGACACTGCAACTACTCGAAGTGCAACCTGTCTGTAGCAATCTTGCTACATATCTCCTTCATCCAAGACTGTGGTAAATCTTGTATGTGAAAAGCATACACATCTATGAATGAATAAAAATTTACAAATCGTTTAGTTACCATGTGACATGTCAAAACCCTTTTCATTTTGTCCTTGTGAGGCTCTAGTTTGTTTTCACTGCAGGTTTTCATGCTCCAGAGGCACATCGGTCTCCAGGAGTCCTCTAAGAGTGTTACCAGATGGGGAAATGTTTGCACACTTGGTGGGTTAACACAATGCTTATTCTTCAAAAATCACTGGCCCATGGAACTACACAATGCTTATTCTGTAGGATCAGGTTAAACACTAACCAAGAAGAAAAATGGGAGAATAACCAGACCACTTATGCCAACTTTTCTACTAACTTTGAAAGAAGTAGTTTATCATCCTGTCAGATAGGGGTTTGGGGTCACCAGCCACCAGGGTCCACCAAACAAGTACCCAGAACAGAAGAACATGTGCACAAAGAGGAGTGAGGAAAGGGATTTTGAAGAAATTATTATCATATGCATGTTCATTCCAGGAAAACAAATTAAAATATATGTGAAATATAGTTAAACAGGAGCCTTTTCTGTACTCAGCATGTACAGCACCTATATCCCCTTGTGCATCTGGCTGAATAAAGAATGTCTTCTTCTTAATGTTACATTTATGTTAAAGAGTTTTCCTTCACCAATTTTTGGTATCAAGACCCCTGCATTCTTCTGGAGTGAGGCAAAGTCCACAAGTGAAACAAGTGAGAAGCAGAGAGAAAAACACTTCTCTTTGAAGCCCTCATGGGCTGCATTTCTAATAGATGTCATTTCATTCTTGCCATCCTGCAGAATTTTCCCTGTAGAAGGTCTCCTAACCTAACCACATAGGGGAAAAGAAATACATGTGTGCTATGCACTCTCTCCCTCATATAGGTTGTTCTGTACAAGCATGGAAGAAAACATGTTTCTTTCAGTCCACCAGACATACCTGACCTCTAAATCCAGTTTGCTAGGGTATAGCTTAGGAGAGAAATGTTTTGGAAGTTTCTAGTGTAGATTAACACTCTGGGCCACAATTTACTCAGTAATTCAAAACCAAATCCTGAACATATACTATTGTTCCTGACCCATTGTTACTCTCTTGCAAGCTGCATAATCTATGAATACATTGGCATGCAAAAGTGTGTGCTAATTAATAGATGCTTATCGCAATGTGATACACATCATCAAATTTTTTCATTGTCTTTGATCCAACAGTCACTGGCAGTATTACAATGCAGAGTAACTATTCTATCATATTATTATCCTCCTATGCATGTGAAAAATTTGCATAGTTGCAAAGCATTAATTTTGGTCACAGTTGGGGTTTCTGTACATTGATGTCTCATTTGAGCAGTTTAAAGCAAGAATTGAAATCTTTCTGCCAAAACTTTTTTCATTAATTTTCTACACCTTTGAGTCACAATTTAGCTGCCTTGGAAATAATTCCTCTTTGTAAATATCAGGAGGCACTGCTTCTTTTGGAACATAATTTCTTTTTTTTTTTTTTTTTTTTTTTTTTAACAAGCCCAGCATTACAGTACCTGAAGGACGCTGACAAGAAAGATGGATGGAGACTTTTTATAAGAGCATGCAGTGACAGAAAAAAGGAGTATAGTTTCCAAATTGAGTAGTTTAGACTAGATACTAGGAAGAAATTCTTGACTATGAGGGTGGTGAGGGACAGGAACAGGTAGCCCAGAGATGTTGCAGATGGCCCATCTCTGGAAGAGCTCAAGACTAGGCTGGTTGGAGCTTTGAGAAAGTGCCTAGTCAAATGTTTCTCTGTCCACAACAGAAGGGCTGGAACTACATGTTCTTTGTGGTCTCTTCCAACCCAAACCATTCTATGATTCTATCATTCCAGTAAATAGAATATTTTGATTTATTATTTGCCTGCATCAGCCTGCAATGAAATTAGAAATTAAAATGCCAATATATTTCATATCTTATGAAAGGAATTCCATATAAAAACAAATAGCATTTGCAGCTTTTCTGTATGAGAGCTAAGTGCTTGATCCTTCCCTACTGTTGAGGAAAAAGCACCTTTATCCACAGGCCCTCTTGATATCAAAAATTAGAGGCAATGCCTGAGAAAACTCTGTGATCATTACGCACATCACAGAGAGTTTCTGTTTTGAAACTTCTCTTTACTTAGATGCATATATTTTTTTAAGAAGACTAAGGCAAACTGAGCTCCTTGGAGTTGGGAAAAGAGAGGGCTTTGTTCTTCTACCTGGACTTTCTCAACGTTCTGTTGAGAAAGTAAGCTGTGCCAGCAACAGCAGCATTTGGCTGACAAGACAGAGGTGGACTCCAAGTCTTATACAGACACTTTTTACTTCTGCTCTGCCCTAATTTGTTGGTTGGTGCTTTTTTTTTATTTCAAAACAATGACCCTTCTGGTGTTTAGAATGACAACCAGGATTTTTGGATTATAAAATCTTTTGGTCTTTGAACAGGAGTTCACTGTAAGGAGAATATTTGAGCAGATCCAGGTCAGAGTTTGCACTAGCTTAGCCATCTATCCAACTGTCTATAAGGCAATCTCTCTTCATTATTGGCAAGAGTCATATGCTACTTCCCCATCATCTTGCAATTTAATATAAAACATGAACCTTGAACAATGCCATGGTCACATGTAATCTGAGCATGGTGCTCAAAAGAGAGCCAGTGCAAACTGAAGACAATAACAGCAATTAAAAAAAGATGCATGTAAAAACTAAATAAGATGAGGAATAAAGTCAAGGGATGGGTATTTGTTTCTAGGAGCTATAGAAAAAGGCAATTTTCTATATTTATAGGCACTCTCTTATTTGTTTCTTTCTTTGGAGAGTCTTTAAAAGAGGAAAGATTCCTTATTGCATCAAACCCAAATCTGAATCTTATGAACAGAGATCTACTTATATATCACACATATTTTTGTTTCAAATCCGACCTGCATCTGCAACTGCATCTAATCCAATAAAGTTAAAAGAATGCAGAAGAAAACATCAGAGGAAAGTTTAGTTATTATGAAGAATTTCTTTAATGTGAAGGTGGTGAGGCACTGGAACAAGTTACTTAGAGAGGCTGTGGATGTCCCATCCCTGAAGGTACTCAAGGCCAGGCTGGATGGAACTTTGAGCAACCTGATCTAGTGAAAGGTGTCCCTGCTCTTGGCAGGTGGATTGGAACTAGGTGATCTTTAAGGTTCTTTCCAACCCAAACCATTCCATGATTTCATAATGAGTCTGCAATAAGCAGAAATAGGAAGAAATCAACCTATCTTACTGAAGTTTTCAAATTAATGTCTGTTCCAAATCAGATCACAAAATGTGCATGTTTCCCTCCAAGAGGAAGTTCCCTCTAAAATTTCAGAGGTGAAATACAGGAAATATGTAAATTTTAAAAGATTTATATCACAGCCCAAATTCAAGCAAAATAAATTTAATTTTTTGTCTGTATGTTTCTTCTTACATTCAGAGAAAAAATGAAGCCTAAAACCATTTACCAGTTTATGAAAAAGGATATCTGAATAACAAGTTGCAAATATCTTTCAGTGTTTTCTTACGTTTCTATCAAGGCAAGATGATAAACAAAGACAGATGCCTACTGAGTCAATTGGTACAATGGTTAAAATCCTATTGCCCAAAGTGAGAGTTCAGTTCCTAATCCAGAAGTACTGGGAATCATGCTCAGCTTCCTTTTCAGGGAGACCTCTACAACATGGTAATGTCAATACAGTTCTAATTGTCCTGAGAGTAATAATGAACACTGGAAAGGTCCTCTTCATCCCTTTGTTTTAAGTTCTGGGAAAGAGCTATAGCAAACAATCCAAGGAAAATAGCTTTTTAATGCACCACATTTCTAAAGTGAACATCTAAGTGAGACTTGGTAAATTTTCTACTGTTTTAATCCTACCCCCTTAATTATGAAAACACAACTTAGAGGAAGTTTAACATCATACTAGTGAAATGTTGCAAAGTAATCCTTTTGCTTTTATTTTTTCTCACAGACTTCTGCAAAGCAATGCAGGTCCACAGAGGGTTATGGGTTCTTGTTGTCTTTGGTAACTCAGCCAAAGCTTAACTTAGCACAAATGCTGAAAGATGTTGCACTAACAACAAATAAATTTACTGGTCCGAACTGTGCAGCATACAAACTCCTTTCTTTAGTGAACATGAAAGAGTGGGGTTGAGATAGCCTGAGGTCTAGAATTGAATATCAGTTGAACAAGTAGCAGCAGTCCATGCCAGCCTGAAGCTAATAAACCATACAGTGGTTGATGCTCTCCTGCTTCTGAAGGGAAAGAAGATGTTTCAAATTTTCTAGGGGCATATGGCTATAAGCTGCACAGCTTGTGTCCCATTATGTATTTTAGTCTAAGTACCAGAAGCCCTATGCTTCTTTACATTACAAAAAGTGAGAATTAGGGAGCCAAACCCACATCTCAGATGCTGCTCTCCATCAGTGTAGCAGAGAATAGGAACAAGGAGATTTTATTTCCTTTACTCATGGTTCTTATGATGTGATGTGCAGAACAGTGTAAAAACATCCAATTCCTTTAGTGCCCCAAGGAGCACCCTGTAGAGTGACAAAGGTTTATGAAGGCTACACTGTATACATGGAAACCAGATCATAAATCTTAATTTGACACCAATGCTAAGATATATTTATTTATAATTACTGCTAAAAATCTGACTTAATTGAACTGGGCATGAATAAAAATCCTAACAGGACAGGACAAGAAATGGGGAAAACGGAGCTGTATTACTATGTATACATGCCACAGGATTAGTGTCTGATTGTGCATGGACCCTTCAAATAAGGTGTTTCCCAATGTCCTTCTAGAGCTGTGACCACCTGCTAGAAGACTTTTGGGCATATCTTACACCTAATTGTCCAGCTGAAAGTGGAGGAACTTGACTCCTGCCACATTGTCACATCACAACTTAAACCATGACTAATTTAACATAAGTGGTGGCCACTGAATGCCTAGTTTGTTTAACTGCATCATTGGAAATAGAGAAATGGTAGTCTTTCATTGCATAAAGGTCATGAAAAAATGTCTAGTAATCACTAGACAACTAAAAATAATGGCAATAGGTTTATTCACCAGCTAGCAAAAGTCTGCTGAGTTTTCTTTGATTTTTTCCTGTAAGCAGGACCATGTGACACCTGGCAACAAATAATATATTAGTCTAGTCTATGCACAAAGGCATGGTAGGTTTCCTGTTTATTCATTTTGTACAGGGTGTTTTTTGTTACCTAGAGTTTTATTTCCAGGACGGCAAAGCTATGGTGCAGCCCAAAGCCTGCCACAGTTTGCCAGACAGCACGTCAGCAACCAAAGATGAGCACAAAGATACCAGAAGGCACCCTGTAGAAATAACCCTTTTCCCAAGACAATTGCAAGACAAATGTCTGGATTTTTGTTTATCTTTTAGAAGTCAACAAGTTTAAGTAGTCAAACAAATAAGAGGAAAAGAGATGAAATTTGCAAGTGAATCCCTTACAACAACACAGTGGGAGCTGAAACACATTCTAAGAGAGCATGGGGAGTTATTATTTGACAGAGAGGAGAAAAAACCACAGTTAAATAAATCCTCATATTACTTTCATTTTATTTTTTTCTATATTGACCCATTAAATCACGTTTCAGTATTTTCTGAAAATAGTTGGATGCTCCTGTACGTCCAGCAGCCTTAAACAGTAGCAGAGCAATTAAACTGGCAAATTGTGACAGCCCCTGCAAGCTTGCAGAAACTGTAGTGCTTAGGCTGGTGCCTTACAAGCCAACATGTGGAAAATTTACAATGGCAATTATTTCCTACAGAAAGAACAAAGTTTCTCTATTTTTACTGACCAAGAACTCTCAGTTTCATTTCCAAAGTAAGTTAAATTAAAATCCCTCACAGATTTCATCAGACAACAGTGAAAACTCCTGTAGATCCAGGATTAATTTTATATCACATATGCATTCATCTGAAGAAGTTCTTGCATTTGTCTGCAATGTTGGAAACTGTCCAGAACTCATTGGTAGTTGGTAGAGCCTGCACTTGAATTGGGGCTGTGTTTAGTTATTGTAAGTTTCTTTCTCTCACATTACCCACCCTGTTGAGCTATGCTAGACAACTGTGGTGGAAGCAGGGGAGTGTGATGAAAAGGCTTTGATTTCTTCCGAGTCCAAGTGCACTTCTATGTACAAATATTTTTTTTTTCCTCCAAAGAGCTCCAAGGGCAAATTGTCCCACCTATTTTCAGGAGGAAAAAAGAAAACCAGGATTCAAACATATTTTATTTACTTGACTTTTCCAATTCATTAAAAAAGAGATTGCAAAGAAGCCATTCCCCTTCACAAACGTATTCTCCTCTTTCATACAATTAGCAAAAATAAATATATGTTGAATATATATATATATTTATATATATTTAACATAGTATTATAATATAATGTAATATATAATATTATATATATATATATATATATATATATATATATGTATTAATTAGTGTTTCAGATTCCCTGCAAGACAACCAAGAAAAACTACTATGTTTACACTTCACAAATGTCCTAGATTTTAGGAATCAAAGAAGAAAAAAATAACTGGAATTTTTTTTCACCTTTTATGGCCTCAAAATTTTTATAATATTTGCAAAACCCTCCACATAAATGACCTTTATTCTACTCTCCTGAAAGTCTCAAATCACCATCTGAGTTATACTGCAATAAAACATGATAGTAAAGCATGGGACTGTGGCCCTTGTGAGGTATAGAAGTGTAAGAAAATATGTATTTGTTTTAACTGCAAGCTCTATGATGAATGATGATCAGTGATAACAGAAAAATAAGGCTCTTGTGTCTCATTTGACCACATCAGAAACAATAAAATACAGGGTTCTTCATGTCATCCACAGACTACACCCAATAGCTACTTGGAAACTGATAAGTAGATGATCCCTTGAGACCCACTTCAACAGTAAAACCTACCAAACAAAAAAAACCAAAAAAAACAAAAAAAAAAACAACCACAAGAGATTACTGAATGTCCAAGTTTTGTTCATAAACTACTAAAGCAGATGGGGCAGATCGTGAACTGGTCCCTTGATGGTTATCAGCTGCAATATGTATTATAATCTGGCCTGAAGATTTAGGGCTTGACAAAACTTAAATAACACACCTTCAGGGCTGAAATCCCTAACTCTTTAGCATTTCTGCTTCCCTGTGTTACAATGCTGACCATGGGATATATAGTAGCTTTCAAGTATTTTGGCTATTACAATCTTACATTTAGAAAAACCTAGAAAATTAGACAATTAGGTGAAATTTTTCCCACATAACTGATGAAATACATCTAGAAGAGTGTATGAGACAAGTGGTGGAGATGAAGAGCACAATCACTTAATCTCAGAGGTAACTGTAGTATCAGAAGGGAAACAGCAGGAAATCATTCTTACTTTGCGTTCTAGTTTCTATTGTTTGTAACTTAGTGCAATAGATGAAAAAAAGAAGTTTACTAAAACCAGTGCTACTTTAAAATATAAGACCAATACTGTTGTTTTGTCCTTAATGACAAACAACTTGGCAAGACTACAATTTTCTTATATACATGATGTCCAACTTCAAGGCAAGGTGGTGTTTGGGAGGAGGAATTGTATCTGTCACTAGGCACACAGTTCAGAGAGAATAGATTACATAAAACAGCGACTGTATGCAGTAGATTTTGGTATCCTCTTGGTAATGTGGCAGGTGTCAATAAAGAGTCACAATTTCACTGAAGTATCTGACATGGAACTAGGGAGTTGTATTTTGCATTCAAGTCCTGGGCCATTAGTGTATTGGGATGTGCTTCATAGTACCTCTTATATTATCTAATCTCTTGCCATAGGAAGAAAAGATATTATTTCTTTAACAAAGGGCAGTACTGATTCTTTATGCAGTCCAAAGTCTACTTTCAGTGAAGCTGCCAGAAGAAGCAGAGGCACATTACTCCTGTGGGGATAAATTTCAAAAGATGTGACTCTCAGCAAACATTTTGATTTAATATATGACCACCTTTTTGAAGATAGCAAATTTTCCAGGTGTTTTGAGAAAAAACAGCAAAGTCTCAAGTCACAGCAGTTTTGAGTTATGTGCCTTCAGAAAAGAAAAAAATTGCCATTGCCTCATAGAAAGTTTTCCAATACAGATGCTTTTCCTGGAGCTTTGACAGCAGAGCTGTGCCTCTGAATTGTAAATGTAGCTGCTGCTTTGGCTGTCAGAAATTTGATTCAGAAATAGAAATACTTTTGAATAAGATAGTCTTGAATTCTAATACCCTGTGAATTACTGGAAAAAAATGCATATTCAATTGGAATCCATTCTTTCACATATGCTCAGGAACCACAGCAACATAATTTTTTTTCCCTCAAATGCTTTTAAACTCACTCCAGCCATTGTTTACTGATTTGTAGGCTCTGAAAAAAAAAGAAAAATAAATATATTAAAAAAAAAAAAGGCAGATGGTGTGCTTTGACCATTGCTTATTTTACCAGCCAATTTTATTTCACTATTGATTTATATCCTTTCTCCTGCTTATTGAATCTGCTCATTTCCTGAGGTTATTCTATAGCAATTTTCCAGGACAGGAAAAATTTCTGTGTTACATGTGGGTGGTGCCAAACACTGGGTGGCTGCACCCCTAGTGCAGGCAGAAGTTAGACACTAAACTTTAGTTAGACACAAAATCTTTTGGTGCCTTGCACTGTTTTCAGTCACTTCAGGTGTAGTTTCAAGTTTTTTTAAACACTGTAATTTTTCCCAATTAAGATACCCAGTAGACAGACTTCATTTCACTTGATGGATTTCAGGAGAAGGTGCCTAAGGAGCAGCAGGAATAGACTGAAAGGTGGTCCACGTAGCCTTCCCAGGGAAAAAGAAAGTGAAAGGACGTGGGCAAAGCAATGAAAACTGTTGACCATCCCCTCAATGGTACAAGAAGTGGTACTGAGGGGACACATACATGTGCTTCATCTGATTCTCTCTATGCCAGTAGATATCAGAAGTCCTCTGGCCTCATTGTTCTCTAGCCTCTCTGTTGTTCTAGTGAAAATGCTGTGACATGCTCTGAAATAGATTCAAATGAACAGAGCAACTCATCTCATCTACCTATCCTGGTGTAAATCAAACCTTTGACTACAGACACTGTTGTGACTTGAATTGGTCCACTCACAGAAAATAAAGGGAGAGTACTAAATAGTAACACCACACTTCAACTTCCAAACTGTAGAAACAAGTACATTACTTCTGATTTTGGTTTAAATATTTTTTCCTAAGCAAATTATTCCTGAGAAACCGAATGACTTTTTAAACTGTCCCTGTTTTATCATTCATCTTTCTTTTCCTGTTACTTTCCAATATGATTTAAGAATTGTTACACAGACACAGAACAACTGCTTCCTTTTGATTAGTCTTAATGCAAGTCATTTACTCATAAACAAAGCAAATAAACAAATCACCCTCCCCAAATAAAAAGGTTTGATCAGCATTTGCGCTATACTTTCCCACTGGACACCTTTATCTGCAGGTCCTCATTTTCTGCTGCATGGTCTGTGTATCAACAACATCATACCATCATGATAATTGCTGTCATAGGGATCAGCTGTTCCATTTTTACATTCTAAATAAAGAAAATGAACACTTCTATGTGTTGCTATATAAAATGTAAAATTTTTTTGAAATCACTAAATGAAATGAGCTGAATCTGCAGATAGAATTGTCCTGTGTCTGCCAAGGTCCTTGCTGTGGCATTACTACTCCACGAATGGACTATAAAATACTTCAATTCCCTGGCCCTGCAGCCTGCGGATTTTCACATCCTCACATCTGACCTGGCAGTGTGTTGCTACATTGCCCCTTTATGAGGAACAAGTTCAAGGAGAAATGTCCATCATGTTTTGCAGTAGCAGCACAGCAGTCTGGTGGGTGAGAAATGATAGAAGTTGCTAAAGCAGCAACAGCTGTCTCATGAGGAAGAAAGTAAAGAGTCACAGCTGGAACCAGAGAAAGTCACCACAGGTCTCCCACCCAGTCAAAGCCAAGATTAGATGGTGCCACCTGACACAAGTGCAAAAGCACTCATAGTGCTTCAGAGGATGAAAAATGGAGGGACAGGCCAGATGGCAAATTCAACCAAGAGAAACCACAGCAAAAGCTACCCAAGCTGTCAGCAGCCAGCACTCTGCTTGTGAGCTGTCTCTTTCCACACCTTCTGGGGCATTTCTTTTTGACTCTTTAATGTGCAGAGCTAGCATAACAAAGCCTCATCCTCAGTTTGTCAAAGACATGCCTGACAGCAACAAGAAGAGTGACAAAGGGCCTTCTTACTGCTAAGTAACTCTGCTAAGTGAAAACTAGCAAGGACTATAACAGAAGAAATTACTAGTGATACTTCAGGCAAGGAAGGCTGAATTAACCATGATCTAAACAGAAGGAATATCAACTAGAGTACAAGCAGGAATACCAGCAATAAGTTAAAATTTGACCACGTCCTTTGGAAGGATCTCAGACACTTGTCCAAGCTCAAGTGCCCGTGCACTTGCATACACAAAACTGCTGTCACAACAGTTACTCCAAGGTACTCTAAGACAGACGGGCATCTGCTGTAGGCTGGAGATTGAGGGGAACAGCTTAATAGGAGTGAACCAGAACAGTCCTACCAGAGAGTGCATCGTAATTTAGGAGGCAAAGCAGCATGGTAGGAGGTGTGGGATCAAATCACTTTGGGCAAACAATAGACTATTCACACTGAGCTGCTCGGTGGGAGAAGCTACTAGCTTCCTTTATGATTGCTTTTGAAGAAATTGATGTAAGAAGCATCCAAAGGTGTTTAAGCAAAGGAGGGATATGTGCTGCTGAATGCTGTCTGCAGAAAAGTTCAGCTGCTGAAGAATGATAAAGGCTTTGGAACACGCAGACGAAGATGCAACTGATCAGAATATCTAATTTTGGGCCTGCAGACTTCTAAAGAAAGCTAAGCACATAAATTCTTTTTTAAACATAGCCTTCTTTGTGAAGAAAAGGCATCATTCTAGTATATAATCAGATTTTGTGAAGGCTTTAGAGTTTACTTCTGGTATGTGGAACAGAATTTAAGCCAGAGAAAACCACCAAGAGCAGAATGCACTAGTGTAAAAATAAATGGGATCAAAATCTGCCCCACAACCAGAAATACTTGTGGAGATTGAATGTTCTTTGACACATTATGTAACATATTGGATCAAAAGATTCAGTTGCTTCCAGGACTCTAAACAGTATGAAAATAGAGTTACTTTTTAAAAAGATAAGAGATATTTTTTATTAATTTGTAGAGTAAATTTTTATCCATCTGACTACTTGTATATGGAAGTGCCTTATTCAAAGTGGAACTGGGTCACTTTATCTTTTGTTTCAAAATAAATGTCCTTTAATTTTTTTCTGTGAAGGATATAAGGGTGGGATAAGAGGAGGATGAAAAATTAACACCAACTCTTTGAAATGTAAATTGCCTAATAAAAGATTATCAGTGATAACTGTTGATTTGTAGTGTGTAATTGTGCATCATAGAGATGGTTTTTGAAATGCTGATGCACACAAACCTCTAAAATAGGTTCTTATTTCTATAGCATGCCCATCAGATTTTTGTCTTCTCTTCACTTTTCAAGTATTTCAGTGCATGCAGAAATTGACAATTTATTCAATATGAAAAAATTAATTACTTTGAAAGAATATGTAGGTGATAGAGAGGCGTGGCTTCTGCAATAAAGAGTAAAAAAATACCTAACATTGTTCTCTGGACTTTGATTTGTACACATTCTAAACAGTAAGAAAAGCCTTCTAAAGTTTCTTTAAATTTTTGGAGATTTCAGATTATGCTAGCACTGTAGGGTTTCAGATATAAATTCAAGTGGTTTAAGTGGGAAATGAAGGAAGAAATGGCTTGCAAGAAAATGTTTTCTTGTCAGATGAATGTCAGTCTTTGAAATAACACCACTGTTCGTATCCAATCTTACCAGTATGACCTGTTTTTGTTATTAAAGTGTCTTACAATGATAGCAAGAGATTAAATCCTAGTAACAAAAAGTCAGTATTGATTTCCAGGTTATTGAAAATTTTAGATGTTTGTCATTTTATTTATATTCATTGGTTAATCACACTGTGTTACTTCTCTTCGGGATTATGTGCCTTTTTTGGTGATTGCCTAGACAATTTTTACACATTCTTCCAACTACCCCAGTGCAATTCTTCAACTGTGCTACAACAAAATCAGATCTGGATGAGTCTAAGCAGTAACATCACAACTTGGTGCAGGCTGGAGGGTTGATGGGAGCAGTGGAGGTCCCTGAGGACCACCCAGGACCATTCCACTGTCCCAGCCAGGATGCTCAGGTGTTCTGCTGTGCAGGACAAGCCTTCTGTGCAGCCAGCTACTTGTCAAAAAACCCATCTGGGCCTCACAATAACGTTGATGCAGAGCCCCAACTCGTTCATGGTGAAGTCAAGACGCAGGTGATGTCCCTTTCTCTCATCCACATCAACCCTTGCAGTCTGTTTCAGAGGAGTTTAATCTCAGAAATATATATAAGCAGAAAGACAGGAACCTTCCAATAACCTAAGGAGCAAGCTTTAACTGAGTTGCCCTCCAACCAAGCTTCTGGGATTGCAATCTTTGTGTGCCTTCAGAGTGGACAGCAAGCTGGAGGTTTGCAATACTGAGAGAGCGTGCCTGGGCTTTCAGAGGCACTGAAACGGGCACTCTTTTCATATTTAACACCTTTGGAAAGAGGGAGGGAAGAGCCTACATATGATAAACAGACTCTAGCTAGTTCGCTTGTCAGGTCTGGTGGCAGTAATAGCAGACAGAGAAATATCTTGATTTGGGCAGGCTGTAACAGTGGTAAAGTGAGAGAGGAGGTTGCAGCAGAATCAGCTGCCCAGCAGGCTCCCAGACCATGGTCCTGGACCAGACACCATGAAGTGAAGCTCTCTCAGAGCTGGATCCCTGCCTTACAGGGAGATCCTATGGTATGGGAAGGGGACTAGTTAGGGTGATATGGGGCTGAGAAGGAAAACAAAGCAGACAGAGAGGGAACTACTGTTTCCTGTGACAGTAGAGCTGATTTGGTCCACAACAGACATGGGATCCTTAGTGACAGAAAATTGCACAGAAATAACCTCTTTAGCAATTTCTATTGATCTACTAAAACAACCACTCTAAAATCATATTATTGCAAAAATCTACAACTTGGAAATTTCTCAGTGAAATCTGATGTGGTCCAGAAGCACAACAGATATAAGGGGCATGGTGAGCATTTACAGCAGTACCCTCCTAAAAATCCTTACTTTCTTAACCAAACTATGGTATTATGTATTTCAAGTGCTGAACTCTCTAGTTTGAATCTGTTGGAAGCAGATTAAACAGATTCATTTCCATCGTAAAGCGAGGGAATTCTGGTACACATCATGCCTTTACCTCAAAATTCCTTTGATCAAAGGAACACATAACCAAGTGCTTAACACGTAAGAGTCCTCTGTCTCCTGCTTAGAGGAAGGTGCTACTGCTAGTCAGTGGCTACAGAAAACAAGATGGAAGTAGTGCAGAAACTCCCCAGTCTTCCACATACCACCCACTGTAAGCAAAAAATGAAGAAAAAAGCAAAAAAATTAACACACACACACAAAAATCCTGCCAAAATTGAGATTTTTTAATAGGTACTACATGTACCTGACACTTAAATAACTTCAAATGACTATATGACTATAGCAAAGTGCTATATATTAAATAAACATTTATAAGACAATTTCTGATTAAACTTTGATTATATATTTTTTCAAAAGAGTGATGATTGGTTTGCATCCACACTTAACTTCTGAGTCCATGAAAGTTTCAAGACGGAGAATTTAGTGTACATTCATTAAAGAAAGGAAGTATTTTCCCTATCTGCATGTCACTATGTCACTTCTTCAATCACCTAAATCTCTCTTTTCATATTAAAACTGTCTTCCCATATATTTGAGTCATTTATGCACTATACCACAAACGCTTTCTTAATTAGAAAGAAAAGCCTAGAACTTCTATTATTCCTGTTTAATGAATTATAGAGGTTATTCTGCAGCACAAAGAATAAATAAACCCATTTTGGATAAACAAATTTTACCTGATTTTTTCCCTTGCTTTCTTCTACTGTGATATGACAGATACTTTCACAGACCTTCTGTTACAGAAATTTGGTTTTATTTTCTGTAAGTTCACCTAGCTGTGTTCCACTCATTCAGGCACAATATTACTGTAACTGAAGGTTTTGGTGACCTCTTTCCCACAAGGCAAATCTTGCCTCACTCTTGATACCTAGAGGACATCCATTTAGGAGAGACAAAAATGTAGACCTTTGTGGTCAGGTCCAGAGGAGGTCCATTAAAATGATTAGAGGGTGAAACTCCCTTGTGAGGCTGAGAGTGTTGGAGTTATTCATCCTAGATAAGACAAGACTCTGGGGAGACCTTCTGTTTCCGCCTTTCAGTGTATTAAAGAGGACTTAAATGAAAGGTGAAAATAAACCTTTTACTGACGCCTGTAGAGACAAGACAACGAGCAATGATGAAAGCTGAAAGAGGGTAGATTGAGATGGGATACATGGATATATTTTTTATAATGAAAATGCTTAGACACTGAAACAGGTTGCACAGAGAGCAATGTGTGGATGTTCTCTCCCTGGAAGTGTTCAAGGCCAGGCCGGACAGGCCGTGGAGCAACCTAGTCTAGTGATAGGTGTTCCTGCCATGATAGAATGTTTGGATGAGATGACCTTTTATGATTTGACCCTTCAAAGCCAAACTGTCCTGTGATAACTTCTTGATAGACTTAAATCATACAATAGGATATTTTCCTACAGAGGCCACTCTGCATGAGGAATCAAAGAGGTAAGAGCTGAGTTTGTGTATCTCATTTCACATTCTTTTGCTCTGTAGTCCATACCTTCTCTCCCCTGGTGCTTCCAGTCTTCTTGTGTCTCCTCCAAAGACCTTTAATTCCAAGGCTGTCTCAGATGTTATTTCTTCCCTGGAATCCTGTCCTTTAACCGATCTTTCATTCCAGCCCCTAGTTCACTGCCTTTTCCTGGTAATCTTGGCCATGTGCCATATTTCTTCCCTGATCCATTAAATCGCTCAATCCATTAAAGTGCTCAATTCAGATATCCAGCTTGGCACATGATAAATACTGTGTAGTTCAGTCTCTATGAATATATACACTGCTTATACGCTCAAAGTGAGCATATATTTCTGGGTTTGGCAGCCACAGTCAGTCCAATAAAGACTTATGCCCATCTTTCATAGAAACTACAAACAGCTCAGAGGAATTTCTTCACTTTTAGTACACCTAATCTGAAACTCTGAGTTGGTTTTAAAGTTATTTCATCAACCATTCTGCTCACTACAGGCCTATAGCTAAGAACAATGTTCTGAACCAGCTGCCTAAGGAGGCTGGATATTACAGCTTGTTATCTTCACTGAAAGGCTTTCAGGAGCCTTGAAATCTGCAGCCCAACATGAAGCCAAGAAAAATTCTTTTCTCATTTTTTGTAAATATTTTAAATGCAATAAGTCTACATTAAACCTTCTCACTTCCCAGGTGGTTATTTTCCCCTATTTTAAGTGACTTTTTTATTTATTTAAAACAGGATGCCAAATAACCAACCTAAAGTAGGTATTAGACAGTTAATCTGCAGCAATAGTAGTTGTGGTATGAAGAAAAGTTCATGGCTTACAAGCCCTTCACTTTTCTGTTTCAGTAGCTAATTATGGCATCATAGTTGATGGTTAAACTGCAGCAGTACTAATTATGGTATCAAAAAGAGTTCAGAACTTATAAGCCCTTTATTTTGTTGCTTCCATATCAGATAATGGCATCTTAGCCCACTTCTAAATGACACATTAGAAAATAAATGGCATATTCATTCAGCATTTCTACAATAAACAGATGAATTCTCAAAAAGAAATGCAACCTTAATAGGTATGTAAGTGATCATTATAGTGAAGCCAGCTTGTTAAGAATTTCCACCTAAAGGCATTTTCAACATCAGTTATTCTCTATTAGCAATGTTGACTTTTTAATGAGAGCATTGCTGCACTCTCTGGTGGTGCTATTTTGGTTTGCCCCTAATTATAAACTCAGTAGGTCACAGCCCAAGGGGAATACCCCTCTCCACCCCCCCCCAAAAAAAAAAAAAAAAAAAAAAAAAAAAAAAAAAAATCAAAAAACCCACAAAAATCAAAATGGATAAGGAAAAATCCGCAGAGAACTAATTTTATCAATAGTCCCTTTAAACAATATCAAACACAAACTCAATGCTGAGGGAGAAACCAGCAGGCACACAGTTTCCATTTTATACTGAAAGAAATACTAATATGTCCCTAGACTTATTATATTTAAATCTTGCACACCTGGGTGTTTCAGTTGCAGAAATACAGTGCCATCACCTTAAACCTGCAGTACAGGAGTTCTGGTCTTAGGAATGTCCCTATCAATCTTCCACAGTGAAGGAGGAATGAGAACAGATATATTAGCATTGTAGGCCAGATGGGGAGTGTGTTTCCAAAAAGAATTTGCCAAATTACCTTCACATATATTGGTTCATGCCAAGAAGCAGGCTCAGACTAGAACAGCTATATTCTTTCTGGATGACGCTGGAAAGTTAAATGCTTCCCACAAAATGACCTAGTGCCTTCCAGCCACCAGCAGACATACAGGCAGAGGATGAGACTAGCGTTGCTTTGAGACAACTTCACCACCTCCTCCAAAAAATGTCAGCGTGCCAACAGCAGTACCATGGCAACAACCTTGTTAGCTTCTAAGTCACACTGCTTAGGAGCACAGATTGAGCTGAGGTGTAACACGACCACAAACAACTGCAGCTCTGACAGCATAAGTACAGCACTGGGGATGTTTCCCTTGACCTGAGCAGTTTTTCCATTCCTCTGGGAAGTACTCAGAACTTTTAAAACCCAATTCATTAACAGAGCTTACTTACAGAAGGAATAGTTCTCCTTGCAGTTACACAGTTAGCAATAGTGAAAGATGGAAAGATTACAGAAAATTATCAGTGAACAACTCAAGAGCACTGTTTTTGTCTAAACCACAAAGCAAGGGGAGAGGGAGGAAGAGCAGAGAAAAAATTGACTGTGAATATATTTAGATTGTAAATATGAAAAAGATATGTAACTCAAAAAGGAGTCAGAAACTGAAAGAATCCCAGAAGTTGCTCTTATCACAATTTCTAGCCAGTTCAAATGTGGAGTTGATCATGTTTTTAAAGGGATTACAGAAATAACTGTCTGGAAATGCAGCAAATTGGACTATATGTTCCAGTAAGCCTCTTTAACTCTTATTTTCTCCCAAGCTTGCCTGAAAGAGATGCACTGTGGGTTATGAGAGATGCTCTGTGACTATAATGAAGGAAAAAGATTTGTTGTCACCTGGATCCTTTGTTATCACTGCCTCAGTAGGTGAGAATCAGCACAGTTTCTTCTTGTCAAAGACTCCTTTGAGGCCTGGAAAGGAAGGACAAGACAGTCTAAACAAAATTATAGGTCCCCACTGTTTCTCACATAGCTCTTTTCAATACCTGTCAGTACAACAATAGATGCTTCTATTAAAAGCATCTTTAGTTTTTATGGAAGATTAGCAACCAAAATAATGGTATTTTAGTATATACATACAGAAGATTACATGGTTATTAATATTAATATAAAAAGGTACTAATTTTTATATAAAGATTCTTCTATTTAATGTGGCAAGCAACACTGCTGTGCAAGCACCCAGAAATGTGTTTATCTGCTGATAGTGAGGGCTTACAAAGATAGATGTAGGAGTTTGAAATTCACAATTTACCACTATTCAATGGGCTGAAAAATGTTTCACAAAAGGGAAAGCCTACACTATTTCCTTATTTGAAATGTAGAGACTAATGAGAGGACCATGCTCTTTCACTCCTTTTGCAGAATTAATAGTATTCTACTCTGGAGATGGGAGTATCATTTCCCTGGGGTATGGCCAGGGTCAACACTGTCCTGTCCAAAGTCGCAGAACAAACTGATGACATCAGAAACCTCACATTATCCTCGAGTGGACAGCTTTCCACATACTTTACTTCCCTGCAGTTGATTCCTTTTTACTTCATGTAAAACCCTCTCTGATTACTTTCCACCAATCCTTTAGGTCTTTCTTTAGCAATGCCAGGTATTCAACTTGGCTAGTGCTCCATAGGAAATAGTTCCAGGTCATGTCAGGTAGGACAAGTGAGGCAGGTGGGCCATCCTTAAGTAAAAAAAACCAGAGGCTGCAAACTTATCATCACTGGGAAAAGGTGTGACACAGCAGGACAGAGGCTCCTGAACCAAATACATTTGAGATCATCTTGTACATTCTGTAATCTTTGTTCTGTAAACTCTGGTCATGAAAATTATTTATACTTGGATTAATCCTGAAGTACAAGTTTCTTTTATTTTAAATGCCTCAAAGACATCTCTCTTTTCTTTTTTTTCCAAGAAGGGACATATTCTTAAAAAGAAAATTAAAAACTTGTTAGCACTATATGAATGTGATGAGAAGTAAAAACTCATTTGTAGAAATGCCTTTCAGACTTCATATTTAGACACCAGGCACTTTAACAGAAACTTTCTTACTGGCAAACATGCACAGTCATTGCAAACAGAAACAAAATGATAAATGACTGAGAAGGGAGAAAAGATGCCTCTTCAGACTTTAGTAAATCCAACACTAACTTCTGCTAATGACCCCATCCATTTAATTGAAGCCAGGTCACAGACTGGGACTGTATTCATAATTTGTACCTGGAAATAAACTGAGAAATCAGTGGAAATTTTATCTTATCTCTCAGTACAAATCCAGAAAAACACCAAGAGACTTTGGTTTCAAGATGCCCACAGATTCTATTATGAGAGGCTCACACTGCTTAGAGTTGCCACAGAGGCTTTCTCTATCCAGAGAAAATGCCTCAATACCCACAATAACAAAAAAGTGTATATATAAAAACTTTACTTCATTTTTGACACCAGGTGTTTGAAGAACACAGTTTTATGGAGAGAAAAAAGCTTCCTAGTTGTATTAAGATTCATGACTTTTAAGGAGACTATAAAAATAATTTTAAAATTACCTTTAATTTAACAATTCAGAGTTATTACTTAGCAGTAATATGACATTCTCTAAAAAAAAAAACTTTTCAAGCTTAAGGACAGAGGGGGAGGTTTTTCCTTTTCTGCTAAAGAAACTTTTATGAAGTAACCTCACTTATCATGACAAATACTAGGGACAGGGTGCTGGAGTTATGGAAACTGCTGCAGAGGACTTACTGAAACCAATAGCCTGTTGATCTGATGAGAGTATAAAACTGATACTAAAAATACTCCATATGGAGAGGCAGAGAGAAATCAGAAAATTGCTGCTGATACTGCATTCTGAAAAGCTCTTGTCAGCTACACTAATAATTGCTTCATGCAATGTCCATTAGTGTGACAATATATATTTTTATCTAGGTTTCTTTCAAAGATGGCAGTATAAAATAATAGAAGTATTTTATCAGAGCTGAGGCTTTTTAGCTGTGACAGTGGTGTCCCCTATACATGCCAAAACCTAAATCTGCCAAGTACCTCAGTTACGTTTGTTACTTTCTCCTACATTGTATTTTGCATTATTTCAGATTGCTTCCCTTCCAACTGCACCTCACCTACACCTCAACATTAAATGCAATTTTTCAACTTTTGTGCCAAAACTGACACAAGAATTCAGCCAACACACTACATAAAATAACCCTCTGACCCTATGGGAAAGCTTTGTCAAGGCTGAGCAAAATAAAAAGAGGAAATCATGCTTACAATAGAAGCAGAATTTTTTGTCGAAAGGAGATCTGTAAAATTATTAGCTGACTAAGACAGAGGAAAAGAAGGACATATAAGGGGTTTGAAATTCAGCTGCCAGATGTGAAAGGTTGGAAACAAGAAATAAACTGAACATGATGACCACTCACTGGAGAAGAAGCACGGGGAATAATTCCTCCAAAGAGAGATTTGTAGTACATTCAGTAAGTTCCAACAAGGGCACCTGGGAGTCCTTGATGTTAGTGAAAGTTTTGACACAGAGATCAGAAGGATCTGAAGTTTGATACCTGGAGGCCTGGCATTTTTCTCAAGAGTGCTTGTTTTTACAGTAATGAATTTACATTGTTAGAGCAGAGATCTAACTATTGAATTTTTCTGTACCAGCAGCAGCAAGAATATCTCTGGTGAAAGTGAAATGCTACTTCATTGTATATAATACTGAATATATAATATAAAGTATTCTTAAGTGGCAGTTGTTTACTCTCTACTCCATCATAATTTTAATTTACATCAGCCACGGCACACAACGGTCATTCATATCCAGCAGTGAGGCAACACATCATGATTGGTGCCAGTTAGGACATTATCAAGACTGCAAAGAGCTGCCAAGAACTGCAATAGAAGGAAGTTCATTCGTTTCCAGCTCACCTCGTTTCTGCTGCAAAAAGTTCTTGTCTCCCCACTGTGAGAAACATTCAAGTTGTTGCTGTAATGAATACTGGTTTAGAAATTCTGCATGAATTTTAGCAGTTTAGAGTAAATTCATGGTATTTTTAGACTCCGGTTGTCTCAGATTATTTTACTTTTAAGGGTCTCCATCAAGATAAAAGGTTACCCTACCCATTACTTAAATTCAAGCAGAAATAAGATTCCATTGTGCCTAAGACTTCTTAGAGGTTGCAAGGTTTAAAAACAAGTTATATCTGGATTAGTAGTTTGATACACTAGACACCTGCATTAAGTACCTCCGTTGTAGACACCTCCAGTGTGTCTAGAGAATGACCCAGCAGAGTTGCATAACTGCCATAGTGTTATATATGTGGATATTTTCTACACTAAACTAGTTCTGCAGCTCAAGGCAGACTTCAGTCTGCTCCCTGCTCAGCTCTCTCCTCTGCAGGTAAGATAAGCTGATGCCCACAAGCCAGTACTGCTCCCCGGTCAGAACACAGGGATGCAAGAGAGTGAACAGGAGTATGATCACACACGGACATCTTCCTGCACTTCCAAAGCCCAAACACAATCGTCAAGACCTCAAGCAGTTTTTTCTAGGCTGTTTAGCAGGAATGCGACATACCATGGTGCTGGATCTGAGCCCGATTTGGATGCCATTTTATAATGAGAAGTGCCTAAGTAGTTATTAAAACTGGGGGGAAAAAGAAACTTAACACCATTATAATTTGCTCCAGTAAAGGCAGGCTGTAACTGCAAGTATGTGTCTGACAAAATACATTGTGCAGCACATCTGTTTTTAAAAATCTCCAGCTCTGACATAGTTCTAATTGAAGCAAAGTTTATAAATTTCAGCAACTTCAGTCCAAAATAAGATTTCCATTTCAGAAAGATGGAAGTACCTGCGTCTCAAAATAAAATAAAATAAAATAAAATAAAATAAAATAAAATAAAATAAAATAAAATAAAATAAAATAAAATAAAATAAAATAAAATAATGCTCTTCAATTTCAATTGTAATAGTCACAAAATAAAATAACACTGGTGCAGAGTTGTCTGTACCTTCCAAACATTTTAGAAAAGAACAGAATCATAAATGGGTGAGGAAGAGTGAAGCAAAGTAAAAGAAGATAAAAGACTGTATCAGGTGCAGGTGTCCAATGTCTGCAGTTAGGGTATTTTAAAAAGGGCAAAAAACCCACAAGAACAGGGAAGGGGAGAGAAAAACAAGAAAAGATATGTCAAACAGGATCACAGACACTGAGCTTGGAGAAAAAGGGGCAGGAGAATGTGTCCCATATCAAAGCAGGAGTATATTCTTTAACCCATGGAGATGAGCCCATGTTGTAGTAGTTTGTGAAGGACTGAATTCATTGTGAAGAACCCATGCTGGAGCAGGGGAATGATGTCAGAAGGAAACAGTGGCTCTGTTACAGACAGAATACAGTCCTAATTCCTCATCCCCCTGGGCTGGGCAAAAGAGGTAGAAGAGTGAAGCTGAGCCTGGTGAAGACGTTGGGGAAAGACGTTGTTTTAATTTTTGTCTTTTTATCCCGCCATCATACCCTATTTTTTATTGGCAATGAATTAAATTAATTTACTGCAAGTTGAAAATGTTTGGATCGAGACAGTAGTTGTTTCCTGAGTTTTCCCACTCTCTGTTCTCCCCCTACCGTGGTGAGGTGGTGAGTGGCATGGCTGAGCTCCGAGGCTAACCCACCACTGTGACTCACTGAAGGTCACCCAGCAATTCCCACAAGCAAAGCCAAGAACAAAAACTGTCTCTCTGGTTTCCCAGCCCAGTTTATATTACTGTCAGCCAGGTGTCCAACCTCCCTCCTAGCTGCAGGAGAACAGCTCAGCTCATACAGAGTTCCACAGGAAATAGCAACAAGGTACATGGAGTAGCCAACGAGATCACTGAGGCTGTGACTAATCCCTGACTTCAAAGGAAGAATTGCGTTGGCACAGTACCACTGGGGCTTAAGAGACCTTGCAGTTATTTCAGTAAGTACTTTGGTGTTAGCCACACCAGTAACATTTCAAGCAAATAACATCTGCAGAGTGTCAAGGCATGTCAGTATCATATTACGTTATTTTTACACTCAGATTTGTTGTCTGCAGTCTGCTATAAACACCCAGCTGTTGTAGAAAGCAAACCTTATACAACAGAGAAGGGAAAAATTATTTTTTTTTCTATTACAATTTTCACATGCCTTCTAAACCATTGCCATTCTCTGACTTAAGATACAGAAATTTTCAATTTTTATGATAAAAAAGCTGAAAAGCATATTCAGTCTGAATCAGAAGAGACAGAAAACTAACCACAAAATATATTTGTATGTTTATAAACAAATTTATATATAGATATAATTTCACCAATATACCTACAGCAAGTATTTCTTTGGAAGAAACCCTCATTTTTATACTGGATTTTGGAACTATTCCAGTTTATATTGAAAATGTTGTATTTATACCAGAAGAAAACACAGCTTTTTTTTTTTTTTTCCTCCTTTCTAGTCATTAGCCATGCTAATCGTGTCTGTTCTGATTCAACACATTGTCAACAACCTCCACAAAATACCCCATCACCATCTATATATATGGATACACACAAGGCTTCAAAGGATCTTGTAAATATCACAATGGCATGGACAGGTCTTCCAGTCTAAGGTAACTTTTGGCTTTTTTGATCTGTAAAAATGGCATACAAAGACAAAACAAGCATGAATCTACTATGGCACTAAGCTGCAAATGGTCAATGACCACATCAATTGTCTAATTTTTTTCACATTTCTGTGCAAGCAGAGACAAAACCTCTTGCTCTGCTAAGCAAGGTGTCAGTCACTTATTATGATTGCCACATAATTTCAGGATCTGTTTGTTTTAGCGTATGTTATGCCCTACTCTTAGGGCACAAATGCTTAAACATCTTTTCAACATGCACAGGTGGTACGAACTTATCCCACAGCAGACAATAATATAAAAACCAACAATTTTCTATTATAATTACACATTTATGACAAAAAGCCAAAGTGATCAACTTTGGCTGTATTTCAAGGTTTTCCAGGCTGTTAAAAAAAAAAAAAAAAAAGGTTGTAATGAAATTAACACTTGAGAAGAAAATAGAAATGTTGCATGTTTTCCTTTCCCCAAATAAAAGCAGCCACTTAATTTTTTAGACATGTGTTTATATAACAGGCACCTGCAATGCAAGGTCATTACAAACAATGGTATGCTGTGGTCTCCCTCACACTGTGAGGAAACATCAACAGAAACCTAAAAGATATTAGAGTATTTCTCTGGGCGTGTACTGGGATATGCAATCAGGACAAGTGATCTCTCTCGCAATTTAAATATTTTAAGATGCATTCTCAGCAGATTAACAACAAATGTAATCTTAAAGCTTTGATCTTGTGAGAATCCTCAGGCTATAGAAAATCTTTGATTTTGTACCTCTGTATAAGAGCTATGAATTAGAAGAGGCCATAGAAAAGTGACAACAAAATCAAAAGAAACTTGGCCATGATGAGCTTGTGCTGACTTTACGAAAGAGAATGCACAGCCAAGACTCTAGATAAGAGAATAATGTTGGAGTATATGCTAATGTGTTGAAAAAAATCTAAATTAAATAGTGATGAAACTTTTATGGTAAAAGTGTAAGGAGAGCCATCAAAACTAAGCCCTGTAAATAATCTAGTTATGATAATGTCATCTGATTTTGAATTTAAACCAAACAGTATCAATTGCCCAAACATCTCTAGCAAAAAAAAAAAAAAAAAAAAAAAAGAAAGATGTTGCTCCTTTTTATTCCATTCATAGAAGTTCCGATAAGGGGAGTTTTCAACTTGCTCTTCACAGGTGAAAAAAGAGAAAAAAGAGAGGGAGGGGAAAAAGCTTTAAACATTTCTGCCTTTGTTCTTTTGTGTAAAATATAAATTGCATGGCGGAACATAAAATAAAGGACAAGGTTTTCAATCTGTCACTGGTGTTCTATCAAATTATATTATGATTTCAGATGTGACTCTATCCCCAAATACAGTTATAATATAAAAGTCCTCTGGTCATTCTTTGAAAGCTAAGCAATATCTAGGTTTGAGAGATGCTGATGATCCAGTAAAGTTATAGAGCAGTGGTTTTATTTGCATTGAAAAGCACCCCAGAATCCAGCTAGCCCTGCTCACCTCAATGTGGAGTAGAAACACATATTTGGAAAAGGAAAGTCTTGTGTCCTCAATGAAAGCATGCTCAAATGAAATAAATCAGCTATCTGAGGATTTAGAGAACCTTAAAGAAAAATCAATTGATCAATATTAAAAAGGGGTAAAGAAAGAGATTAAATAGTATTATATAATCTGATCTCTTTTGTTTGAAGCTTTTCCCTCAAAATATTATTCTAGCTGTTAAATGAATCAAATTGAAAACTCTGTTTCCCTAAGCACAAAGTAATTTCTTAACTTACCTGTTGCATGATGCTTCATCAGGTCACAAAGTCCTTTTTTAGTACCTTCTCTTTCAGCTGTTGGGATCAGCAAGGCTGCCCTCAAAGGGTCCTTCTTGCTCGTGGGATGGTGGTGACTGACCACACAGTGTGACCTTCTGTACCACTCACGGTCTTCTTCCCCATGCTTCCCTGTGTCACTGCAAAAGTGGGAGGGAGTGTGCGACAAACAAGAACTGTGAGTTTATTTCACTCACTCACTCACTCACTCACTCACTCACTCACTCACTCTCTCTCTCTCTCTCTCACTCACTCTCCACTTCCAGTTGCACAGATCTAAAGTCATTAAAGCAGAAGATGAAGAAGAAAATAATAATTTGTGTGCAAGGCTGAGAGCATAATTGGAAATATTAATACAATCTTCCAAGGCATCAAGCAACCACTTTTAGCCTCCATCAACTCTTGCTACTAAGAGGAACTGGGAAGAAAAACAGAGAGGAACTTTGGTGCTTACAGGGATATCTGACAGGAAAATAGCATATTGAAGAGGAGACAGGCCATAGAAAAATTTGCATGACAGACAGCCTGGAGTGCCATTTTCCTTTTGATTCCTTTTCTTTCTTCTGTGCACCTGGATAGAAAAATAATGTACAGCTCGTTGTCTTTATGTTTCCAAGAGATGCTATCTATTTGTTTTTTAACCCAACTACAACAAAGAAGACCTTCTGGAATAAATTTTTATGCCCCTATTTTCTGTATTTGCAGATTACTTTTGCATTTTAAATGTCAAAAGCATACAAAGTTTTTAATAATTTCAGATTTATGAAAGAATATTTATGAAATATTTATGAAAGATAATTTAATTACAAAAGTTTTCCTTTTTCTTTGGAATAAAACTTTAACTCATCTTTTTGGTAATTCTGCATTTCTGTCCCTTTCACTGAAGAAAGGTCAATCAGAAAGGTGTTGTGATGCTGAATATCAACACTATAGAGTAAGAGGCAGTTTTTGTCCTTCTCCATCACCCTTCTTATGCCAAGTGTCCTCAATTATTTTAGTGGGGCTTCTTAATGAATGGAAATTCATTTAGTGGGCCAGGAGTGTGAGCTATGCAGAGCCTGGCAGTGAGCAGTTATTTAAAGGTAAGTACTGGTTTGAGGTCCAGAGGCCAGTCTGCAGTTCATCCCAAATTAAGCTAATCAAACAGAAACACTTATTCAGCTTAATCAAAAAAGTAATCAATATTAACAAGTGAAATAAATTATTTTTTTGTCTCAAAAATGTCGGTTAGTTCTTGACTATCTCAACAAGTAAACCTTTTGTTCATGTTATTCTGGATTTCACTGAGTTTTGTGATTTCTCTCTTCAGTTAAATGCACTTGTCATTAAGTCAGATCCTGTCAGTATTTAGCAAGGTGGAGCACTATTACCTTTCAAGGGAGACAACAGACAACTTCATGAAGGAAAAAAATTGACATAACAGTGCTTAAAGACTCTCTTTCAATAAGTCATGCAGCCTTGTTTTTCTACTTTTAATGATCATAGGTTTTACTCCCCACAGTAATTCACATTTCTCTGTGACTCCAGAAAATTTTCTGTAATGTTTTAGAAAAACGTATTTTTTTCATCACTGTGGATACAGTTTTTCGAGCATAAGAAAAAATTACTTATAAGATTGATCCCTTCTAACTTTTCCTGTAGCTTTGTTTGTTTTTTTTTTTTTATCATTGATTGGTATTACTATACTTTGAAAGAGTACTGAATATTCAGAACACACCTCAGTTTCATGTCTCAGCACACATCTTCATTATCAAGTAGGATGGTGGCCTGCCACTGTTATGCAGAACATAATTTGGAGATGAACATCACAGAAGGTCATGGAATCTGCATGTGCAAATTAGGAATGAATATTGTGGTCTGTATCCTAAAGTGTAGTTTAAGGTATAATGTATTACTTTGCAAAGATACTTTGGAAAAGACAGCTAGAGCACAGAGTTTTTCATGTACAAATACTAACAAAAAACAGCTGGATATTTTAGTCCAGGACCACTAGTTCTGACAGGACTGAAGGTAATATGATATAAAAGTGTTAGTCAGAGCTGCAGTTTAACCTGGCAGGGAGACAAGCCCATAAAAATGTTTGCTCACAGGGGGAGAATTGGGGAGGGGGGGAGAGTAGAACTATCCAGCGTTATGCCATATTATGTGGAACATCCGTTTGGTCAGTTGGGGTCAGCTGTGTTTCTTTCACAGATTCTTGGGCTTGTCTAGGCTCCCTGCTGGCAGAGCAGGAAGAACTGAAACGTCCCTGATTTAGTGTAAGCACTGCTCAGCAACCACTGAAACATCACTGTGTTAGCAATGTTGTTCTCATACTAAATCCCAAACACTGAGCTATGCCAGCTACTAAGAAGAACATTAACTCTATCCCAGCTGAAACCAGGACACCAACATAAGAATTATGGTGAGCAAGCACCTACAGAAGAATCCCATATGATTTTAAAGAGAATGCAATACATGCAATACTCCCTTGAAATTATGTTGCCAAATAATATGCCACATTTCTTGTAAATGTGTCTCAGTTTACATTTTTTTTAGGCAAAAAAGTTTTATTTTGAAATAATTATGAACACCATTCTGCTTATTCTTTTTATACGGTGAGTGATGCATAGAAGTGTAAGAACTGAAAAGAAATTGAAAAAAGTGGCAGGCTCATAGGAATAATTACCATACAAAAGGGAATTTAATGAAGAGACTGAGAAATGGGCGGAGAAAGACAGCTTCAAGAACAACTTGGTTCTCCATGTAAAATCTGCACTATCAGACAGTTTCAGAGAGCAGTTTGTCTAACCAGCCCCCATACAGAAAGTCAAAAGCACCTAAAATTATAAAGTGTCTCCTGCTACAAAATCTAATTGATTCCTTTCAGAATATGTTGATCTCTTCCCGTCTTTCTATGTGGAGAACTTAAGAAATCATGGCTCCCTCATAAGACATATTTTGTGCTTGAGGCAGCATTGTCCAAATACATTCTCCTTGTTTCTCTCCTTGTGACTCTCTGCACTGTTCTTTCTTCAAACAAGAGCACATCCTCCAGCAGAGTGGGTAGTCCCTCAAAAAACACCGCTGTTATTTCTCCTAATTCTTTATAACCCCACCAGTAAAGTACCAAGAATAGTGCTTCTCTTTTTAAGGTTGCCATCATACTACTTTTTTGAATGCTTGACTGCGTTTTAAACACTTTCTGATCAGTGATTGAAATCACTAATGGCAATATCTGTTTACCCAATGTCTGGGAGAAATCACCTAAAGCACCTCAAGACATGACAATCACTCAAAGAATGATTGATTTCTAACTCATTATGTTTTAAGTGTAAAGAGTGTCTTGCAGAGTACTCTAAGTCTTGGTATGAAGGCAACACAAGTCAAATCTTGCTTTACCTTCTTCCACAGTACCCAGCTGCTTTGACAAAGAAGAAAACAATATTAAACTGACTATCAGGTCTTAAAAATGTTCCTGCTGGTTTCATTCTGTTAACTTTTTAATTGGTTAACTAATTAATTTTTAATTGGCTAACTAACTAATTTAATTTTTAATTTGATTGAATTTATTTATCACAAGATTTACACTCCAGGTTTTAAAAAATTGCATTATCTTTATTATCAGATCTTTCCAAGGATCAGAGCTAAGTTGATCAGCCAATAATTTTCCAGTTCATCTCTCAAAAGACAAATGCCATGTCATGGTTTTCATGAAACTGATTAGGTAACTAATCTTAGTCACCTAATCAATGACAAAATAATAGATCTTCCACAGGTAGTGGTCTTTTTTTTGCCATTAATGAGCGGCAAAAAATGTTAGAGGATTGCAATTTTTGTTGGTGGTAGGTATTTTACTGTTAATAGATAATATATTTATATGATTGTACAATAGAATAATAGCCCTTAAACATTAGAAAGTATATTAAACCCTTAAAAAGAGGTAATAAACTCATCATCATTTATGTTTAACTACACAAACATACAGGACAGTAAACAGAAGAGACAAGACTGATGAACCATGTTCTTCAACCTTCTGCTCAGCAATTTACAGTGGACAAATCTCATGCCTTCTGCATAAGTGCTAGGGAAGGACCTTCACCTCTGATCCTGTGCTGCTCTGCTGCTTGCCTGCTTTGACTTGCATGTGGATCCCCATGGCACCTATCCTCCCTGGCACTCTGTGAGGTGGCTGCTGCTCTGTTTGCCTATGGCTTTACCAGCTGCAGCATCCAGCCAAGGACAGGGAGAACACCACAGCTGTCAGTGTGCTGTGTATCAGGGGGGTTGGTAGGAAAGCTCCTGGAAACAGTAAGCAAGCAGCAGCCTAGCTCAAAACCTGACCCTGTAATAAATCCAGGAAAGCAGATTATGACAATGCAGAAATAAATTAATTTTAGATGAAGATAACAAGTTTTCAATATATTGCTGTGTTCTAAATTTACATATGAAGATAAACTGTGAAGGTTTATTGACAAATGAAAACACCTCTGTTTAGTGATAACAAGAAATGAAGTCAAGGAGAAAGCCTCTCATTCACCTAAAAAAAATAAAAGTGCAATTCTGAAAATATAATCCTCTAAAGTCAGATAAGAAGCAATCTATCTAATGTAACGGTCCAAATCTAGTAAATACTTCTGCAAGGAGATACAAAGAGACAAAAGCACAGTTAAGTCACAGGTCAAAGGAGGCACAACTACCTTCATCTAACTGAGTGCAAAGACTTCTTGAGAGACAGACATAGTGAGAATAATTGGAATAAATTTGGACCATTTAAATAAAGAAAGGAGCAAGAATGTATGTAAAAGCAGTCAATGACTGAGACAAGAAAAGTCAAGTATATCACAAACTAGATGCAAATAATTTCTTTCTTACAATTTGATAGACATTTGGGACAAGAAGCCACAAGACAGACACAAATATCAAACAAATTAAGAAAAAAATAAAACCAAAACCCCATAGATTAGTGAGACTCAGAAAGGCTTTACAATGAAGCTAACATCCATATGGTTAATGTGAAAAAAAAAAAAAGAAGAGGCAGATTTGAACTTGTTATTTTTCACAGAAAAATTATTACATGAGTAATTATCCATTAAGTAATCTCTGGCAATTTTCCCTAAAATGCTGATAGTAGCTACTATGGTAAAAAGACTAGACTGGATAAATTATTCATCTAGTCCAGAATGGCAATTGCATTCCACTGTAAAAGTAATCTCATTCGTGTCCTGTAGTTGCACGCTACACTGTATTTTTTTTCTGGACATGACCACTCTCAAATATTTTTTTCTATTACTTCCTTTTTATTTTCAATTGGATTTGGTATCATGGCATCTTTCAATTAAAAAAAAAAAAAAAACCAAAAAAAAACCACAACAGCTGGTAAACTCTGTTTATAACAACTTGGAAGTACTTGGAAACATATAGTGATGCAGCAAAGCCAAAGGCTGTATTTTTTGTCCACTACATATCTGCAAAGTTGAAATGTACTAAATCTGGCAATTAAAAAAAACAAACCCAAACCCAAAGGACAATAAGGCAACATGAAAGCAGAGACACAAATTAAGAAAACCTATATATGGGCTATATATTGTGGCAGCAGATGAATGAGAATTCTTCTTTCTGGTCACAGAAAATGTAAAACTGTTCTGCATCTGTTTTTTTTTTTTTTATTTTTCTGACGTGTCAATGTTTTTTCTCAGATAAAAATGAACAGAAAACTGAAAACAAAAATTAAAAAAAACTAGCTTCCTTACTTACCCCAGTTGTTCCTTCACATTAATTCATCTGATTCTTCTGTCCACCCACAGTGTCCTGGAGGAGGAATACTTTCACCATTACACTTTTGTGGGTTTGGTAACCCTTTATATTCCTTTCTGAAGATTTTCTTCTCTGTCAGTATGTACTTCATTTGCAAGATGGGTCAGGATGGGAAGTCTTCAGCACCTCTAATATGTGCCTTATCTGCGTTGGTGACAATGTTGGTCTCTAGCAGGTGTCTGCCCATGGCAAAGGGGTTGGGACTCCTTTTAAATGCTGTTTAAGGTTTCTTCTAACTCAAACAATTTTATGATTTTAAGAAATGCAAAAATACATGGAAAATTATGAATTTCTATGTGTGTGTTTAACTGCAGAGGTAAAGTGTGAATGTATTATTTCATTGCCCGTGATTAATACCAAAAGTGACTATTCATATATTCAGATTCTAGTCAGTGCTTTGTGAAAATGAGCTATAATCCCAATCTCCTTGGCTGCTGCTTCCTCCTGACCCTTGTCAAAAAAAGCATGGGCCAGGATAGGGTGACTTTGTTATGTCCAAGGCTATTACTGTCTATCTATATGTTCTTGTTTATATGTTAGATGTTCCCAAAATACAGATTCTGGCCAAGCCCACTATCTACCTAGCACTTCCTTATTTTTCCACCAGAAATGCTTTTTACCCCCTAAAGTGATTGGTACCTGCTGTAGACTTCCACAGATGTAATCCCTTTGCAGTGCAGTAAAGAGAGCAGCAAAAGCAATGAGAACATATTTGTAGCCAGTCCCTTCCCTCTGAGCTTTATTTGAAGGATGTAAAAAGTACAAGAAAGACAAAGTGTCAGAAAACTGTCAAGAGGTGGGACAGAGTAGGAGCCTGAAATGTTCTGACCCCTACACAGACTCCCAGCTCAATCCCATTAACACTGGATGGGTGGAGAGAACAGGCCGGAAGGCTCAGCTGTTTTAAAGCCCAGCCATTCTCCCTGCTGAGGCATTGCTAACTTGAAGCACTGCACCAAGAAAGATGCCAGCCAGGCATGATTTTTTCATATTCATCTAACAAACACTTTTTATGCTACTTGCAGTTCTGCTGCCCAGAGGTTAATCAAGGAAAGCAGGAACAGACCTTGCTATCAGCATCACTCCATCACCTTCCCTTCCCCACCTTCCAACTGCATGTCACCAGGTATCATATCCTGATGTATTTTCTTTTCCCAGCTGAGAATTGATAACTGATAAAAGATGAAACCTCTAGTAACTGCACTGTAGATCCTAAATTGTTTTCTTGAAGCATTATGGGTAAATTGTTTTTCAGGGAAAAATAAACCACTTTTGGAGGTCAGGGATAACTTTTTACTGAAAAGGCAAGTAGCCAGTACCTGCTGTGACATCAGACTGAAATCCCTGAAGCTCTTGAGCTGATGACTGTCTTCAAGATAGACAGCAGTGCAAGAAAAGCATCTCTGAATATCAGTGAAAGTTTATCACCTGAGAGAAACCTTTGGTCTTGAAGCTAAGAAAAGAAACTTAAAATTAATCTTTTTTTTTTCTTTTCAGTAGGAGTACAAAAAACACAGATGGATTTTCTATGAGGGTCTAAGGCATTATGCTTATATACCTTTTCAGCTGGAAAAATACTTCCATATGGCTTTTGTTACATGCCATGGGTATAAAATAAAAGCACTTAAACACGGCAAGAGCAAAAACCCAGAAAAGCATTCAGATTGTATCAGCCATTTCACCCAGGAGCAGCCATATCATCATCTATTCCTCTATCATCACTTTACAACTTGCCTTTGTTGACTCTTGAAATTGTGACTTTGGTTTCACTGAATTACTAGTACACCTTAACAGCAATTTCCATGCTTTGTCTTAGGTGTTTACTGCCAATCCAATTTGAGACTACCAAATATGTTTTTTGATTAATGAAATAGCTACCAGGAAATTAATATCTTACCTTATAACCCATGTTAGTTGTTTCTAGTTTGTGTTAGGGGCTCACATCCACCAGAAACATCTCAGTCCTGGCTCTTTTACTAGTTTTCACTGAAGGTACTTGGTAATACTTCCAAATACCTCTGAGCGACCCCTAAAAAAAATAAATTATGAAGTTGTTTTATTTTAAAAAACAAACAAAAAAAATTCTGCAGTTATACATCCTGCATTTGTCATTGTTTTAATTACTCTACATAATGTTATATTAGTTGATCCAGCCCTGGAAAACAAAGTAAAGGTGAAGTTCCTACTGAAAAAAAAAGGTGAAGGAAAGAATTATTCAGAAGGGATTTACAGTTGTAAAACTAGAAGGCATTTCTATTATCAGTGAAGCATAAAAAATGGTTTTTTTCTCCTTTTTCTACAGCGGATATTATTCTTGTGCCTCTGAGCAGTTACTTCACTAGAAGAAGGACATTTTAGAATATAACCCCGTGCTTATACTCCTGCACCATGTAAAGTTATTATGGATCTTGCAAGGAGCCTAAGTCACTTGATACAACTGTTTCAAATCTGAGTATGATTTCAGCAGAAAGAAAACAAAAGTAGACAGAATATTAAAAAACAGATCTTCAGTATCTCAAGATCACCCTAATAAATGATCACACAATCTGAAAGCCTGTTTCTTTCAGGTGAATGGCAACATTCAGTTTAGTTAAGTTCAGTTGCAAGCCAGTTGATTACAGACATAATAAAACACAGAATCATAAAATGATTTGGGTTGTATGGGACTTCAAAGATCATCTAGTGCCAATCCCTCATGCCATGGGTGGGGATGCCAGTTAATGAAATTGCATTCTGGAGCTCAGGATTGAATGTGCATTTTTTGCGTTGAGTGGTGAGGAGTTCTTTATGCATAAATATCTAGACTTCTCTTTAAGGAGGTCAAAACTACTCATTTTTACTCCTTACGACCATACCTAACATAGATTGTGACCTTCTAAGTATTTCTAATAGTCTCTCCATTGGTGTTAGTCATTTCAGAGTAGAGCAGGGTACGTAAGAGTTTTCCTGCTCAGCCTCTGCCTACTGTTTGCTTGATTCTCACTGGACTAGTTAAGCTGATCAGTGAAACTTTAATCCATTCATGAATGTGCTAGATATATTTCTATTCCCATTAGGAAGGAGATGTAGGTTGGAGAAATTTTTCAAGTACAAAACGATCCTGAACCAGAGAAGTATAGGTCCCTTATCAACTTAAAGCAAGCATTAATAATTAAAAATTTCAAAATGGATAAAGGGCTTAGAACTGAGTTTTAAATTTGTTCTGATAACACGAACACTTATTAAGATTTTAAATAGCTTTTTTTATTATTGTGTAACTTTTTGAAGGTCAATAAGCAATCTGCTTTCAGACTGTAAAACATTACTTTTTCTCTAGAATGAAGATATAATCAGTCAACCAAACAATTGTTGTCATGAGTATCATGACAGTCCCAGTCAATAGTGGCTGACATCAGCATTAGTATCTATCTTCATAACTAGTTTTATTCAGAGAACATGAGAAAAGACCTTCTATGTTTGTTTCCCAGGCACTCCAATAACGGCCATCTCATGCAGGTGTGTTGTGGATCACAATCACAGGGTAAATCTCATTTTATCTCACAGAGTTTTGCTGAAGAAGGGAAGAGCTATACATAAGAAGAATGGTGGGACTACAGAATCAAACAAAGTAGATTCAACTGAAAGGAGACTATATGGAAAGGGGAAAAGGCTCACTTGCTTTTGGCAGATAATCTTTCCATATTGGTCTGCTGACCATACCTGGTCTACAGAAAACTTCAACACTTCAGCTATGACACCCTCAGCTGTCACGTGTAGTTCTTTACAACACAGTGTCAGTACTCATCTCAGTACTTTGCCTCACTTTCTCAATTTGTTTCTCAGATCTAAACCAGATACAAATTAACATTAAAATCTAGAGCCACTGAGAATCAAGGAAAGAACTCCAAGTTTAGTGGACTACATGCCTATAAGGCAAACCTTGTTTGCTCATATGATTCTTATCCCCCTTTTCAGAGTTCAGGAGGATATACAAAACACCATATTGTGTTGTGGTTAACTGAAGTTTTATCCATGTGTAAAAAAACATAAGCTTTGTATGCCTTCACACTTGATACTTGTAGGCACAAATTTTGATCAGCAAACACAAAACGCAGCATAGGTAGAATTCAAATGTCCTTGTATTTTAAGAACATCTGAATTAGGAAGTCAGGACAAATCTAGTCCCACTCTTTCCTTCAATAGTGTTTATGCTGTTTTCCTGTCTAAAAGCAGATGTTGTCAGCAACAGTTGTATCAAAGACATTTTGGAGTGTTATATTTACAAGCTATTCCCTTTTTTGTTTTGTTAGCAGCTTCTCTTGTACATATTAATTACTTCAGGCCTCTGCCAACATATGTTAATATCCTAGCACAACCTCTTTCATGGGAAATGACAAAGATTAAATTCAAATGAAGGATGACATTTCTGTTGGCATATTTCATGTCTTTATGCTCTAGAAACTTAGCTGAGGAAAACCATAATATTTAACATAAAAAAATGTTCATTTTTTCATCACATTCCTAGGTGACCAAATTATCTTTGTTATGCAAAAAACTGAAACAATTCTGATATGATCAAAAATATCAGAAATTAAATTTAAGTCTGGCTTGACTTGCCAGGTGCCAACAGAGCACAACCAGAAAAATAATAAAATATATCTCACACTTCTATGGTTTTTTTTCCTGATTATGTGCTTGGGCAGAACACATCAGAAAGCACTTCTGCTTCTTCTAGAGAGTGTTGACTGCTTTAGACTAAATTGCTCTTGTTGGCAATTTTTTACACACGTCAGGAAGCAGTAAGGGAGGGCTATTCTGTCAGGGAAGGTGAACCACTGCTGACATCCCAGGGGTGGCAGAGGCAGCAGGCCACTGAGAACAGCCCAAATCCAAAGAGGATACCAGTGCGGGGCTGGGATAGTGACAGGGGTGACTGAAGGACTTGTGTCTGACACACCCACCCTGGTGATGTGGCAGACACAAGCAGGTCCAGGATAAATACAGGTAGCCAAGTGTCCTGGATCAGGGCAAATTTGGGAGATAACCCCCAAAGGGGTTCCTCTAGAAAAGCAGATTCAATTGGCCTCTCCCCCAACCTGTTTGGGAAAAATACCTCCTTGGAGAAAAGTGGAAATCTGTTTATTAAACAATAGAACCCAAACGATATTAAACAACAAAACCTCTTGCTGCTCCACAAGCGATGACAAGCTCCCCTCCCCGGGCTGCAGCTCGGCTCACTCGCTCTCTGGCCAGGCCCTGCGGGCTGGAAGCGCCGCGGCCCAGGCCCGGCCCGGCGGCCGCAGGCCGAGCTGCCGCCGCTCTCTGCGTGCTCAGTCCAGAGCAGGCTTGAACATCTCCAAAGAAAAGGGGAAAAAAAACACAGTCCAGGGACCTTCCTTGCCTCAGCTAGCTAAAAACTAACTAAAAGCAAAGGAGAGCTCTGTCCCACGGTCTGTCCATCTGCAGACAACGCAGTCCAGGAGCAGGAATGTAGAGGGGTGAGCGCAGTGTCTGAAAACAAGTTGCGTGCTTTTCCCTTCCCCCTTCACTCTCTGGAACAAGTCTTAAAAGTATAAAACTTATTATTCAGCATAAACAGAATAGACGATTGGGGATAAAAGCATCCTATAGCCAGCCCAGAACACCAAGTCAGCCAGAGTCAAGGCAGTATGAGGCTAGACACAGCATCCCTCTAATGTTACTCAGGCAAAGGGGCAAAGCCTGTGCTCAGAAGTATCCTGCGAGAAGAAAAGGTGAAGTGCCTGAGCAGTGCTTCTTTCAGTAGCACAACTGTTGTGTGAGATGGATCCTTTGCCAGGTGTTAAACCTCTAGCAGCAGGTAAAACTGCTGATACACTCGTGTCTGGCATGGTAGTCAGGGAGAAGCCACCAGGACTATTTTTGGAGGGTAGAAGAAAGTTATGAGAATAAAGATGATTGTTCACAGACTTGAGTTTGCTATATGAAGCAGCTCTATGGAAAACATTTTAGTGATCTTCAAGTTGAAGATCACTAATAAGCATTAATCTCATGAGGGTTTTCTATTGAATACTTTTTCTTGTGGTCCTCTCCATGGGCAGGTTATAGCCATACAGACTTCTCTGACTTTAGTGTCTGTATGTATGGCTCTGAATTGAAAAAAGCTAAGCAAAAAAAACCCCAAGCCCCAAAAAACCCAAAAAGCAAGTTTCAAATTAAAATTATAGACTGCAAAAACTTAAATAGTCTTAGAAGAAATAATTTTGAGATTGATTCGAATGAATATTCCCTTTCTTTGTCTGTTTTTCTCTTCTGGGAAGTCTTTGTGTTGCTAGTGTTTAACAGAAAAAGCACAAAAATTACAATAACTATTCAAAACATATATTGTATGTATCACATAAAAGTATGAAACATATTCTTTTACTGTAATGCCTTAGACTTATGGGATAGTAGAGCTAGAACTCTGATGAACTGGAGGTGCCTGTGAGAATTAATAATCCTATTGGATTTCTCAGAGCAGAAAAATGATTGATCAGACATAACAACTGTATGTGAGCCCTACTAAAACTAAAGAATCACATAGCTACAAATTAATACCCTGAATATCACTGTCCTTTGACATAGTTCATCAACCAGTTTTCTGGATTTAATAAGTCCCTGGATCACTAAGCATTACTTAAACGTCACTTGGGTTATTTTTATAACACAGAGTCTATTTTTCTTTTGTATATTTTCTTAATATTTTTAGCCTTGCCTTGGTACTTGCATAATACACAACAATGGAATTGACATTTAGTTTTCACTGGCTTTCAGCAGGATTCAGAACTCATCTCACAAGTCATTTTGTAGTAAGTTGAACAGTGACCAAACTCAAATTACAGAAGCTCAAAAGTTCTGCCTTACAAGCCTTGGACACTTTGTAAATACAAATTAAGGAATAATTCTCAATCATTTGTCTAAGATAATCATTAAATGTATTGCATATATGCAACTGAATAGGGGTAGAAAAATCTGAGTCAAAAACCAAATTTTAATAATCACATAATTGTTATAATGATATTCAAGAAGATTTTTAAATATGTCCTTAGATTAATAAAAAAGTTCATATGTCTTACTTAGGATCCTAAGGTTTACATGAAGTGGACAATTAGTGATCAGCATCTATTTTTAAAGCAAGTTTCTTGTCTCTGCTATAAATATTTCATAATAAGAAAATATATAATTTATATTATAAAATAATAAGAAAAACCTTATTCGCTTTTCTATACTTGGTCTCAAAAAAGCATATATTCCCTATACTTATTTTAACTGACATATATTTGACATAGCAGAATTTTGTAGATTAGGATTTGTATTTGTTTTCTATTGCCATTGATTTTTCCTTGTTCAGTGGATATTAATAAATTCCACTGCTAATTGATTTTGATGGTATCCTGTTCTTAGAAGATAGTGATTAGTAGAGTGGAACTTCAGTGAGCAGCAACACTATGTTGTAGTCAGAATAGCAGTAAGTGATGGTATTGTCTGTTTTTTAAAGACCATTTGACTTTGATATTCCTTTCAGAGTTACATTAAACGATACTATCTTTGTAATGAATCATATTTGTTCATCCACCTTTCAGCATGTTTACAAGCCAAGCATCCAATAATGCAAGCACTGAAACATACAAATGCATAGACCTTGCATAATAAATTCATAGAATTATATTTTAAAAATCCCTTATATGTCTGAAATAAAACAGCAGGATATAAATGGGCCTTAGGCCACAAAGCAGAACAGCAGTGCTGAGGAGCACTGCCCCCTTTGTGCCTGAACAGGGCTCCCCATAGCATATTCCCCCATTGCAAGGGACAGGCAGAGCACTCCTCCTCCACGTGGCTCATGTCCTGCTATGCAGGCAAGCGGAAGTGGCTGATCCACGGCACCTGTTACACCATCACCACTGGCAGCACAACCTACAGCCCCCAAAAACAGCCTGCTCTTCTCACAGCTCCTTGAAAACTACCAAAATGTCAAGAGGAGTCCCCTGTGAAAGGTCCAGGAGAGTATTTGTGAGGCTACAGGAGAGAAACTACACACCTGAAGGGTTTTTGTGGGCACTGTGTGCTGTCAGGCAGTTCTGGGACAGAGTGTCCTGGGCTTTGCAGCTGGCTGATTTTCTTCAAGGCATGAAGCATTAGGCATGCACACAACAGAACACCCCACCCCACCCCAAAACCTCATTTATGTTTCTAATGTATTATTCCCAATATTTCACCCACACGTAATATTCAGAATCTTAGATTTATTTTGTCCTGCTGCTGGAGAATTATTTCTCCATGTAGACTTTCTCTTTGACCAGCATTGATTTCTCACCTCTCTTCTCTCTTTCCTCCTTTGGTCTTTTGAGCTCCACCTCCGTACATTTGCCTCAGGGAGTTTTGCAGGTGCAGCATATCAAAAACCTTACAAAAGATGCTGCATGACTGATTCACTGCTATTGCTGAAAATCAAGGACAAAGAACTGATGAAAGTAAATGCAATTTTCCATTCCTGCTTTACAAGCAAGCCAAAAAAATGGTTCATTATCCAAGCAAAGAAGTATTTAAATTAACTGGCAACATCTAAAATATAAATAAATAAGAATATACTGACCTGCTTAGAACAAAAATAGAACAGAAAAGACTTGGTAGTTCATCACTATATGCACAATCTGCAGAGCTGAACTTTTGAGCTTACTACTTTCATTCCTGAAATAAAACTTGCCTCAAAGCCAAAATAGAAATGATGGACCAAATATTATGTTCTTGACATCAATAATATTTTTCTACACAAAGATCCCTGAACACCCTGAACCCAAACTGTAGCATCTATATTTAATTTCAATTTAATTTATAATCATTAATTTAGTAGGTATTGAAGAACTCTGATCAGATCTTAAACTGTATTACTAAGACATTCAAACAAACCTTTCAAGGAGGTTGTTTATGCTCCCTGTTTTCATTTGCCTTGTTTCAGACTATCAAAAGCCTTTTCTTCTTTTCCCCTCTTTCTGTTTCAGTTAAAACCAGTAAATTTTAAATTTTAACCTGTAAAGATAAATAACAAAAGCTGGAGATGTAAATTTCTGTACCAACAGATTTTTTTTTTTGTTAATACTGTACTGGCAAACAGTTATGTAGTACATGATATTTCATAACAAAACATTCTCACAATCCTAAAAAGTAGTAATTTCTGTTTTAATACCTATCACCCCTACAAGCCTCAGACTATGAATTTACACTCTCAGAATTTACAGCCTCAAAACTGTAAGTTCAAGCATTTGTTCATTCACTGTTATGATTGGATAGGAGCACAAACATTCTGCTGAAAGAGTATCCACGTTTGGAAAGCTTAAGACAGGAAATTTTGGAACTTCTCATGAGCTGCATTGATGACATTTTGCTTAGTATGAACTCCTGAGGATGCTTTCTGAAATATTTTAACTTTAGTACAGAATGAAGGTCGCTGCTCAAGGAAGAGACACAGTGGATTTTATAACAAAATTTAAAAAAAAAATCTTTGCAATTGACTGCATATATCTCCTGGTGTATAAAAGACATCTGGGAACTTAACTCTAGCAGCACTATGAATTCGAACTTGACTCTGGTATGTTTTGAATAAAATTTGTCAGGATACATATTCCTGTGTGTCTGCCCAGTAAGCATTTTCTGTTTTCTGTTATCAAGTAATTCCTAATGTCTTCACAAAATCGTAAAATTACTAAAGAATTATGAGACTGTCATTTCACTAATTCTGCAAAGCTTTTAGAAAATTAAAAATATTTAGGATTCAGCATCCCCTTCATTATATTTCCATCTCTGTACAAAAAGCGAAAGAGATTTAAGGAAAAATGTCATGACAGCGCTGTTATTTTGTAAGACTGAGGCCGATAATTTCTTGCAACTTGGTAGCAATATTAACAGTTTTATCCAGAGTATGCAGTGTGCATTTTACTTGAAATACCTGCAACAGAATCAAGGTAATGAAACCTCAGGTCTCTCCCACCAACAAGAAAATTTTAATTATCAATTACTTGGAATTTCAATGCAAGAGTGTAGATTAGTCTGATGGAACTAAAAATTCAATGTGGTGCATTTCTGTAACTTACTTTTTTATATGAAAACAATATAAAAATTTCCATTGTCTTTGATTTTGTAGATAAATCTAAAAGTATCTTTCTCATATTCCAAGTGTTATGTTTGTTTGGAAAAAAAAAAAAATCTATACTAGGTGGAATTCTGACAAGGCACACACAGATGCCTACAATGTTGTAAAAAGTAAAATCAGTAAATTGACCAAGCTCAGAAGACTTAAATAATTTCAAATAGAACATCATCAACTTAGCAAATATCCTTCTTCTTCCTCTGCCAGAGAACTGTGGAAGGTCTTGAAGACTGAACCAATTGCTATTCACAATAGAGTTTGTGAAATAAAAAAGTATTTTCTCCACTTGTAAAGTAAGTCGTATTTAAAGTGATATCTCTGTTCTGTTCAGCATACTGCTGAATTATAAATTATAACTAACTTCTTACAATTTTGTCCTCCCACTTTGCCATTATTAAAAACAGGCTCTAAAATGAAGCGATCTTTTAACTTCCACAATTTAATTAAGCATGATTTTTTTATTTGCTGTGTGGTACCTTATGATGTTATACAAATAGAGAGTGCTGTTTATAACCCACTCATTTATGTTGTATTTATAAAAGTGCAGGAAAAAAAGAGAGCAGCAGGATGGTTTTATCACTTAGTTTTTAATGTGCTTTGTAAGGCATTTTTCCCTAATTCATCCTTTATCAGAACTCTACTGAATTATATCAGTTTAATTTCAGCCTGTCATTAGACCAGTTCTATTTCTTGTTGATTTTTATTTGTTACAGATAAACTGTGCATTTACCTCAGTAAGACATCTATGACAGCTGTTGTGTTTATCTTCTAGATGCCCCAAAGAAAGCACCAGTGACCACTGATTCTTTTGGTACAGTTTCTGACCTAAGACTCCAGCAGATGCTTTTAGACCTATAGGTTCTTTCTGAAATGCACATATAATTTGTAAAAAAGCTGTTCAAACTCTCTGTACCTGTGCCTGAAGCAAACAAAACACATTTTCTTTTTGCTTCTGCCTGACTGCCCTCAAAATAAGCACAAGACTTTTGTTAAAAAAACAACACTACTAAAGAACTTCACTTTCAAAAGCTGATAACAGGAAAATAGAATTGACTTATTTATATATAAGAATATGTAGTTAGGTGAATATTTGTTCTGCCATCAGGAAAAGACTAGGCCAGGTTAGGGATTGTTTGTACACATGTTTCAGGGGGTACTTCACACTCATGCAACTGAGCTAAGTAATATTAGTGTAAGACACTAATGATATTAACAATTACCCAAAAGCTTGCAGTTTTCATTAATATATTATAGTTAATATTATCCTCAGAACAGTATTAATTAGTAGAGAGAAAGTGTAAAAAAGCTATTAATTAATTTGGTAGAGAAACAACACTTTTTAAATTCTTCTGTGATGAGGAATTAAGTAAGAAGGTAAGTGGTATGGTTTATGGTTTATGGCCTTTTCCCCGTCCCATAGTCACCAGTTCAGCTATATTTGTGAACACAACAGCACATATAAAACACATTTAACTCTGCTATGACATGGACTCATTCAATACTACTGTCTTCAGAATTCCTTGGTGTGAATAATAAACAGACAGCATCAAAGCAGCAGTTTCTGGAACTTCAGTTTTCCAAGTAGTTTTGGAAACTAGGTAACGTTTACCTAGGTAAAGTTTTTTCAGCCATGTATCAAAGAAAAATCACAAAGAATGATAATTGGTGAGAATCTATAAAGCTACTACACATGATCAAATTTGTTTTAATTTGTTTTGCTGAAAAATAGTGAGTCTTTGGCTTGAACAGCAGGAGACTATGCTGTAGGTCTATTTTAAGTAGTCCCCTAGGTGACCAGAACTTTATAATGTATTGGGAAACTGTGCTGAATTTAGACATTTATCAATGCCAATTAATAAAACCTACAGTTTTGCAGACTGTTTTAAAGGCTATTGGAGTCATTTCTGATTAGACAAGCATTGCTGGAAGACAGAGAATACAGGTATTTGGAGGAGCTGTCTGCACTGCTATGAGTATAACAGTCCCCACAAACAAAATTACCTTAGAGTAACTTTTGGGGTTTTTTTTTCCTAGACATCACTCTACCATTATCAAACTTAAGACACCAGCATAGAACAGGACAGTCACAGAATATTTTCCCAGGAAAAGTTAAATAAAATAAATACATGCAGCTTTATAAAGAGATTTGATATCCAATGCTATTTAAAGACATTTTTTTAGTTTATTTGAGGAAATATAACTTCTATATATTCACAAGTAACCATTGACAGAAAGAAGGTTGTTTCTTGTTACTGATCCTCTTCAGTTTTGTTCTCTTTTTCTATTTTGACTGATATATGCAGCCAATTTAAGTGAAAATTATTCATCTTTTTGTGCAATTGTACCACAAAATACCAGTGAATAACAAACCAAACATATGATTGTATGCAAAAGGTCTCTCCTGCACTGCCACTGAATGAAAACCACTTGGCTGTTGGTTATGCACCCATTCATTGTGTCATTGTATGGTTAGTTTTATACAAAAACATTAAGTGTTTTTCCCACTTATAAGTCATTATTCAAGAATCTTCTTTGTTTCAGAAACCTCTGGATCTTCCTCTAAATACCCCTGAATTTTGTAAGAGCCTTATTCTTTTCTAGTTTAAGCCTAAAAATTTCTGTCTTACAAAAACAGCATCTCTGAGACCAAAATCCACATAAAAATAGGTACAGCAATGGGCAGAAAGGACTGTTGCACTTGTTGCATTTCTTTTGCCAAAGTTAAAGACTTTTTGTCCCTTCAGGACAAAGCTAACGTTAGGGAGCACCTGCAAAAATATTGGTGCCTGGGAGGCACTGGCAAAGATGGAAAAAAGTCTGTACATGACACAGTAAATAGAGTTTTACCTCAGAACAAGACAGACATAATCTTTGCTCAAAATATCACACAGTAATATGCTACAGTTTAAATTACTGATATTTATATTCATCCTCAGGAAACACCCATCCGAACCATGTACTGGCTCACAACAGTAGTTCACTACATTTTTAATTTTTGAGGAAATGTGTGCAATTACCTTCACATTTCCTTTCATATGACCCCAGTGAACAAACAGTATGTGAGAGTATATATCTTGCTAAGCTACCGTCCTACTCTTAATCCTCTCTTATGCTTCCCTCATAGATTAGAATTCATGTAGAAAACTGCTAATTTGCATCCACTAACTGGCATATTGTGGCAAATATACTTAGCAAGTGTATTGAGACTCTGGATTTGATAACAGCCATTGAAGGCTCCATGCCTGTCAAAATTGACAGAGGACCTGGAGTACAATTTAAGTGCAATGCTACAGTTTCTACTGCAAATTGGCACATCATCTTTCCCCTTTCAAACTCTTTCTCATTAGTCATAAGTGCAAGATACAACACAGAGATGACTGTACTAATTGGCATAGTGCCTTAAATGAAAACCAGGCTAAAGCCTGAACTCTGTGAGCAGTAGCATAAATAAGATTTATTCAGTGCTCCCATTAACTAACTTCACTTTTAAATTGCAGCAAAACAAGGACAATGTATCAATTGATCAAATTTATATTTAATGCATAGACAAATGTAGCAAACCAAAAACACTTGTATAGAACACATAGACTTATGAACTGAAGTCACATAACCTTTCTTAGCCAAATGACTTCCTACTCCACAAGCTATCAAAATTATAAAAGTGCTTTGTTACTAGGTAAGTTATTATTCACCATATCTAGAAGTAGTGCCAGCTGGTCCCCAAATACTCATCTATGGCTTTATATTAGTAAGGACTGTAGGTTCTCACACTGATTTTAGCATCTGTTACATATATTTGAAAACTGCTATGGTTATGAAATACAATATAATAGAGAGAATTAGCCCTTTGCATATTTATTCAGTCTTTAGCCATCACTCATACAAAAGAAAAGTAGAAGTTTATGGTAAACTCTTACCTTGAGTGAAACAGAAAAACTCTATTATAAGCAAAAATGCAACACACTAATAAGTGTCTTAGGTTGCATGCAAGGTGTAACCAGAAGTATGAATTCTATCACCACCTATTAAAAAACAGGTGGAGCAGTGTTCTTAATCTCTTCCATGACCCATCCCTCATAACTCTGGGACACATCTTCTGTTAATGGGCCATTGAATCTCACTGCATGACTGATAAAATTACATCATCCCATTGTGAGATGCTCCACCAAGGGGCATTCCTACCTGGATACAATCAGAGATTTGGAACACCAGGGGAGCCTTTTCCCACTGTATTCCCAGAGCAAGACCAGGCCCATCTGCACCACCACTGGACCTTCAGAGGAAAACTCTAGCCTTCTACGGGATGACTTCTTCAACAGAACCATACCTGTCACTGCAAGAGGACTGCAGCCACAATCTAATCAGACTGCTACTAACACCTTGACCCACAAGGTGTCAGGTTGTGTTTGGTCTGTCAGTGTTTTTGTGTATTACTGCATTTTTATTTTAATTCTCCTGGTAAGGAAGTGTTATTCCTATTCCCTTATCTTTGCCTGTGAGCCCTTGAATTTCAAAATTGTAATAATTTGGAGGGAAGAGGTTTCTATTTCCTATTTCAAGGGAGGGTCCTGCTTTAGGAGACACCTGTCTTTTCAAACCAAGACAACAAAGAACAATTTCATTCATAAAATAATTTACTGTAAAAACATTGTTGTATTTCAAAACTATGAAATTCTACTTTATAACTGCTAGGGATACTTACCACTCTTAAAAACCCAGAAACCTAAATGAAACTGTTGCATCAGAGTGACCATTACTAATCTCACCAGCTTACTAACATGTAGCCAACATAGAAAACTCAGAAGTTTCTGCAAATTGTGTTCTAAATGCTAGCAGTTGGAAAACAAAGTTGTAGTAAATTGACCAGACAGTCAGTGAAATATTTAGAGCAAGAAGATAGTCTTTTTGCCACAGGCATAATTTCTGATTGATTAAGTAATTTAAAATTTTGTCAGAACATGATGAGGAGCTCAAGCAGCAGTTTCTACCACAACAGAGGTACAGACCTTTTCCCCAAGAGAAAACATCTTAGAAAGCATTGTGATTAAGAAAGAGTTACACTGGAGACAAATGTTTACCTCTCACACTGACCTAAAACATTAGAACCTCTGTCTTGTTTTGGTTACTCCTTGTTGCACAGAGAAATGTCTCACAACATCCACCCTCAGAAGACGAGCACAGCAGATGCTGATGGGGAACATCAGCAGGCCCTCTTGGTTTCGACTGCCTCCTCTCCTTCAAACCCTCTATCATAAATGTCTAATTCCCACTCCTCTACTCCTATGACCAGTAAGTTTTAAACTTATTGTTTCCCATTGCCTGAGGGTGATCAAAAATTTGATATCCCTTTATGTTATTCACGTTGCTTTTCACAGCTTAGAATAGGTCCTCAAGTAAGTAAACAAAGCTTAAAAGGGGAAAATGCAAACAGAATTCAGCTGTCTTCCTAGTAATCTACAATAAACTATATTAGGATATTTTCCAGCCTACAAATCCCCTCTGTGTAGAATATCATAAGAAGAGAAGCCTTGTATCTGTAATAACATTTTCTTTACAGGCCATGTCCAGAAAATTTTATGGCCTTTACAGAGCAGCTAATAAAAAGACTTTGGCAGAGAGGTATTCATTGAGAGAAGACTTTTTCTGATTTGGATGTCTGCCTTCAGGAAATTTATTTAGTGTCAAAGACATTGTGATGTGATCTAACCTATCAAAAGCAGTGTTGTCAGTCAGCAATTATTTGAAGTTTTATGTCAGCAGGATAACATACTATCAGTAGCTATGGCTGATCAGTACATAATGCATGGAATGAGCAAGACCTGAGCTTCCAAGTGCTCTCTGTTTCAGCAATCTGTACACAAATGAAGAATCCTTCCACTATAATTTCAAATCAATTTAAAGCAATGCAGCTTTTAGTAGTGGTTATGACAAACTCTCAAATTATGTACATGTTTCTAATATCTTACAGCATTCTGGTAACCAACTCAATTTCTTTAAGCAGACACATAGCAAGGTTTTTGAAGTTCCAGAGTTCTAAAAATTTTCAGCAGGGCATGAGCAACACAGGGACAACAAAATTAGGGTTGAGTTTAAAACTGGCTACCTGCAGCAAAAATGTCAGAAATATGTTAAAGAAAATACTTGATGCAGTCTCATCATCTGCATCACATTAGTCAGCTTTGAGGTCACACAAAAACAAAGTGGCAAATTAGTTTCTCTAATCTAAAAATTAAAATTCTTTCTAAAATTCTTTTCATTAATATTTTCAAAATACAACATTTCAAAAGGTAGAAATAACTTCTTTCCTTCTAATAGATTTTTTTGCCTTTCAGGTTATTAAAATATGTCAGTTATTTGCACTTTTAAACATATAAATTTTGCCATTCACAAACAGCATATGCAATTTGTGCACACCTTGCAGACATGCACTATAATAAACTAATGAATTCGGAATTCCTTTATTGTCGAATACCTACAAATACACCTTATAAAAATAAATTAACAAATCTTGAAAGACCGGTTTTTTAGGGAAACAAAGCTATTTTCAAACATTTTAAGATTTTGCTTTAACTTGTAGGAGAAATCTTGCTGCAGAACTAAGCACTAAGTAAGAATTTGAGTTATATTAATCTATAACACCTTAAGATCCAGATGCAATCCAATTTGTTTCAACTTTTGCAGCATTTGATCTTGTGTATGATGAGCTCCTAGGTAGAATCAGAGTCTGTTATCATGTGCCATTCAAAATTCGTAATCTGATAAATCTGTAAGCCATACAGACACCAGCAGTTTTCTCAAAAATGAATTCCAAGAAACTGCTTTAGGCACATTTCCTCACAGCATCACAGAATCACAGAATGTGTCAAGGCAGAAGGGATCACAGTGGTCCAACCTCCCAGGTCAAGCAGGTCATCCTAGAGCACATTGCACGGAATTATATCCAGACAGCTCTTGAATACTTCAAAATATTTCAAAATCAGGGGAAAAAACTGAGGATGGGTACAAAATAATGAAAAACAATTATCAGACCAAATAATTTTGAGAAAAGTTAAACTTCACATCTCTATTAAAGAAAAACACAGCATCACCAGTTGTGTAAGTTGATTTCCATTCATAATGTTTATGTCTGTGTAGTACTGGATACCTATTGTAAGAACCAGAAAACCACTTCTAGCAATAGGATGAGACACTCTAAATCAGTGATATTAAAAATATGCATAATAGACCCCTAGACAAATTGAACTTTCACAATGTGCGCCCTTACTACTTCCTCCTAGAAGTATCTGATTTATGTCATTAAATATAGTCAAGTACAGTTATGGTAATTTGTTCTTGAAAAAACCTTTCATGGTAGCTGCAGTGTCAGCCAATGTTATACAGCCAATTACCATACACTTGGTACTTGTGTGAACACATACAGGAAGTATTTAATAAGTTTAAAACCTTTTTCTTAATTGAGTCCTTGCAAGATCTTGTAAGCAAGCGTATTATAATGGCATTGAACTTCACCCCAAAGTTATTGATTTATTTCTTGACAAAAAGTCAGCGTAGTAGGCAATACCCAGGCTGTAACAATTGGCTCCAAATCCATGTTTCCCATGTCCAGTGCACAAAAGAGTGTATTGCTCCTGGTTAACCAACCCTGTAGTCATCAGAAGTCTGGCATGACTGACCATGCCAGTGAGAGAATGGAATATTAATGGTTATTTACTCAAACAATTGGCCACCCAGGGGTGTAGAGTAGGTGCACACCCGTCACCAGAGGCTACAGGTGGGTGTTGAACAAGGTAAGGGAAGAGGCTGATAAGAGGGAAATCCTGCAAGGTGGGATAGCGCTTTTTTATGATGTCAACCTACTTATACCAATGGGTCAGCTGTGAAACTCCCCTCCAGGGAAGCACCCAGACATCCACACACAGGCCTGAAGGTATTCATTCTCACTCCCAAAGTGTCCCATGATCCACAGCACCACATCATTCAGTGTGAAACTCCCTGCTACAGGGGAGGCACCTGGGCATTAGCACCAAGCCTGAGCAGTTGACAATTCCTTTTGGAGAGACTGTCCTGCCAGATATGTTGCAAAAAGCAAAATAGAAGGCAAGCCTTACTCCAAGTATTTTATATTGTATGCTTGTCATAAATTAGAATTTATCTAAATTTCTTGGCTTTTCATCTCTCTTCCCACAGTTGTCAGAAATTATTTAGTTTGTAATTTCTTGATGGCAGAAACTGGAAATCTTTAGATGTTCAAAATAAACTCTAGGAAAAAACACTGTTTCCAAAGTATTTCCATTTACATAAGACAGAACTATAAAAAACCCAACCAAACAAAAGAAACCCCAAACTTATCAAACTTCACAAACCACTAGAAAGATGCTAATCATATTAAGAGGACATTAAATTAAGCCCATGAGACTAGACTACTAAATCATCTGATGCTTGTAATGGAAAGGCTTTTTCTCATGTTATGATGGCAGGGAGAGATTGTATTTGCTTTTGGTGAAAGACTAAGATTTCTTGAGAAAAGACATTTGCAATAAGCAAGCTGTATTTTTGCTCTTATTTAACACTTATGTACAAGGGGAGTAACAGAATAGCACATTATGCCAGCTGGTGTTTAAATATGCATTGCACATAATCGTCCTCGAGGGTGTATCAAATTGCACTTTTAAGAATAATTGAAAATTACACAATACAGATTTGTGAGGAAATAGTATCATTGCAACAGAGTAAGCAAGCATTTTAATACAGCTGCTGCCATTACTTCTGAAATCTTACAGTCATTATGGAGATCTGTGTACGCCATTTCTTCAAGACCAAGACAACGGCTGAAGTTTAGCAAAGTGTTGTTAAAAGAAAGTTATTTATTCCAAAAGGGCAAAAAAGTTTGTTGTGTATGCATATTCCTACTCCACAGTAAAGGCAGTTCCCACACTGTATATGGAGAAGTTTATGCAAGAAGGAGAGAAAATCTATTTCAATTTTTATCTTGAGACAAAACTGTGAATTTCATCAGTCAGGGATTGCTTGAGGTTTTTTTCATAATTTGCTTCTTTTTACTGCAAGAGAAAATTGTAACTGGATTTATTGTTAGAAATTATTAGTAATAATAACCTTTTTTCATCATTCAGAAGTTATAGTTAAAAAGAAATAATTCTAATTAGGCATAACCTTCAGTATAAATGGTTTTTTTAATCATTACGCATTACCTCCTCTCTCATCTAACAGTAAATTCATAATTTTTTAGAACATCTTTAAAAGATAAGAAACTAAAGCTCAACACTGTTTGGTAATCTGGTTGGGAAAAATACTCATCACTGGCTGAAGTTAAACTCCTTTCATATGATACAGGTCATTATTATCAATAATTATAAGCAGCATTATCTTCTTTATTTGTTAGAACTACACAGCTCATAGAGTTTGCCTTTAAAAGACAGCATTCACAATATTCTGATGTTTTGTATTGGTAATTTATATTGTATTTTGTATTATAACATAATGCAAATAATTTTAAAGATCTCTTTCTATCACAGAAGGCCTATATGTTCCAGAGCTTATATGCATAATTGGTTCATAAGTGTGTATACATATGTATATACATATACACACATGCTTACCCATATATATGCACTACATGTATATCTATATCTTTCTAGATATATTGATATACACACATTTGTGTATGTATGTATCTATAAAAATATTGCTGACTCAATCTTTATCCACCAAAAGACAACATGTTAAGTTGAAAGAACTGAAGACTAATGTCTGTGGCATTGCTCTGAAGTCAAAACAAAAGATTGAAAGATGCTAAGAGTAGTCCAAAACAGGAAAATACACTCACCTCAAACTAGACCAAAAGACTTCTGGCACACACTACGCAACAACTTGCTACATTTTCAAAGAAGGTGCTAAGAACTGGGACGCTGACTGGAAAACATGCCACCAGTCAATATGATATGAACCATTAGAGAGGAATTTCTTCTCAAATCTAATGATTTGTAGATGGACATTCTGTATGTTACATTCCCTGTCAAGAAATAAGCAACATCTGTGTGACTGATTAATTTCTGATTAAACCTGGGGAGCATGAGTGGAATCACAGAGGTACCACAGCCTAGAGCAAAGGGAATCCACTCAGGAGTCTCCAAGAAGTGTGTTGGCTCCCCAAGTAGAGGAGGATTCAGTCCTGAATGGTTGGTTAATCTGGGCTGAATGAAAACATCATGCTGAGCCCTTTGTTCTCCTGTCCCTTCTATGTTCAAAACAGAGTAGGAACTGTATGTCTCATGTTTTTTTCAGATCAAAAAGCATTTCCAACCCGTTACTAGATGAGTAATCTTGTTTAAAGTTAATTTCTGCTAATTACAAGGCATTTGTACAACTCTTGCTTTATTTCTGAGGAACTCTAATTATTTTTTCTGGATTCCCCACCTAACTCTGTTTTTTGAGGAGTGTGTAATCTTTACCATGTGTCATTTTGAAACCATGTCTTTATCTCATAGCAAATGAAAGGACAATAACTTGAAGCAGTATTATGGTTTAGAAAGTCATTTCCCAGTTTAGTGCTCCCACTGAAACACAAAACCATGCGCTGTTTGCTTTCCTCTCCCTCCCTTCCCCTATCTCTGTGGGTGGCTGGAGAAAAGAATTGGAGGCACAAAAGGTGAAGATCATGGACTGAGATAAGAACAACTTCTATTAAACATCAAGGTAATTGGAAAACCAATGACACTAATAACAAAATCCACCAGAATAGGAGAACTATTCACAGGTTATAGCTCACCCTTCAAAGCTGTAACACACTGATTACTGCCGTGCTACCCAACCCCAAAGAGACCCTTTCCTCCATCCTCAGAAAATGATATGAGGTGGATCCTAGCCATGGCCCCTCCTGGCCACTGCAAAAATTAACCCTGTCCTGGCAGGAGCTGGGGCAGCTCTCTCATCCTGAAGAAACCGACACTTCATGCAAACAGCAGAAGCGCTGTAAGTATTAAGTTAATAATAATTTCCCCTTTTTACAAAAACTGAGTTATCCTGATGACAAATATTAGAAGATTAGCATTAAAGTCTGCTTTATATAGTGTCTTTTCACTTCAGATTGCACATGCAGTTTAGACAGCTCTGCTCATTATTCCTCCCAAGACAAATGAGAAACTACATAGTAAGTAAGGTTTTGCTTTTTTTCTTTATTTGCATGGTCCTTTGCCAAAAGGGATCAGTTTCATCTGTTTAATTATTATTTTATTTAATCACAAGTGCATCTTGCAAAACAAAGCCAGTACAAATGTTAGTCTTAGGTTATTCATCTCAGGAAATTCCTCCTGTCCACAAAGAAGCCAAGGATTAGGGAAGAGAGATAAATGTGCAACTGTGCAACTGTGTCACGTGACTTTCAAGAAATAATAAAATATGTTCTTATACATTTCTCAGGAACAATTCCAGAAAATGAAATCATGCACACTACTCCAGAAGACCCAGCCAGCTAGCCACTGACATAGAAGAACAGATGCTGCCCTGTGCCACAGAGGTGGGATTCTGACTACAGTTATTATAGAAGACAAAGAAATAGAAGAAAACAGGAAAAACTAAAGGACAATAGTAATAAAGGCAGACCTTGAGAGACTTACCCTAGGATGTCTTTATGCAGCTTTCATAACACAAATTAATGCAGTGTTTACAGGCTCCTTGACTTAACTTTGTCAGCCTCAGTTCCCTGTGGTTTTAGTCCTCTGCACTATTTTTTTTCTCCTTCAAGCATGGAACTCTTCCACAACTGCATAATTAAAGTGAAGTCTTGAGTATTTTGTGGACCAGGACATTGGTACTGCAATGGAAGTATGAAATCTAAAGATTCTATGCCCTCCCCATTGACTTCCATCACTTTTACAGTGAATAATATAGGAGAACATATCTGATGAGCCATTGTTTGCAATAAAAATAAGACTAGAAGAGTGGCACAAATTAGATAGTAATTTATGAGTGTTCCTAGCAAAACAGTGTCCAATCTGTTTAAAATCCAGGACATCCAGCCTTTACCTCTTTTACCTCCTATACCTGGAACACTCTTTACAACTACTGTGTTGGGTCTTGCCTGACATGGATGAATTTTTATTTCTTTAAACAAGAAGGGTAGAAGGAGACAAGGAAAGGCCAAATGAGTGCTATACATTCTATTGATTGCTCTGGGAAAGGAAGTGTGCAAACAAAATTTAAAGTAATATGTCCTGAAAGTTTTGAGATTTTCATTCATTAAGTAAATTCTTACTGAGAAATCAGTTAAGTTAAAAAATCCAACACATAAAGCTTAAGCTTTCCTATTGAAGCTGTTTCTACAAATAAGTTTAAATTAAATACTGTAAGAGAAATTAATTTCAGTAGCAAAGCTTTAGAAACAAGAAGAAACCTTTAATATTCAAAAATTTTTATAAGTGGTGCAGATGAATCTGTATCTCAGTAATGCTGAGACTGTTAGTTGCTTTAGTTTTTACCTTTTGAAGGAGTTATGTATCTGTAGGTATGCCTGTACTATTCCTATGACTTTTGTGGCAGTCCTTTTCATTCTGTTCTTTTCCCATGAGCTATTGCTCTCCAGCATTCCCAGGGTAACTACCAGTGGCAATTGGTAAGCTTCACTTATTAGTGCTTAACTGACAGTTTCCACTTTGACACATCAATGTTTTTCTTTGTCAAGATCTGCAACTTCCCCAACCTGTGTCTAGAGTAGACATAAAAAGTGAAGGGGAAGCAATGACAGAGCAGAAGCAGAACCCAAAATGAGGGTTTCCTGAACAAGCAAGAAGCTTTTCCTGTGAGAAGAGGAAACCTAAGCTGAAGAAGCATGTTCTCTAGATGGGCATATGTGTTTTAAAGAATCTCTTCAGGGCTGTTGTATTCACACTGTGGTTATTCACATTTCTTATTCTGCAAACAGACAAAATTTCTGGCTTGCAAGGGGTGGTTTGTATTTTATTGTGTACACAAGACTGCATCAGGACTGCCAAAAATTTATCTAGGCCTTGCCACCGAGAAATCTTCTGAGGTCTAGACACATAGAGAAGAAACTCTGTCACATTTTAAATAATAACAGGCCCAAAACACTGCAGTTGGTAAAGTGAATACCTCTATCCAAGATGCAAGTGCGATCACCCTGGAATTTTATCCCAAAGGCAGAAAAAGTTATTAATTTAGTCAAAAGTGTATCGCTAAATAAAACTAGGGGAAAAGTTCATCTAGACCTTTAATTGGGAAATATAGGAAAAGTAAAAAATCAGGGGAAAAAAATGGCAAGTTGTTTTCCAAATGTTTTTTCAGTGCCTCAGTCTTGAAAGATAACTTGTATTCCTTCTGTGTGGTTTGGCACTCAGCTGACAGGCATCGTGTCTCCAGGGGATTTTAAAAGTGCTGGAGGTAGCATCTATGTTTATTTCCTTGTGTGCACTGAGGAAAGCTCAGTGGATGGACAGGAAGATGAAAGCTTTAAAACTCTGCAATGAAAATATGAAAATGCTTAAAGAGAACAAAGCTGAGGGGAAAAAAGGACACTTCAGTGCTGATTGGAACATGATTTAAGGAGTGTAAGAATGAAGAGCAATAAAAAAATAAAGAAACAAATAAAGGGAAACAGGAAAGAAACAGGCCTGCAGCAATATTTATAATCAAAACTGTTTTGAAGTAGAACTTCCTCTATTCAATTTGCATGTTCTGCCCATAAAGACAAAACCCTGCCACACATTTTTCAATAAGCTCTAGAGTACAAGGCCAGAACATAAGCATCTATTTGAGGAAAAGTCAAAATCATAATCTCTCAAAGAAGCCAAAACCAAGAAAAAATGTGGGCAAAACCCCACTGTTTTTCCTGACTTTAATCTGTGCAGCATCTGTAGTGACCAGCTCCTTCATAAAGCTAAAGAAACTGCAAAACAAATAAAAGCCATGTCAGTTTAAGATGTATTATAAAAATCAAATATATAAGAATTCATAAGGACAGGCAGTGTTGATATAAAACTTACTTGTGACCACAATTACTGGAGACAATAGTTCAAAACAAGTATTTATGTGTGTGAACAGGTCAGAAAGCACAAGGTAATTTGTTACCTAAAAATTGTTTAAGTTCTGTTAGCTAAAGCCTCTTGCTGACGTAAAGCTTTAACATGTACGTAAGCTCTTACAAGACATCTGATTGGTATTATAATCAGAAAGTGGAGGATGTTACAAAGATATTAAGAACACATTGTCCTCTTGCATGAAGGGATTATAGTTCATGTGATTTCCAGGAATATAATTATCTTTCTACTATAAGCTCTGTTACCACCATTAATAGGTAAATACATAAGGAAAGAGGTAGGAGGTGTATAAGTTAAGGTGTATAGTTCATAAATAAAAATATATATAGGCAGGAAGATGGAAAAAATGGAAGGAATATTCAGGTCTTCCTCAAATACTGTCAAATGATTGCAAAATAGAAACAAATCTGCTGTGACACGATCATATCTTAGAGAACTTCATGTCACTCTTACAAGAAGATTGCAGCTTCATAGGTAACATGCATATAATTACAGGACTATAAAACAACCCAACTTGAATGCAATCAAGAACCAAACCAAATGAAAAAATGTCCACTTACTTTTCTGTTTAGTTCCCTGCTCAACATCCACGCTTCTATTACACCAATTTCAAGCTGTTATTTATGGAAAAGAGTTTTGAAATGCAAAAAGTTTAAGATACAAAATACTAGCTAACCCAACACACAGACAGATAGGTAGATAGATAATGAGTGGAAATACTTCCTTGACATCATTTGCCATTTATACCCTAGAATTATCAAAGCAGGTTTCTGTGAGAATGTCAACACCAGGGCATTGCAGTTGGCTTAGCTGTTAGACCTGGTTAGTGTCAACTACCATAATACATTACTTCATGTACATTATTGGGCAAGCTGGTGCATGTGTTCCCTGCCCCACAATACACTGTGTGGAATATAAATCAGCATTTATAAAACAAAAGCTGTGCCTAACTAGAGAAATAATACTCAGCATCTGGTCAAGGGGTAGCAGTGCAGTTATAACCTGCCCCAGTGCCTGGGCTGTTTTTAAAACTACTCAGAGCCATAAAAGTGCTACTTCAAGGCAGGGCAGTTACCTCACAGTATGTGCTTCCTCACTGCTTAGCAAGCACAAGCCTGTCCAGTGGAGCAAAGGCCCCTTGGCTCTTGTCCTTTCATCCATCCACGCTTGAACATTATAGAAATTCACACATATACAGGTTTTGCTGAGATTTGAGGCAAAATGATTCCAAACATTAACTCCATCACTCAGTCGGGGCAGTGTAACTTTACTGAATATAACCCTCACTTATGTTTGCAAGTACATAGAGAATAGTATCTCTAAATATTCTAGCAATGACAAAGCTGTAAAATACATACAGTAATACCATCCAGAAGACTCTATAATTGGGATAAATCTTAAGTAAGCGCAGCAAACCAGCAACACTGCACTCAACATGAAACAGCACTAACAAGTCAAGCAACAGTTAAACTTGTAAGACATAGAAAGATGCACGCACAGAGATGGAAAAGAAAGACATGGCTAGCTGCCCTTCCAGTCTTAACAGTTGAAATTGATTTCCCACAAAGCTCCTTAAAAGCTCATAAGCAGGAGCTTATATCAATAAGCAGAGTAGTGATTAATCACACTGTCTCGTGCTTCAATACAGACATGTTGAGTTCCACATACTGCATAACATAATCAGTCAAATAAATGGGATTGTCCACAAAACAAGCCTTCACAGATATATACAGTCAAGTAACAGTAATAAGAGAGAGATTATTTACTTCAAACAGAAGTAATATCTCCTCACTAAAGGCAGTAGAATTAAGAAATATATTAATGATCTTAAAAGGAAGACTCTTGACAGTCTAGCAGTTGAAAAAGAATACAGCCTGTGTTTAATGTTTTTATGTTGAATGATATTCTCTTTCTATTTACTGCATGGAATTAGTCTCTTATTACTGTGAATGTTCTGTAATGGGCTAGTAAGAACCGAATAATTTATTTCCTAAAGCCTCAGAGACACATAGGGTTTTCTGCCTTCTATGGGAAAAAGGAGAGGAAGACACAATACTACAAAATAGCTAAGTAGGTGTAATGGATCTCCATCTGATTTAGGATAAAACTGAGCAGAAAAATGAGAAAAGTTGCTGTTTGGATTTAGAAACTCCACTCTCAATCTAAATCATTGTTACAAATGGTCCCATCATATGTTTGATTTTTTAAATCTCCTACTTCTAAAATAGATGCAAGTGTCCTTCCCAAACTCTGATAATGATTAAATTATCGGGCATTAGATTGTTACTTGGCTACTAATGACTATTATTGGAAGAAAGATTCTGGGGATGTTCTTTGGGTTTTTTTCCTTCATTGTTCTTAATAGAACATGCAGATATATAGTTTCCCTCCCAGCGGACCTGGACAAACTATGTAATGAGACAACATGCCTGTTGTTCCCAAATGTTTCCAAATTACAACCGAAGCAGAAAGAAACACTCGTAAAATTACAACTGAATAGAAATCAGTAAGGGAAACAAACAGTGATCAATAAAATCGATGGGCTTCAGGTTAGGGAGCCAATCACTGACATATTACATAGAGATAGTAAGAGAATTTATGGAATAACTTTACATGAAGCACAAGGCAGGAAACTCCTGTTGAGTACACATAGACAAAAACATACTGATACAATGCTAAGAACTTAAGTGTACTAATAAATTAAATAGAGATATTTAAGAATGGAAAACACCAAAATACCTTCATTCTTCAGGTTCCTGTATTTCTGCTTATATGAAAAAGGAGCTCATTTTCTCCCAAACTAATACATTAAGTTTTGCATCCCCTCTATTTCTTAAAAGCCTCAAAAACTCACAGTAGTCGGGCATTCTCCACCCTATTCTCTCCTTGTCTGTGTTGAGAACATTTAACAATCTAATAGTAATAAACCACTGCTTTTAAAGCCAGTCAAAGTGTTTTTTTTCTTGCCAGGTGCACCCCACTATAGCAAGAAAGCCAAAATACCTATATACAGCAGTATGCAGTAATTACAGCAATTTCATATTCTCCCATTAAAAATGAAAAAAAACCCAAAACCAAACCAACAAACAAATAAACAAACAAAACCCCGAAAACCAAACCAAACAACACCAAACAAAAAAAACCCCAACAAACAAACAAACCAAAAACAACCAAAAAACACACAAAAACCCCCAAACAAAAACACCGAAGACCAAGGGCAAAAAACATTTTTCAGTTGAAATACAATTCCCTTCCCCCCCCCGCCCCACCTTGTATATATATTTTCATGACACAATTTTGCTATGGAAGACTTTTTCAAATATTATCTATCTTAACTCTTTGATTCTTCATTCAAACATGGCTAAAGGACTGTAGCCATAACACAAAATTTTCAAATCCTGAACTAGTCTGTAAGAATATCTTCAGACGTCCTGTCAAACTTAGAACCAAATAAGCTTTGGAGAATAACCCTCCTTCTTCTTCCTGCAGCAAATATTGGGCTCTCCACCACTGATAAACTTCACAGTAAAATAAGGAGGTTAGATGCTTCACAGAGTAGCTAATTTGTTTATCTACAAGCACACACAGAGCCCAAATTTTCTGCCATTGGGTTTCTGACCGAAAAGCAAATATACTGAAAACAGTCATAAGAAGATTCAGTCTATAACTGGGGAGGAATCACATGTGTATTGTCCTGGTTTCATTTGGGATGGAGTTAATTTACTTCCTAGTAGCAGGCAAAGTCCTGTGTTCTGGATTTAGCATGAGAATAATGTTGATAACACCCTGATGTTTTTGTTGTTGCTAAGCAGCGCTTGCCATAAGTCAAGGACTTTTCAGCCTCTCATGCCCTGCCAGCGAGAAAGCTGGAGTGGCACGAGAGGGTGGGAGGGGACAGAGACCAAACAGCTGACCCAAACTGGTCAGAGGGACATTCCACATCGTATGACATAATGCTCAGTATATAAACTGGGGAGAAGGCTGGGCAGGGCTGCTGCTTGGGAGCTGGCTGGGCATCAGTTGTTGAGTGACAAGTGGATGAGAAGGGCTTAGTTGCCAGCTGGGGTTACACCGCGACACTGTATAAAACCAGTTCTGGTTAAATCTGAACTACAGTGATTTTTAAACAGAAACCAAAAGGAGAAATAAGCATAAGAAACAACTACATACATGTCAATTTTAGCAAATATGAATGGTCTCATTAAGTTCACAGTAGACAATAAATACATGAGTATTTGCAGAACAGACACTAAATCATATGAGTGTTTGCAGAGTACAGATCTGGAGCTGGGACTCACTGAGTGAGAACAAAGAATAAAGAAAAATAAATATTACAAAAGAGTGCAAGAAAAGAAAAAAGGAACGTAAAAGTTATTTGAATTCTAGCCCACCTGCTAAGATCTGAATTTAAATTTATTTATATCTTTCATATTCCTGAAGATCTGAATTAGTGAATGAAAGCAGGCATACTGCATATAAAAATTAAAGATAGAAAGAAGGCAGGCACACTGACCAAGAAAAATTAGAACACAGAAATCCACTGATTCTATGCATTCATTGAATCCACTCTTACAATGCCACTGATTCTGGCATTGAATTTTTTTTTCTTCAAGAAACTTTATTTATTTATTATATCAATGCAAAGGCTGATCTTGTCCCTTTCCAGTGGAATTTTTCACTCTTTAAAGCACTAAAAAGTCACTACAAAAACTTAGTGGCTTAGGTTATTGTTTATTCATCTCTTTTACGTTGATATTTTATCTTTTTTGCAGTTATCTTGAAGTTTATGCCATTGTCTCCTTTCTTCAAAGACAGTGGTGAGACTCCTCACAGACAGCAAATCAATTCAGGAAATTTTGCTAACATAATTCTACAAAATCAAGAAGTTAAAACATAGGAGTTGTACTCTCACCAACCAACCTCAAATTCAGTGTTTTCAATATTCAAGACATTTCTGAGGAATGCAGCAGAAGGCTGTTTTTTGTGAATGCTGCTCTAGTCCTCATCTCTGTAATTACATCTCTGCATGTATCTCTACATTTCTGTATCACACACAAAACACTTTAGAAGAAAGAAAATAAGCACACCTTGGAAAGCAAGATTTTGCTAAATCTAAGATATAAATTAAGATATACTAAAATCAGTTCTAAATTTCCTTTTAGAGCTATAATTATTTTTCTCAGTCTTGGACATTTTACATCTGATAACCTTATCTCCAGGAACACCTGACACTCTTTCATATTTACTTTCCTGCCATCTAAACCAAAACCACTAGTTCTGAAAAAATGATTGGCAGACAATCCAGAGACAGGTGGTTACTTTGAAAATTTAGAAGATAAGGAAAGAGATTAATTTATAAAAAATGTAGGAAATATAGTGGGGAAAATGATAAACAAATGAGGAGAAATTTATATTTTAAAAAGTTAAGTCAACAAAGAATGGCAAGTATCTAAATATATATTTACTGTTCATGTTTTTCAACTATAGTTGGAAAAAAAAAATCTGTGTATTGAAGTTCTGTGTTTAATGAACAATACTGTGCAAATGTGCTAATATAACAAATAATATATAAATAAAAACATAATTTTGCATTACAAATACCTTACATTCTCATTCACCTAAAGCTAATAAAAGGAACAATAATCTTAGTAAAATAAAACCCTAGTTCCAGCTGTATTATCCAGAAGAAAATAAACTTCATATAGCTGCTTAATTTGAAGAAAAGAGGCGTGGAAGCTTTTTACTCCATCAAAGTACTGCTTAAAGTTTCCTTTTGATCAACACAAAATTCCAGTGAAGAAAATTAATTTATAAAGAGTTCCACTAGCAATGCATATGGATGAACAGAGCATTAGATCACTTTAGTCTCAGCTACCAAATATTTTTCTTGATATTGCATAACTGCATTTCTAACCAGGTGAGATACAAATGTTTACCCCTGAAATGCCATGTTATAGGCATTTTGTCTGAAACTTAGAAGTCTGTGGTGAATAACATAATTTTACAGGGTAGAATTTTTGTAAGTAAAAAAACTCGATGACCAGAGCCACTCAATGACCACAGCATGCACCTTGTTCCTTTCTGATTGTTTGCAAATAGTAGATAAGTTTGAAATGTCTTTCATTTCTAATGCTACAATTAAATTTATTAGGGCTCTTACGTAAAAAACTTATTTAATCTTCCTACTTCAACTTAGAATACTTTATACAGAGACATACCATATATATATTTAGTGTACCACAAACTAATTTTTTCCTTCTCTTAAATGCAATTCTGTTTTCAATGGGCATAATAATGATCAGATTCTTTTTGCTGCATTGCTTGATTTAGGTCTTTGTAATGAGCATTGAATCTACGTAAGTCAAGTTATTACCACAAATAGCTCCACTGCTCTGTACAGAAGTGAATTTTTATACCTAACAGATAATGAAAAGAAGACAGTAAAACAAAGCTTGCCCAAATGACAGAAGATGGACAAGGATACCTTTTGGTGTCCGTGAGTTAGTAGAATCAGGCCTGTGGAGTAACCCTTCAAGGAGAGCAGTGGCAGAAAGAAGCTGCGTGTGAGCACATTAAGCCACACACCCAAACCCACTCATGGTACCACTGCAGCACTTCAGCTGCCCTGCCAGCAGAGATGCACTGAATGGCGTCAGAAAGAAGGAAAATCTGTGTCCCAGCATTGATACTCACTGCTACCAAACCTCCCTTTCCCCACAAAAAGCATAACCCACAACTCTGCTATGTCTTTCTCAATGCTCCGTACACACCAGATTTGCAGGACTTTATATATCTACCATGAGAGTGACCAATGTCATTTCTATCACCTACGGAACAACTAATAAAATACTTTTGGAACCAAAAAGACTGGGTGCTTTTTACCCCTGTACAATTAATGTCAAATGTAGAACCATGAAGAAGTCTATTTGAGATGGATTTTGGAAAGGACTAAATAAGCACCTGGCCACTTGTGGGGAAGACAAGAATAATAGAATCTGTTTCATCTGCAGTTTTGAAAAGATGGATGTTTTTGAGCAAAGATGTCAAGAAAAAGACAATGAGAAAAGCTGAGAACAACTTCAGCAATATACTTTGCAATATTTAAAAGCTAAGTACAATTTCAGGCTTTGTAATGGCCAGTGTTTGAAAAGGTTCTCTCTTCTCCAAGTTCTAAACACTCTATTCTACTGAACATACTGAAATCGATCTGTTTTCTGTGAATCAGATAGGAAACAAAAGCAGTGAGTAGTTTTACTTTTGTCACTGTCTCCCAAGTCCTAGCAAATCCAGTAGTACTGTGAGTGATTTAGTAAGTGTGCGTTTATTCAGGGCAACATTTCTTTTCTCATGCATACTTTTTATGTGCATGTTTATAAGACAACTGTAAGACACTGAGCACACAAGACTGTGAGAAGTGTTCCCCTCAAGACTGAGCAAGCATAACCCAGAACCTGATATTTTGGAATCCTGTTTTGACTAAATGAATATAGCAGATAGGTGTTCTTTATTATTAACTTTAATCTAAACTGCCACATATTGCTAGTGCCATCATAATGCAGAATATTTGGGTATCACTAATTGTAATTGTTTACAGTCAAAAGAAGCATCTGAATTTAATGGCTTAGCATACTCAACACATATGGGACCATTAAAACATTTTTCTCAGGATGATCTTCAGATGTGTTCAGGAACTACCTGAGGTTCTCACAATATCATTAGGCTACATGTGAATTAATACAAACTCACACAAGCTAGACCAGACTATCAAATGCTGGAGAGAGGGGAAGATGTCAGCAAACTTTGCCTCAGCAAGTCTCCACTCTGACTTGTGATACAGGAACTTGATTCACTCAGAGAAATTTTCAGATTTCTCTTCTTAGGTACAATATCTCTTTTCAATATGAGCAACTGAAAAGAGATATTGTACCTAAGAAGAGAAATTTTACTCGATTTCTCCAGGAAATAAAGTTCAACTTATGAATTTCTAAGCTTTACAAAAATTCAAGTTCAGGACTTCCACTAGTTGCTCGGTTCTGCTAATGAGATTTCTATAGGGATGGTGAAGTGGAGAAAGGGATGTGATACAGCCACTTCAAGCTGTTTGCAAACCAAGGAAATTAAACTTTGTTTTCATGCAAGACTTCAAACAGCATAATCTTGTAATACTCTGTTTATCAAATATGCTTGGTGTTAACTTCAGACACCTCTTTGGTGAGTGTCATGATATTTTCTAATCATTCTAAGGAAAAAAAACCCTATAAAGTGACTGATTTTTCTTTCTCATGGTTTTAAAAGGATAATGGTTCTGCAAACCTTTCAAGCCATGTCCTGAATTATCAAAATACCTAATCCCTACTCTTAATATAAACATGCTGATTATAGGTTTCACGCCTTATACTAATAGCTTCAGCAGCGATTCATAGCCTGCCCCACTTTCAGTTCACAGAACTGAGCATTTCTTCCTGTTTGTCCCTCTTTATTTAAAACTGAGAATTTCTTCCTGTTTGTCCCTCTTTATTTAAAATGAAGCATTTCCTCCTGTTTGTACCTCTGTTTAAAACTGAGAATTTCTTCTTGTTTTTCCCTCTTATTTAAAAAAAGGGACAAACAGGAAGAAATGCTCAGTTCTGTGAATTGAAATTTTGCTAGACAGGCCATAACATTCTTAAATTCTGCCTGTAGTTCCTCTCCATTTATCAAAGGCCATTTGAAATTTAATGCAGAAAGAAAATTAGAGATGCTAAAGCTCAATTAGAACTTAATATGGTCACTTCTGTAAAGGAAGACAAAAATGGTTTTATAAGTACATTAATATCAAAAGAAGGGTCAAGGAAAACCTAAATTCTTTTTGGACACGGCAGGGGAATATAGTTACCCAAGATGAGGAAAAGACTGAGGTACTTAACACTTTCTTTACCTCAGTTGCCAAGAATTAGACAGTTTGTCCCCAGGACAGCCAACCTCCTGAGTTGATTGGGAATGGGGACAGGGAGGAGAATAGACCCCTGTAATCCAGAAGGAAGCAGCTAGTGAACTTCATATATATATTCATATATATGTACCAGTGCCATTCCTTTCTACTCTTAAGACATCACCCCAATAAATTAATCTTCACATAACATGTAACAGATGTTAATGAACTGCTGCAGTACTAGATTCAACCAGATTTAAAAAACCACTACCAACAGTCTAAAACTAGCAAGCAGTCACCCCCTTACAAGTGATGAATAAGCTTCAGCCTGAAGCCAGCCAAGGGCATTCCTGCCCTTGATGAATGACAGAATCTTTACCAGTACTTTCTAAAATTCTTTTATCATTAAAACCTGAATACAGTTTGACTCTGTAATGACATTCAGCATTTAAAGTTCTCAAGAAGGCATATGTTGGGCTCATGGAATGGATAGACTGTTAGTCTTGCCATTCCCATATTTTGAAGGACACACTCAGCTTATATTACCCAGACCTGCTCCTTTATGGGAGAAGGGTTTTGGGAGGAGTCTGGCTCTGTATTCAGCTCAGAGCATTCTCAGAACCTGCAGGCAGAGACAGCGGCAGTGGATTGTTTATATATACTCTCCTCAAGCAGAAACTCATACAGCATACTGTAAAACATGTTAAGGCCTTTTGTGAAACTACTGTGCTAATTTTTTTCTCAATTGCATTCTGTCTCAGTCCATGAATCAGAAAAGAGCATGACATACTATGCAGAAATGGACAATTTCAGAAAATAGTTGCCTTCTGGTAGAGGACAATTTCTGATCCTTTTTCATCTTCCTCGGGCATGTTTGCTGAAGAAAAATGAACTCATGTAGAGATCAGCAAAATACTACACTTGAGCAAAGGCTATATGTGCTTTAAACAGTATTTAGGAGAAGATAATTTATTACTGTAGAAATTAAAAAATTCATGACACTCTTGGAACCTAATAAAAAAAAGTCTGTGATGAATTACTGTGACAATTTATCACCTCCTTGCACTATCCAGGCTTCTATTCCTTACCTGCAGGTTTACATTTTTGCTGCAGTTGAAACCAGCTAAATGTGCAAGCTTGTCACTTGAATAAATTCACCCATTTAGAATGTCTGCCACAGAGGATTGCTTGTAGAGCTCTATTACCTGTATATTTTGCTGTATTAAAATATTGCAATCAACAGACATACCTGTTTATAATGGGGGGGAGGGGGTTTCTTGGTTTATTTATGCAGAAAACAGGAATGAGTCAGACTTATACATTTAAAATTTGGTGGGGAAGATTTACAACTGGAGTCAAAACTAGCAACTTGCAAAAAAACCCTCTGCAAAGAGAACAGTAGGTGAGTTTCTCTTAAACGGGAGAGCCTTTTCAGAAATCCAGGGTATTCACCAGAAGCTACTACGGAATCTTTTCACAGCGAGGTATCAGACAAATTCAAGTGCCTTAGTCATGTAGACTACATTGCTTACACAGCAGTGCAGGCTTTCCCTCCAGATGTCTGTGCAAGTGCTCTGACATTACTGCCAGAAGAAATATCATGCTGATCTTTCCTATGTCTCTGAGTTGAAGTTTCATATAAGGCAGAAAATGCTGCCAAGATACTGAAGAAACATGTATTCATTTGCTAACTCCAAGTAATCAAAATTGGAAATGCACTAGCTTTACTTCTGACTACAACTTCATAACAGCTGACTAATTTAAATAACTCTAAAACTTTGCTGTGGTATTCTTCTATCTTCCTTTCCCATCATTAAAATTAAGGGACTCTGCATGTTCAGTCTTCTGTCAATCTTGGAATTCTATCCAGCCGCTACTTTAGAAATTTTTCTAGACATTTTAGGCTAATGGGTAGGATGTTAAATAGGTACCAGAGTTCCTACTACTCCCCTAACAACGACCCAAAAAAGTTCAGAATATTTCCTCTTACTGTGTCACAATGGTCTGTTTTGGTTTGAAGTCAATTTTTCCATAGTTTAGGCCTTTTTTTCCCCCTTTCCAGACTTTAACCTGACATTTCCAAGCCATTTTTAAGAGTGCAATGAGGAATACAGAAGGCAACAGGAACAGAAAACCTATAATTAAACGCAGTGAAAGTCAATGAGTCTAAAACAAGCACATTGGTTTGTAATAACTAAAAAGTAATTTTCCAAGCATATCTTATATGCAGATATCTAACTGAAGAGTGAGATAACTGGTCACTTTTGAAAAGAAGAATTTGAAAGATGACTGCAGCTAGTAACCTCTTACGTAGAGTCCTCAAAAGGGTATGAAGTAAAGTTATACATGGAAGGATGGTTAAATGAAGAAAAATGGTGGCAATTATATATATTATGAAGAAACTCAATTAACAAGGAAGGATTAATGACTTATAAAGGACATTTAAGTGTGGCAGTCTTCAAAGCTTTTGAATGCAGACCTTCAGAACTGTACTTGTTTACATTTTATAATCTTGCAGTACAGGTTTTTTTTTTCACTGTGATGTCCAAGTAGCAAAACAGATATCTGAATAAAAAATCTGCATAAATAATAATTTATTCTGCATGAATAAAAATATTTATATTTTTGATGGGAAAAACTTAATCAACATAAGTTATATTGTCTGTCTTTCAATTTATACTTTCCAAGGGTTGTGTAGTCACCATTAGTTATGCTAACAAATAAATATAAATGTTTTTTTTAATAATAAAATTAAGTGCACATGAAATAACTGCCTGGTTATGGTCTTCTTTTTACTCATCCATCAGTGTTTTTACCTTTTTTCTAAAGCAAGTGTTTTGACATAATAAAATTAAGTGCACATGAAATAACTGCCTGGTTATGGTCTTCTTTTTACTCATCCACCCTTCCTGTTACCTTTTTTCTAAAGAGGATCAACTCTGCCTGAGTTTAAATCTGGTACCAAAACCCACAGAAAAGGCTTTCAGGTTTCTAAGAAAGAAGAGTGCTTTAAAGATAACTTTAAAAAAGTACAAGATGCTGAAAAGACCTGACATTGTCTTTTAGCATTTACCTCCCTCTTTGTCAAATCACTACACAATGCAAATAGGAAGGAGATTTTCAGTTAATGCTCTTTAACCTTAAAAGACAGACGAAGAAAGCATAGAGATGGCAAAGAGATGCTGCCAGACATCCCAATCTCCTTGCACAAGACAGAATAAATGAGAACTATAGGGAGCTCTCTAAATATCTGAGTAGTTATGCAAAAGTGAACTTAGCACTTAAAATAAATTTAAAGTGGACATGGCATAGCATTTTAAACTTTATGTTAGCCAAGACATTTTCACTGTGTTGATATCAAAAAAGAAAATCTGTGGCTTCCCCAATTTCTTTACACCATGATCTGAAAAATACTTAGAAAATGTAATCTTGCCAGCAAGTAGCAAAATTGCTATGAAAGATACTCAAGGGGTTGTGTGTGTTAGAATATGTTTGCAATCCATTTAAATGCTGTTATCTGTCCTCTCTAAGGGCTGGAATCTTAAAACTTTAATCAAATCCCTTCTGTACAGAGCACAAAAAAACTTGTTATTATATCCCACACGTATCCTCATAAATTATTGGAATATGAAATATCATCTATTGAGAAGAAGTGATTTTAAAATTCCTGTTGAAATTTCACATGGATGAACTTGTCTTCTAATGTGAAAGTAGTAATTTATGGCCAATATTCATCCTAATTTAGGATACTACATCAAGGCCTAGGTATACAGTTGTTAAGAATATTACAGTTCTTCTTCCCTTCCTATTTCTGTCCTAGTGACAAAAGTAAAAAAAATCTTTACAATTATTTACATCAATCCTTTACAGAAGCAGCATCAGCCTGGGAAAGACATTTTTGTGGGTCTAAAGTATTCAGCATAGGTGGTTTTGATACATCAACATAAATAAATAAACATATTTTTTTCATTTTTTCATCAGAGGGAGTTAAACATCACTTAGACTTTATTGTGGCCCTTTGTAAAGAAGAAAGTCTCAAACAGCAAAGAGCAAAACCAACCCAAACTAGAACAATGTTCACATCATAACATTTCAAGGAGTAAACACCCTTGAAGACAAAGGAAACTCAAGCACAAAGTATAAACAGAGAATGTAGGTTATATTCATCACAGAATTTGCTGTGAAGAGAGAATTTGTGAACATTTAAAAATCCAGTTTCATTTCTCTAAGGTTTGGAAGGTTTATATGGGTTTTTGCTGGGACAGTTCCCACATTTAACATAGTTATACTCACAGAAAGAGAAGGGAAAGTAACATAATAGTTATCTGGAGACCAGGAAAAATTCCTTTTGAGAAAAAAAGGAACACTATGTGAATCTCTTAAGTTTGCATCATGAGATGGAGGCTTGAAGAGGGAATATGGTGCTTCCTAGGATAATGAAGGGTATCTTAGCTTCCTGGGGTTAGCGTCTGATTCAGAAGGTAGCAGTTTACTTTCTGACAATAAATAAAAATGCTGCTGCTATTAAGTGGTACCTCATTGGTCTGACAAATAAGTACTAATATATCAGCTAACTGTGAAAATAGATAATGGTGAGCAAGAAAAAAAAAGCTACAGGAGTAAAATTCTTAAATTTTTGATACAAAGGTGGACAAGAAGACCTAGAGAAGACTTTGGACTCACACAGTGTGATGTCTACTGAGACTTGAGTGCCTCAAATCTATGAGCAGGGGACACAACAAAATGAAGAACCTGCACTCCCTGAAAGACAAGTTGTCACTCTGTGTAGCTGACGTTCTCTTCCCTGCAAGCTCTCACATTAACTCTGCTGCCTTAGAACTGTTAAGCCTACCACCTTCTGGAATGATTCAAAATAATTATTACAGGAAACTTAAGGGTTTATTACAACATCTATTATGTTATTTGTTTCCACTGTACGAAAGTGTGTATATTATACACACTTATATACACAATATACAGTGTGTGTGTATATACAGACCTGTATATTTTCACATGTATTGTGTGTTGTGCTGCTTTATTAGTAGAACTTCAAGTGTTAAAACAGTTTTTAAGCTGTTTGGATTTAAAATACTGAGAAATTATATACTTAAGTAACAGAGACTAGTCTGGATGCTGATCATGGTCAGATGTGCACAGACATTTCCAAATGCGACACCTCTAACACCCTTCCATTCCATTGGTGCTATCATTCTGCTAGTTTCTTAAGATCAGATGCTGCACATAACTGCCTTTTTCAGCCTCTGAGTGGCTGATCTTGGCTGCTTCAATAGGACTCAGTAGAAATCAACAGGTTTTCGTAAAATGTTCAGAGACCATTGGTCCAGCCTCTAAGATGACTTTAGTAAAGTGTGGTTCTCAGTTAAATAATGGAAGTAACTGTTTCATTTTATGTTTCTCAGGAACTGGCATCATGATTCAACTACTGTGTAACAATTGAAACCAAGTCATTCAAATGAGTAAAATGAAATAACTTATTCTTTGCTAAACTTAAGGGGCATAATGATAATGCTGCTTAAGTATTTACGCTTTCAGAACCTCCAACAAAGTAAAAATTGTGTTAAAAAGCCAATGGCAACATCTTAGGTCACAGGTATCAGTATGTTCAGAGTTAAATAACAGACACTTTTGATTTAGAAACTGCATTCCATCTAAATGACAGACACTTTTGATTTAGAAATTACATTCCATCTAAAATATTGGGAACTTTTTAAAATGGAATAAGAATAAAATTTGGAAAAAAAATCTCCTGCAGCAGCAAGAGCTAAGAGCAAGTAGCCAAAGCCAAAGCAAAGGAATTATGGCAATGGAGAATAGTGTCAACAACAGAAGTTTAATAATACTGTACATGTTTAGAGAAAGATAAACTGATGGCATTGATTTTGTCATATTCTCAGCTGACAGTTCTAGGACTGTCTCATTCACTAGAGAGAGACTTAACAGAATGTGATGTTTCTGTTTGCCTTGCCCCTTTTTATTTTTTTGGTATGATAGACTTTAAATATGCAGCTTACAAGTCACCTATAGCAGAGAGTATCACAATAAAAGCAATTAAGAGATTGTCTACCTGGATTCAAATAAGATTCAAATAGTGGTTCTAGACACACTTACTCTATACTGGAAAGATATCTGTTCTCAAGAGGCAGCTGGGTCCTTCTCCTAAGAAAGACTGAAATCTCCATAGCTGTGAAGTTGTCACAGAAGATTTAAATATCCAGCTCAGCATAAGATGGAGGCAGGTGGGGTGAATGGACAGAAATCTTCAGATAGAACAGTCTTAAGCCATTTTTGTTTGTACAGTAGACCACTCAGTCAACTCAGAGTTGAATAAACACTATCTTGCCTCCCCAAAGTTTTCACCCATGCACTCAAACCATTTGCAACTATGGCCCAACCAAGGCTGTACCTCATAACATCTTGCTGGCCTTCACAGCATGTTGGACAGTGAGATCAAAGGACACAACCTGATCAATTAATCTGACCTGCTATAATACATATTTCATCATAAGACCTTGCATCAGATCTGAAGATTGTAAAGAAAATAATTTACTCTTAAAATGCAGCCAGAAATCAAGGTAAGATGAAGATACCACCAACAGAGACGCAGAGGAAAGGACTGCCTCAGGGATATAGCAAAAGCTAAATGCTTAGGAAGAAAAAACATTATTAAACTTCACTGGTATACACATGTTAGTGTTTAACCTTGCTGCACTCTCACAGGATACATTTTGCCATATTCAGAATTTTCTGTAAGAAAAATGCAACATTTTTTGAAGTTCTAATAGAATGTATAGGAATATATGTTGAACTAAATATTCTCTCTTGAGAAATTACAGCTTTCATGTGTAAGAAAAACAAATTAAAAAAATAAATGTGCTAGTTTTTATTATAAGTTTGCAAAATTTTTCTGTTGTCTACTTTCTCTGTGCTCCGGTCTCTGAAACACTAAATGCTCTCAACTGTGTGTTCAGCTCCTAACCCTCACAGGACAAAAACTGAAACCAGAGAGAATCCCGCATTATTTTTTTTTTAAAGTAAGCCAGTTTTAAAGGAGTAGATGAACTACTGTACTTGATAACATTATGCGGTAGTTGGCAAGAACAATAAAAAAATCCTCTTATGTTCCTGTCTGATAGGAAGTCATTCTGCTCAAGTTTAAAAACAATATATTTTCTAGTCAGCTATGAATTTGTAAACTAGCTGCTGGGACATACATTTTCAAGATCCTCTCTGGCTTAACTTTCAAAGTGACATGAGGATTTCAGGGTTTAAGATTATCATGCTTATTTCAGATAACACATGCTGCTTTAACGGCAATACTCATCTGATTAGGAAGCTGTTCTTGTAGGAAAATGCTTTCTTTGAGACCTAGAGTGTTAGCAGGTCTTCTAGCTGTAATCAACAACTGATGTTTCTGAGAACAAATATCCACCTTCTACAGGATAGAATAACAACTTCCACAGGATAGCATAATAACTACTAAGTAAATTGCACTGATCTGTCTCTGGCACAAATTTTATTCTATCCCTCTCAGTAACCTGTATATCATCTCTTCACACACACAGACAATGTTTTAAGAGTACATATTTAACTGTCATAATAATACCATCAGTACTGCACAATTGAAAATGGCTGAACAACAAACTCCTACTACTGCAGTTATTCAGGGTGGTAACTTCCAGGAAATGGTGAACCATCTTCCCTGTTTATGTCAGCAGAAGGGCTCTGACAGGTTTTTGGCAACCAGAAGTCTTTCCATGTGAGGAGACAGCGAAGTGAATCATAAAAAAGAAAGCTTCAGTGAAGCCTTCCTGTCAGATTAGGTGGTGAGAAATTCAGCTGTTATTACTTCAACTCACTATTTCTTGGCATACAGAATTTTTGTTGAAATTCTGAAATTTTAAATATACACCAATAGATGTGTTGAAACTTGAAAAGTTTCTTTGAAATCATCCACCTTGAGTTATTGCAATTCAGACTCAATAACTTAAGTTGGAAATGACCACTGTATTATTTAGATATTCATTCATGGACATAGGTGCATTTCTCTGAGTGGAACAGAAAACACACATTCTAATCATATTTATTATGCAGTAAAACTTTGAGATTACAGCAATTATTGTATTACTCAGAAAAGAATTCCCTTAGAGGGTTTATACAACACAGAAAATGAAAATACAAAATCATGGCTCTTCTGACAGACCTGAGCTGAAAAAATTATTCATAGAAAACTACTTAAAAGTACATGACATTAAAAAAGAACATTAAAAAAGACATCGGCAGAGATTTTTGCCAAGATGTTCAGTAGGAAATATAATGGGATATCTGTAAGGTAATACAAAAAATGGTCATTATAGCAATTTATATTATCTACTGGCTTTTTGGTCTATGTGTTCATGTGTTTTTTGTGTGACAACAGAACATCATCTTTCTACAATGATATTTACATTAGAACATTTTACATGTTTTGACGTGGACATAGTTCCAAGAGACACCACTTGTTCTGCTGAATCAATGTTCTGCATTCACATCACATACCATTTCTGATTATTCCTACCTCATTTCATGCCCTTTTAAATGTAGACAAAATATTTCAAATTATCTTGCATTTATTTACAGGAAAGAACGCACATACAAGCAGGACAGCTTACAGCTGTGCTGCTGCACTCTTATCTTAGGTATTCCCATACCACCACCACCACAGCCTGGGGCTGGTGAACAGCATCCTTTCTCTTCTGTCCTGTGTATCCGTATATAAAGCTGCTCAGACCCAGGAATGAGCAGAATTTCCCCATGCAATACCCACACTGGTGATAAATATTCAGAAAGCAGATGGATCCCAGCAGGACCACAGAGCTCAAGCTGCAATTGAGAAGCTAGATATTAAGGCATAAAAAACCACCCATATCCTAAATTCAGGGTTCAGTATAGAAATAATAAATCTTTCTGGATCCCAAGATGTTTTTAGTGCTCTTTCAGAAGGTATCACTGCTATCATGGCTACAAATGTTACAATCTAGCACAAAAAATGCAGTATGTATCAGCAGAAGGACTATGTTCTCAAGAAATTCCCAGAGTGCCTGGGACTGTTTCTTAATCCTGACAAGCAAAACAGTTCCCAAAGGGTCACATGAATTTAGACCATGCCAGCTACTGTCCGGTACATTCTTCAGTCACAGAAAAGGTCCAGAGATCATGTTTCCAAGGTCATATTTCCATTTGGAGCATGAAGAAGCCTCTTTATTTTTCAGAGGGCTTAGTAAGAATTGTTCCCCACCCTCCTATAATCCTCTCCTATCTGCAATTCCTCCATGGAATTCCAATAAATATTATTTTCCTAATATCTCCAAAATTACTATGTGGTTACCTGCTTTAATTTGGCTGTGGAGGAGGAAAACATCCAGATGTATTTTCTGTGTTTTTCAGTGGTGTTTAAAGCAAAAAATACAATTCTGCTTATTCTGTTGAGACCAGGTTTAGCCTACATGTCTTGAGTCAGACTGGTACAATAGCAGTTTTTCTTCACCTTTCCCTTTGGTGTTGTGAAAATGATCTGGGTTGGAAGGACATGTGGTACTCTGTGTAGGAAAAGGGTCTTCACAGATTTCCCCTTTCTGCCTTCCAAGAAAACTGAGACAAAATCACTTTTTCTAAACACATGAATGCAACAAATGTGAACCAGTATATTTGGGATGAGGTGAGGGGCAGGCACAAGAGGGTGTTATTTTAAAGAACTGAGCAGATCAATTGACTGGTTGAAACTTCATATATTCTTCTTCCAGAGCATCCATGATGCTCTCTTCACTACGTGAAAGTTCTAACTTACTCATTTTAGCGATACCCAAGCATTACCTCGAGAGCATTAATTTTCCTCTGTATATTGTCTGTGCTATACAATTAAGGAGCAATTTTGTGTTTACTGTTGAATGCTTCCTTTTTTTCTGAAAATAGCTAATTCCTCATTCACTGTTAATGCTGTCAACTTTGGTTTTTTTTACTCTGAGCACAGAAATGGAGAGGATTTATTTTTTTCTCCTATAAATTACTACATCCATCAGGTTTTTTTAAGGGCTTCCTTTTTCAGGAATTATTTCACTACACAGACGTGTTCATGCTGCCACTCTGTGGCAACGATGAGAGAAGTAAATCCAAAATGTCTGTGTTTATGTTGCCCTTAAAAATCTCTTGGAATGATTCCTAAGCTCTATTAAATATCATACATACATTTTCTGTGTGCAGAACAAGAATTTGCTCACATAGTTTAGCTGCTCAAATTCACACCAGGCATGACCAAGCTGTGGCTGCTATTAAAGCCAGGAGACTATTCCAGATTTCCCAAATAATACAAATATATTCAAGAGCAGAAGTTCCTCTTATTTATTCTGAGGCTTTTAAGCTAGCACTATTGCATGCATATAAATAACAAGCTAGTCTGCCATGTCCAGTGAAGGTATCTGAACTAGAGTTTCCTCTTTGCTTTGCTGGTATAAATTCTGTGTGAGGCAGACAATGCTCTTTGTATTCTGCTACAGAACAAATTTTTTTTCTGGGTCAGTCGGCTAGCCAAATGGTAGTGATTTTCCTACTTTGCTGAAGCCCTTGTGTATCTGTCAGGGCCAAAACATCTACAGCTCCGGCAGTTGATTTGCTGCACTAGAATATACAGAAATTTTAAAGAGGCAACAGAAAATGTTGATCTCAAGCAGAGAGGCATCTGGCAGGCCTCTGTAATTAAATTCCTGGCACCTCTTGTGTGTTTTTATAGTTTTCCCTCAGTCAGCAGATAAAACTAAAAGTGTCAGATCCCAGAATTCACTGAACATTCTTTTAAATGTCACCATATATTTACCGGTTACTGCTCAGTTACGATCCCACAGTTTTCCATTTACAAATGCAGTTCATTAATTGTTCCTGAAATATCATTCCACACAAGATTTCAGGTCTTCAAGTGATCTGAGGTCTTCCTTCCTGCTTGAATCATGGCTTGATAGGATCACATGCACCCCCGAAGTTTAAAAAGTATCTTTACTGATAAAGACGTCAATTAAAAAGAACCAAGAAAAGGGTACAGTGAGATAAAGCAATTGCATTTTCTAACTGTTTAACCAGAGTCTTTTCCTGTCCTACAAAATAACTAATCTTCAGCAAAAGCTCTCTGCAACCTTGAACTTCTACAGACTTATGTTAATTAAATATCAACGTGATTCCTTTCCGCCATAATCCCTTGGTTCCCTGGTGATAATTCAAGCAACTATTGAAAATTTCTCTTATATTTTGTTTTCTGTACTCTCTGTGTTTGTTCCTGACTTTTTTTTAGTTTGGTGCTGATGAAGACTCTTCAAGGTAGTGAACTACTGGACCATAGCTACGAGCTAGGGTTAAATTACTGTGTCATGGAAGTTCAGTTCTGGTCTCCACAGTTCAAGACAAGCTGCTGTTGGAGCAGGTCTAGCAGGGGCCACAAAGATGATTTGGTGTCTGGAGCATCTCTTTTATGAAGACAAACTGTGGGAGCTTGGCATTTTTAGTCTAGAAAAGAGAAGACAGAGAGGATCTCAAAAATGCATACAAATGTCTCAAAGGCAGATACCAAGAGGGTGGTGCCAGACTCTTTAAAGTGGTGCCCAGCAACAGTATGAAGAGCAAAAGCAATAAACTAAAACACAAGAAGTTCCACCTCAGCATGGGGAAGAGCTTAACACTGAGGGTGACTGAGCATTGGAACTGGCTGCCCAGAGAGGTTGTGGAAATTCCACTCTGGAGATATTAAAACCCCACCCGGATGCATTCCTGTGTCACCTACTACACTGACCCTGCATTGGTGGAGAGGGTTGGACTGGATGATCTCCAGAGGTCCCTTCCCACCCAAAACATTCTTTGATTCCATGGTTCTGTTTTCATCTCGGAGGACCATGGGCTAAACCTCCTATTATCGAAGGAAAACTTATCTCAAAAAGCACAACATTTCTGCCACAGAAGGATAATCAGGTAAAATCTTGGATTAAAGTGGTCAGTATCACAAAGCAGGTAAAACTTAATTGAACTGCTTAGATTTCCATTAGATGGTTTGCAAGGTGCCTTAAAATCTTACCAATATCTGGTTTCTGCACCACTGAGAAATTACTTTCTTCTCTAGCATTCTTTCACACATGCCCTTATAGAAGACAGTTGCACTGAATCCTAAATTGATTTAAACTTCTTATTCTTAAGTGAAAAGCAAAAATCTCTTCCAGCATTGTTACTTTCTGGACTTTCTTTGGAATATAAACCTGGAATGCAAATACAATATCCCAGAATACAATATGCAAATAGAATATCCCAGGCTCATAAAAAATATCTGCAGTACACATGTGAAATTTATTGTTTGGTTTGGTAATTGCATTTAAAAACTTTCCTGAAATGGGTACCTTAAAGTGATAGACTTGATTTTGCTATCAAATATTCTTTTCATGTATTCTATCTGATTATAAAGCAGAAGAAAAATAATTAATAAATGCTAAAATGCAGGAGATTCTGAGGACTGAACCAGCTCTGACATAAATTTTCAGGATATTTATATAACCAGCTCAAATAGCCTATTGATACTACAGCAATTTGCACGAATACTTCTGTGAGTTCAAAACCAAGAAGGGCACATTATGTGTACTGTAGAGAGATCAACATCTGTCAAAGAAAGTTGTGGTATACACGGCCAAATGCACCTGAAATAAAGGACACCAGGTGCCTTTACATGCACTTCGTCTTATGCCCCATTCACCCGACCATTTTACCGTTTTGTTCCCACATGTATAGAGACAAACTTTTTTTACTGTTGGGTAGTAGCAACCATGCCCTGCTTTTTGTGAAGATCTGCTTTTATGGTGTAAGATATTTCTCATATTGATGTCTTGATTCACTTTATCTAACAACCCTTTGTTCAAAGATACAATGCTTCTTCCACTCAAGCAGAAAACTAGAATTTCCTAGATTGTTGCTTCTTTTAAAGTTATTTTCTTCAAATCTATCTCCCAAAAAGCACTGTCCTTTTATAAACCAGCTGCATTTATTTGCTTAACGCTCTATGAAGTGTACTGGAGATACTCACTTATTCAAAACGTATTCAGAACTAAAATTATGCAGAAATTACTCAGAAATGCAATAGAGAATTGTCAGTAATTCTGTTGGCACTCCAAAACACTAGGTTTGCACCTTCTCTTTTGTATCCCAGATAGCACAACGCTAAAATACCAGCAGAATCTCTGGCAGAATATCCTCCAGCAAGTACAAGAGGAAAAGCATTTCTATTCACCACAATGACTGACAAAAAAATGTTACTGGTATCAATGCTTGTGAATTATGCCCAGGGCAGACTGTGCTCCATAAAATATCAACAACTTATCACTCTCCATCTGAACAGAGGCTGTAGTTACGTGGGGGTCGGTCTCTTCTCCCAGGCAACTAGTGACAGGAGAGGGAACATTGTCTCCAGCTGTGCCATGGAAGGTTGAGGTTGAACATTAGGAGGATTTTCTTCACAGAAATGGTGATTGATCATTGGAATGGGCTGCCCAGGGAGGTGGTGGTGTCACCATCCCTGGAGGTGTTTAAGATAAGGCTGGATGTGGCACTCAGTGCCATGGTCTTGTTTACACGGTGATATTTGGTCAAAGCTTGGACTCAATTTTGGAGATCTTTTCCAACAAAATTTATTGTGTGATTCTGTGAAATCTCCCGCCCAACCTGCTACAATAGTCATTCTGTGCTCCATCTCCTTAAGTTCTCTTAAGGAGATATATAAACTAAAAAAATATATTGCTCAAAATACAGTTTCAACACTTCCTTTGTATTCTATATGATGTTGCTTCCTTTTCTTGTAGTACCAGAGATTTGTCTAGGGATTTAAAAGCCGACTGACTGTCACATTTGAAACTGTAAGACATTTGAAGTAGTCTGAATGTCTAACTTTTGTAACAGAAGTAAGTGTGGGTCATTATAAGTTAATTTTACATAAAATAATTCCGACAGTTTCCAGCAACCAGTATAAAAGTGGCTCATGATATGTCACAATGATAGATTTGAATACTGAATTGAATTAAATTAACTGGTTTTATTAGCATGATGAAGTTTCAACTCTCCTGTGAGTTTGAAAAAATTTTTGTTGCGTGATAAACCTTAAAACACCCTCCAGCATGAGGGTGGAATCAAAACTGGATTCCTGGCTTGTACACTTATTTTAGATAAGTAAAGTTATATCAGTGTTGTTACATTCAAACCAAGAACGTTTGCCATTCAATATGATGCTTTGTAACTTCAAAAACCTTCATCCATGCTCAAAGCTGTCACTTAAGATACATTAAAAAAACCACTCACAACAGCAAGAAACCTTTTCACACTGCTTACTACAGGCCTCATTCCAGCCTTAATATTATGCATATTCGAATGGTTACTGCAATGAATCCCAAAAGGGTAATATGTGAATTTTAGGTGACTTTTTCCAACTACAGTGATGTGAAATAAATTATGCAGAAGCCAAAGTAATTGGAATCACTTTCTAGAAACTTACAGTTCAAGGCTGGGATATTTATAATTCTAAAGACGTCATGTTATGGCTGATCAGGCTATTTGACGTGAGATGGAGGTTAGGAAGGCTTAAGAGCAGAATGTCAAATAGGAACAACATAAATGCCCAGAAGCAGGGAGTACAAGCTGCAAAAAATTCTCATCCTCATTTGGTTATGTGGCTATCTAATTTTCCCCTCTCAGTTTAGCCAGTAATATCTTTCATACATTTAATGAAGGTTCACTTAATTACTGAACTTCTTGTTTTCGAAAATAATTTATGTATTCTAAAGACTTTATGATCACTTAATCAAAAAGTATCTGTTCAGTTAAAAACTTGCTTCAGTCTGCTTATGACCATAGGACAAACATATTTAACCAGCCAAGGAAGCACAAGGACAACACAGAGTATGACTTACTAATTTGCTTAGATATCTCTCATGTGCCAAAGTGAGTGGGAAAATGCAATGATTTTAATTATCAGGTCAGGATGCAGGCAGCAGCAGCATTTCTAAAAACTTCCTAGGAGAGGACTGGAGACCAGAAGAATGCTGAAGTGTTTTGCTGCAAATGGTCAAGCACAAACATAATGTTTGATAGATCCCCTTTCAAAGAAATTAATGAGGACAGTAGGCAGTTTTCAGTACATTCTCTAATTGTAGGCTAAACTTAGCAGAGTACTGTTATGAGTATTAATTGCTTAACGTCTGTAAAAGGTTTTAAGTACAGAGTTATATAAACACTAAGTGGCATTATTGTTTTAATAGAAAAAGGATGAGTTGTATTTTCCTATTTCTTTGCCATGGACAGCTACAGAATGCCTGCTTTCCATACAAAAATATGAATAGATATGTGTTATGAGATCAAAACTGTAACATGGCATGGTGAAAAGCTGAAGCTGTCCTTTTCTGTATATGGCACATGATTTGTGTTTGGAACTCACTGCCACAAGTCATTACAGAGACAAAAAATAGATTAAAACAAATGAGTTTACATATTTGTTGCTGGTTTTTTTCTGAAACAATTCATATGAAAACTCTCAAAATTACAGTTACACCAAGCTACAGATTCCTTTAAAAATCAGATTATGTGAAAAGACATCATCAGGATTTATATACTTGACAGGAGTATGTCAAGTATGTCAAAATAAGTCCCAGCAAATGAGACATCAAAAATTGCTTCCTAATATGGAACTAAATTCTTCAAAAATAAACAAGGGCTGTTGCAGCTCTCTTAATAAAAACATATCTGGCCTTTTACCAAAGCACTTAATTGTATAAGACCATTACCAATTACCCATGATCAAATCAATTTTCCATTTTAAGGAAACAACCATGTAAAACTATGGACATTTTATTTTTAAAAAGTAAATAGGGGAAGAAATAAGAAAACATGTGCTGGCCTGCATCCCTACTGAATGTCTTTCGTGATGTAAACCTCTAAAAATTAAAATACAACAGCAAGGGAAATTCACTGTGCCACTACTTGATAGCTCAGCTGAATGGGGCTGCCAGAGCCCTCATGGCAAGGTGTGCTGTACCAGCATTCCTGTGACAGCAAGGCACAAAATCTAATTGTTTCTAAACTCAGCCTTTAAAAAATTGTGACAGGACTATTTAATGTGACCTAGAATCCTTTTCTATTTCACCAGCTAAGTATCAGAGGAGGCATCATCTTTCTCATTGTAGCCAGATAAGTACACTGCAATGTAGCCAGATAAGTACTCATGCAACACTGAACACCAATCTTGTGAAAATAGGGCTTTTCTTCAGCACTTTGTTGTTTTAAAGATGATTAAATGTGAAAGAGGTCCTTGGAACCTTCATGAAAAAGCAAAATCCAGCAATTCATACACACAACAGAAATAATTTAGGACTATCATTACTATAACCAGTAAAGAAACATATAAATTTGTTTTTTAATCTAAAGTTACTTAAAGTAATTTTACTCTATTATCACATCATTTTAGAATATAATGTCCCACTGGCAGATTGTCATTGAAATGACTTCTTCCCTGTTACATTTAAAGTGGCACTCTCACTAAAATGAACTAAATTTTTATCATTGTGCAAAAAATTATGTAAAGCAATGTAAAGAATTTTTAACATGGGCAAGTACTTCCATTCTGCCTATCACAGGAAGTCACACTTGAAGTCACACTTGCTTTGCTTTCTATGTGATTTTGTTAATTTTCTAGTCATGATTGCTTCAAGGCTTCTCTAATTCATAGGGTCTTTTATGAAACACCTGTTGGCTGTCCCAATATCAAGGAACTAATGTTTCTAAGGGGCAGTACTGCTCCACAGCTGCTACTGTCAGCCTCAAATTCATCTGCTAACAACTACATGTCATTCTTAAAAGGCTTGACAAAGAACCACATAAAATTTCCCAATGTTTTGATGAAAAGAAAGCAAAGACATTTGAATAAGGAGAGAAGAAATAAATAAACCTTTAGAAGATATTGTAGGAAATTATGCAAATATACCACTTCTTCTTGCATTATTGACTGAAGGCATTGTAATGAGACAAGATAGAGGACAGACCCTGAATAGGCTTCACCTCTCACCACAAGCTCCTTGCTAAACGACCTCAAACAAGACAACTTTTTCAGGTAACTGTATTGCGCTGGGTTTGTTTGGGAAACAAACCCAGGGATTGTTTCCACAGTCATAACCTTTCATAGGTGAGTAACAAAATGTGGGGGTTGTTCCTCTGGTCTCACTTCCACTACAGGGAATATATATATGAAAGAGGAATTACAAAATATTTTTACAATATAATTGTTTAAAAGGTATTCTCAGAACACACAAAGCCACCTCTGTTTGGAGGAACATGTTTCAAACATTTTGTTTTGTCTGTAAGACATTATCAGAGAAAAAATTAGAAGGGATATTAAAATGAAAATGAAAATACAATATTTAAGCCACTATGACTTAACTTTTTAAAATGTAAATTCCTTCATCCAAAATTGCGAAGAAATTTGGATACCATTAATTTAAAGGAAGAGGAAGACAAGCAATAATTGCTATTCATCTAGTCCAGTGAATGGATCATGTCCCCAGCTTAAAGAAAATCTAAGACCAAGTCTCACATCTGTTTTATTGTAAGTCATACTCTTCAATCTTCCATTATAGATGCAAATGTCCTAGTGGCCAGCATATAACAATCCTGGCACCACTATCTCTTCTTCCCTGGCTTTGCGAAAATCTCTTAAGTTGCATCATGGCTTAAAGCCCAGCTTCATTAAAAATAAAGGAAAAAGAACCTTTACTAGGAACTGGAAGATAAATTACTTTTTTTTTTTTAATAAGTTTCTCATCTTTGAAAAAGTATCCACAATCAGATTTTTAATAATTTTTAAAGACAATTTTTTTCTTTTTCTGTTTTTGTGTTTGTTTGTTTTTTGTTTTGCTTGGTTTGGTTTTTTTTTTGTTTGTTTGGTTTTTTTTTACATCAGCAACTGACTTGAAAAGAGTCACCAGCAATGTGAAAATCTCTTATTGTAAAAAATTAATTTGAGGTGTAGAAAAGTGATGCTGGACTAGGACCTAAGCTGTATAAATAATGATTATTATATTCAGATTAAGCACCAATGTTTTTAAAAATATTTTTTAAAAATGTTTTACATGCATTTCAAGAAGAAAAAAAAGTTTTGAATTATTTTTAAATGCTATTTTATTCAAATTATTTATTTTGTTTAGGTTTATTTCTCTAGTAAAATCAAAGGACATCTTAAATGAAAAAAATAAAATTTTTGAATATAAACTTTCCTTTTTGGAAGGTAGAGATCAAATGAAATAATTGATAAATTTTACACTACTTTTAGCTGACACTTTCTAAAAACAGCAATTAAAGTTCCACTTTATTAGTGAAAGAAGTTGACCTGGAAAATCTAACATCTTTTGCCATTTCTTCTCTTCTGCCCACCCCTAGCAATTTTGAAAATCTACTCAGAGGAACATAAGGGAAAAAAAGGAAATATTTCTAGCACAGATGGATTTTTGCCAAATGGCAACAACTTTAAAAGTTTTGACAATGGATTAACTCAGAAAATCCAGAATAGAAAGAGAGAATATAGCAGAAGGCATGCAAGTTTTCCACATGTGTTGTTTGTGCATCTGGTATATACATCAAACTTTCTCTTGAATCAGGGAAACCTGAAACACATTCACAGAAATTATATACAAAGATCATCAGAATTTTTAAAAAGTCATGCTTAAATTTAAATTTAAAAGAAAAACACTTAAGCTATTAATAAGAAAGAAAAGTTAATGCACAACATAAATTTTTAACTTTGTTTTCTTCTGATTTTGCAGTCATCTTCCATAGAAAAAAAAAAAAGGAAAAAAAAGATAAAAAAAAGTCAAATACAGCCTTTTCCTCTGAGTAGGACAGGATTATTCACATGGGATGCCAAAGTACAGCTTCTGGTAGGAGGTAGCCTCTGGTCTCAGCTGGGCCATATTGGTAGCTTCCCTCATACAGAGCAAATGGTAGTGTTCCACACATAACAGAGAAATAAATGAGACATGAGACGTTATTTGTCTACTGTCTTTGATAGTATTGGACTTGTGGCTGTTACTTAACTGAATAGGACCTCATTGATTGGATGGTAAAGGAGAAAGGAATGATAGCATCCCAAGATGCTGCAGGTCTGGCTTGAAGTTATAAGATGGCTTGATTAATTATACTGGATCAGCATAAAAAAAAAAAAAAACAACTAAAAAACCCACAGGACACAATCCAAGTTACCTCTGCTCTTAAATTAATCGTTCTGTTTCTGCCAAATGGAAGGAGCCTATTTATCAGTGTGAAACGTCAACCTCATTTAGTATAATAAAAAATGAGCTTTCAATTAAATGTAACGAGATTTCAAAATATATCAAAGTATCACTACACTGACCTATTTTGGGATAACACTGGTTTTGAAAGTCATTCTTTCCCAAGCAATTTAATTTCTTATTGAATGACAAGGCTGTATCTATTAGCCTTCATAGGCACACAACATTTGGGCTTTACTTGTTCTCCTTTACATTCTTTGTATAGATTGAAAAATAAAGCAGAATGATCTTCTTGTTTCTAACTGATACAGAAATATTTGACTTTCCTCGTTCCTTCCTTATGGGGACAGGGATCCTGATGCCAGTTCACATCAGTTTTGCCACTGAAGAGGTTGCATGAGTATCACTGCTTGCGAAAAACATCACCTCTGAAAATCTGGTCGTTTTTAGTATCACCTGTAGCAGGCTCACAACAATAACCAAGATACTGCCTGTGCTCTGCATGTTTGGCACAGTGTAACTAACCTAAAGCAAAATACCTCCAGATAAGGATACTCGCTCTTCCCTATGCCAAGCTTTCCCTTTAAAAAGAGACAATGTGTAAGCAGAAATGTACTTTCTTACTCATTCAAAGCCCAAACACATGGTTTCGTGAAATTTATTTATTGATTGGAAGCTCCTTTTCAAGTCTTGAAGTCTGACAGCAAAAAAATCTTCATGAGATTTTTTACTCAAAAATCCATTACCATGAATTATAACATTACAGCATCCTACACAGCAAAATATTTTTCCCCAGATACATACAGAAAATCAGTACCCTAACATGTCTGGATTTTAAATTTAAAATCAGTAAAGAAATATTAGGAGCAATACCAAGTTGACTGTTTTTTTTAATATCATGGGGTTTTTTATATCAACCTGGTTGACTGTGTTTTTTTAATACAGTGTAGAGATCAAGAAGTGAGTTTTTAATTCACAAAAAAGGAGACAACATATGCTGTTCATTTAATGAAAGAGAAAACAACTAAATTTCATGTCCTCAGTTTTCCTGTTCATGTTGTATATTAATATAGAGTTGTAAAAAATATCATATATGTACAAGTACTAAACTTTTTTATTACTTGTTCAGATGTGACAGACATTTTATCCAGTAAATGAAAGAGTTGTTGCCAGATGCTGAGAGTACTTGCAGATATTTAATACACTGCATAATGTCCTCTACTTTTCACTAAATTAGATGTTCAGAATTAACTCAAATATATTCTTTTATCATGGCATTATAAGAAACAGGCTTCAGACTAAAACTTTTCCCTAATTCATAGCAATGTCTCTATAAAAGCAGACTAAACAGAATATAAAATATATCTGAGGAGTCCTGTACAACACCCATTGCAAGTAACCATATTGTGAATAATTCAAACAAGCTACTTTTCTTTGTTAGACTGATTTTTGTAATGGTTGTTACTTTTACAGAATTAATAATATGGCCATTGATATTAAGATCTAGTGCAAATATTCTGCTGTTACTTTGAAGTGGAAGCCTGTTTTCCTCATACAATTGTGGCCAAATAACAAAAATTTTAGTAGCTTATGACTCAATTCTTTGCTGTCTACCAAAGTCAAGGAAAATTGATTTCTAAGATACATTTGTCATTGTAGTAGGAGATGCATTTGTGACGTTGTAAGGATACAAGCAAGTAAAATTTTTCAAGGTGAGATATTATATATCTTAGGCTATCCTGGCAGAACTGGAAAAAAAACAAGTTCTCTCTTTGGTCTTGTCTATTCATATTTCTCTTGCCTTTTATTCTATATTTTAAAACTTGTACTAATTCTGGAAGCATTGCTGTTTTCAAAGAAACTCCTGACTAGTCATTTTGAGGAAAATATGTTTGAGTTTTGTGAAGATATACTGTGGATTAACAACATGAAGAAGAAAAGGAAAGAACTAAAATAAGTATTTATCTATAACAGGTTCAGCCATGTAGTCTGAAAATATATGAGAATAATAATTGCATTTGTGTGTCTGAATTGCCCAACAAACATGTTAATTCAACAGTTAAACAAGTTTGAGAAGATCAGACTGCTCCTGCTCAAACCTCAAGCCCTCTGCTCATTTTCTGCACCGCTTCTCCTGGAAAAAAAAAACACAAAACACTGCTTGCTGCTGAAGGCGAGGAAAAGATAAGAGCTTTTCTTCTCAATCAGGTATATGAGGTTCATCAAAGTAACAAATTAGTATTATAGGACTTGGAAAGCCACATTTCAGTGAGTGCTAACATGCCTTTTACCACCTTACCCCTCTGAATATTCTGTTCTCTAGGATATAGTGATTAATACTCAAACCTAGAACATGAATACACAGCTTTCAATTGTGCACAAAATGGAAGAAAAGTTTTAACTATATGTAAGGGTGTAATATCTCCCCATTGCATATGTGGGAGAAAGTTAACTATACTGTGGCTGTGCAGGACTTCACACCCATCATCTTCTCTGCTCTGGCTTTAGGATCATTACCAGGAATGAAATCAGTGATCACTGCTTAGAAGCACGGCTTCCTATTGTTCAGATTAAGCTAAAATCTTCATCTGCATCCCTCTCTATTACATCCTTTGAGTGCAAGGACTGAGAAGAAGTAGCTCCTCTCTGCTGTCTTCAAAACTGAAGACCACCCAGCTGACAAATCAAACAAAACAAGGTTATTTTACCAAAAGAGGAGTTAGTCTGCTGACAGGACAATACCTTTGTCATTTGGTAGCACCTCTGGAGGCAATACGCCCAAAATCTCTCATATACACTCTTCCCTACACTGTGTGTGTATATATATATATATATATATATATATATATATGTCTCTGTGTGTGTGTGTGTTCTTCTGTATCCTGATCTTGTATTTTAGTGACAAGGAACACAGGCACCCACGTCTCTTCTACCCAGTGGAGAGCAAAGAGATCAGCACAGGGCTCTGCCTCAGAGAAAGTTTGTGCTTATTTTGTTGCTTTGCCACTATTACACATTGGGGCAAAAACATTTTGTACACGTGCCAGACAAGTACTGGAGAAGTTTATTTTCCTGTTGTACATCCCTAAACCTCTCTAAAGATATTGAGCAAATATAAAAACTAAGCACCTTCTTTCTTCCTTCTCCCAAGATAGTACCACAAGTACCAAATCCCTCCGTCAACAGGATGGTGGGCTTCAATTCTATTTTGCCAGTGCAGCAAACCATATTTCTGGGCAGAGCCAGTGACTGTGCAAGGAATAAGAAATCCTTGCAAGGGCTGATACAGAGCTGGACATCAACTAGAATAGTGGCTTTAAACTCCCTTTCTCCCTTCTCACTCACCATATCATAAAGAATTTGCAAATTTCCAGTTATCTAACAACTCTGACATCAAGATCTGTGATGTTATTCCTGCAAGTCTCTAAATACACACACCCACACACCCCCACAATGAAGTATTCTGCTGATGTGACCACTAAGCAGAGTGAAAGCATACTGGGGTTTTAAAAAAAATTTTAGGAAAAGTGATGATGAAAAGCCCGGGAAAATCTCATAGTCACACTAGAAGTTTTCTGAAGAAATTATTGGTTGACCTTACCAAGTAATACATTTACTAAATTTTCTTCATTTTCTAAGTGTCACTAGTCTTGTGCATTCAGCACAGAGTGAGAAGAAAGGTGAAGTAAATGTCATCTACTAAACCAAAGAAATAAGAACAGCAAAATAAAGTTGTGCTACCTATTTCTACCTTTCAAGTTCTCCATTATGCTCACTTTCTCTTTATTCTCTATTTAGACTGTGCTCCCACATAGCCTCTGTATGTGTATGCAGAGAATGATAAGAATTGCACTGTCAAAGTTTGGGAAAGACTGAAAGAACACTGCTTCAGCTATGAATTTATTTGACTTTGTAAAAACTTTTATTCTTGAGGGACTTAAAGACAAAGACAACAATCTAACAGAATACTAAAATGGATTTTGCATACATTCATTTAAAAATGTGTTAATGTAATATCTACCTAGATGAGAATTCGCAGACAACAGTTGTTTACTTTGTATGTTAAAGTATATAATGGTAAAGAAGTACAACACTGTTCAGACTTGGCTATTCTCTCTGTTAAAGAAGAAAATCTATCAATTTCAATAGAAAAATATGATCCTTGGTTATATTTGATATCTTAACTTCAGTGAGCAAAGTGTAAAATCATCAGAATACAAAAATTAATCAGGATATTAAAGTAATGAAATTCATATATCAAAATAATGAAAGTCACATATCATGACCAATTAACATTACAAATGAAAACCTTTTTTAATAAACTTATGTTATATAAACTATAGCTTTTTATTAGGACTCAGAGTAATCAAATTGCAGCTTAATATATGACAGCTTGAAAATAACATTAGCCACAGTTTAAAAAAAGACAGAAAATCACAAAAAATTACTTCATTCCTTCAGTGACTTCTGTAAAATACACGGATCTAAAACATGTGCATGTAAAGGCATTTTTCAACATGGGCAACTGAAACCAATGAAAGGTCATGACTGGCTACTTGTGAACTTTATAGCTATCTGCTATCTTAGCTGCTTTTTGGAGCAGAAACACCATTTATGAGTGTTGATTTGTGCATGCAGTGATAACAGTAGGTGTCTGAAAATCAAAACCACCACTGTTCTGAAGATTAGTGCTATCTTGATTTTAAAACAGCCTTTGAAATAGGGTGTACATAAATGCCAGGAAAGCCCAATTAGTACATATTTTATTTGTTAATGCACTTCATTCTATTTTCAGCATTCTATTTTCACCTACTAAGCCTGTTGTGACACTCTGTCACTACAATGCTATTTTATTTTGATGGTGGAATAATTTATAATGTAAAAATTCACTCAAATTTAACAACCAAAGAGTACTTTGATCATGGGTAGACAGACTTGTCAAATAAACATTTTGCCCAGAGGTTCTCCTGATTGTGTACACTGGAACTGCATTCAAAACCTGAGGGAATATCAACAAGAAGAGCTGCACCAGGGAATATTTCTGCTTGCTAAGCACAGCAATGTGCAGTGAGTGATTAAAGACTCCCTCAGAAGATATCTCAGCTAAGAATAAGAACCAATGCTGCATCTTCAGGAACACAAAGGAAATAATGAGGCCTCTAAATGACCAAAGAACCTTTACTTAACATTGCAGCTGCTTCTTGATGGTCCCTGTTTTGAAGTGACAAAATATCTCAGTTTATATTAATTTTTATTTCGTTCAAAGATATGCAAGGTTTGCAAAGGGAAAATGGAGTTCACTATTTCTTAGGACTTTTCCATTTATATGCATTATGACACTAAAGACACACACAAGTAGCTTGTCCTTCTATTAGTGATCCTCATACATCTGAAACTTTAAAATTATGAATACTTTATAGTTTGAAAGCCAGTTTGAGCTTAGCATATGTAACTGCTAAAGAATTAAAATTCAGTTCTTCTTCCCGAATACTTCCATTTGTTTCAAATGCATGAGTTAGCAAGGTATCTGGAAAACACAGGATACTCCTAACTTTTTTATTAGTCCCCATACTTAGTCTCTTATTTTGAAACATGCTATTGCTTTGGCTTGATGCCAGGCACACACCAATGAACTCACTCTCCTCTGCAGCTGGACAGAGGAGAGAGCATAACGAAGAGTTCATGGGTTGAGATAAGGAAAGACCACTCATTAAATGCCATCATGGACAAACCAGGCTCAAATGAAAGATAGTAACTGAATTTATTACACTAATAAAATCAGAGCAAGATAATGAGAAGTAAAATAAGACCCTCAGAAACACCTTCTCCCCACCCTTCCCTCCTTCCCAGGGAGATGGGAAATGGGGATTGTGGTCAGTTCATCAGATTTTGTTTCTCCCACTGCTCCAGTGGAAGGGACCCTCCTAGGAGATAGTTTTCTGTGACCTTCTCCAACATGAGTCCATCCCACAGGCAACAGTCCTCCTCAAACTGCTGCAGTGTGGGTCACTCTTCCACTGAGTGTAGTCCTGCAAAGACAGACTGCTCCGGTGTGGGTACTCTCTCTACGGGCTTCCCATGGAATCACAGCCTCCTCTCAGGCATCCACTTGCTCTGGCATGGGGTCTTCTCCATGAGCTGTGGGTGGATCTCTGCATCCCCTGTGGATCCCTACAGGCTGTGAGTGGATCTCTGTATCCCCCATGGATCCCCACAGGCTGTGGGTGGATATCTGCATCCCCCATGAATCCCCATGGCTGCAGGGGCACAGCTGCTTCACCAAGGTCTCACCGTGGCCTGCAGAGGAGTCTCTGCTCCGGTGCCTCCTGCCCCTCCTTCTCCACCAACCTTGGTGTCGGCTGGGTTGTTCCTCTCACGTATTCTCACCCTGCTCTTCTCTGGCCACAATTACAGGTGCACAATAATTTATTTTTTTCTTCTTAAGTATGTTGTTGCAGAGGCATAACTACCAATTCTAACTAGCCCAGCCTTCACCAGCAGCATGTCCATCTTTGGAGTCATCTGGGATTGGCTCTGCCAGACATGGTGGAAGCTTGCAGAGGCTTTTCACAGAAGTCACCCCTTAAACTCCCTGCTACCAAAATCCAGACCAAGCAAACCCACTATAACTATTTGTTTTGCAGAATATTCACAGTTGGAAAGGGACCCACAAGGATCATCACATTCAGCTCTTAAGTAGGCCATATAGAGCTGCAATGAGGAGCTAAAATCCATCTCTCCCTGCCTAGAGAGTACAGGGCACAGCAAATCCCTCTCCAATTTTTTTATCTAGCTTAGTGGTAACAAACCTACAGAAATAATAATAATAACAACAACAACAATAATAATAATAATGATGCTGGGATTGTATCAAAATCCTGAAAATAGGTCTCAATTCTTAGTTCCCAAATCTGTAAACTCCATATTTTAAAGATACCCTGAAACTTAATTGTAGGCCTCACTTGACACCAACTCAGCATGAAGCTGAGGGACTTTTGAGTAGGTACTGTCATCACTCATCCTAATATTTCTGGAATTTCCTGTTGCTTTAACAAATATCTGGTTACTAGCTTAAGGCTGTAAGCCATATGAAGCTTTGGATACACAGTTTGTAAATCAGGAATGCTGGTCAACCTAAGTCACCAGGGTTTATCAGGAGGCAGATAAGTTAAGAATTCAAACAGAAATAGGAAAGGAATGCGCAATATAAAAACCCCTAAACAAGTAAAAAAATAATTAAAATTTAAAAACAAGAGTTTGATCACAGAACATTGTGAGTAATGTTGGACATGGGTAGGAGTACAGACTGGAAAATGCATACACACACATTCACACCCACATTATTGCCTCACTTCTGCTGAGTTCTAGGTATAGAGTTGAATTTTACTGCCCACAAAAGAACATTTAACAGATAACATAAGAAGTGTTTCACCTGGCAAGACAGATGTACAGATGCATAAAACTGCACTTTTTAATGAAGAAGTACATCTGCTTTTTGCATGTTGACTCCCCCTCTCTACCCAAAACTACAAAAATTATAAACTACATTAAGTGCTCCCATCAATCTATTGTCAATTCTTTGCAAGTATTGGTAGCTGTGATATAATTCATTACAGATACCAAATGAAAAGACTTTCACTTTGACAACAAGGTAAATAATTGGTAGAGGACAGAATGAGAGCAAAAGATTACAAAGGTTCACAGCACTATGACATACCATAGGAACAATGAGTTGTTTACAGCTTCCAATGCTGGAATGACAGAAAGCATCCAGTTTCACTGCAAAAGACAAAATATGCTCTTTTATAATTAAATTTCCCTTTCACAAACTGTTTTCTTCTTTATATGTCCAACAGGCTTCTTGCATTAGTTGCAGCAGAAGGCATACTTTGGAAGGAAAATGTCACAAGTCATCCTCTTTTTCACTGAGATGTACAAATAAATAATCTTCAAAAAAATTGTTACTATTATTTTTCTTTTCAGTGCTGAGAAAAAGGCACCCAAATTAACTACCCAGTGCATGGTTTCTCTGTAGTCTGGTAAATGAGCCATCTACAGCCATTTTTCTTATTTCTTTCTTTCTTTCCTCCCTCACTTTTCATTCTTATTACTATGCAAAGCAAGTTTTAGGAGGGATTTTCTTGTTCTTTTGCTCACTAGCTGGAAGGCTATTCCATTGCAATTCTATTTATAGATTTGCTTTCAACTGCAGTGGGGAATTCACCATTTGCTGTTCAGCGTTTTTTCTCAGCTAGCCTCCAGGGGATACACCATTTTCATAAATTCTATGAATGATACTCTGGTTACCTTTAATATTCCATCTGTCTTCTTATAGCACAAATAAACTTTCATCCTTATGACAATTTCTAAGGTAAAAGACCATCCTTGTTAATTTCATAACAGAAATACAATAGAGGCAAACAATCTTGCTTCTGTGGAAAGATTTTTATACATTTCTTCTGAAAAAATTAGCTATTACAGTCTTGAATAAAAACTATCACTGGAATATTGCAAGCCCAAGTTAAAGAATGGGATACTAAATTTATTGTTGAAAAAAGATTACTCTTTTGTTATGGTATCATCACTTGGCTCAATATCACTATATATTAAAAGATTTGTCTCCATTATAAACTGCAAGCTCATTTCTTGGTTGCAGCTGCTCATTTGATGTTGTTTTTCAGTTGCTTGCATCTCTTCCCTGCCCGCATACAACAGAGGGATCCAGCAACTCAGAGGGATCTGAACTGCACATTGGGAGGCCAAGAGTGACTTTCAGCAGAGCAATCAATTCAGTCTGCCATAGAAAGGACGCACAAAACCCAGCAACAGCTGAGAAAATTCCAGGTATTGAAAAACCTGGGGAGAGTATATTCACACTTTCCTTATAATAACAGGGATCTGGGGCAGCAGAATAACCCATCAAATAGCTTGTGGAAATGTCCCCAGGTAGAGCTGACTTCAGCTTTCCTCAGCTCTTGAGATTTTATTGTTCCTTCTCCCCCACAACCCTTTCTAGCCACCACATGGTGCATCACAGAAGAGGACAGTGAATGATGCCAGCTACAAAGAACTGGAAGAAACACTTGAAGGGCTAGCTGACATGACACCCCACTCCTTCTATATGCGCCAAACAAAACACAAAAAAATCATACCTTCAAAGGGCAAACAGAGGATCCCCACAAATTTTCTTACATCTTTGGGTGAATTTTTACTGTAGCCCTTGAACCGATTTAAACAGTGTTGTGTTTAATTACACTATTATTAGTGAACAATGCATTGGACAGTGTCCTACCACTGTAACTTTTTCTACAAGGAGTCTGAATAGCTACAACCATTAGCCAGTTTTTTATATACACTTGGACCAGCACCAATCCTCAGCCTGGTCTAGGGCCCATGACCTGGCCCAGCTGTGCTGCCCAGAGGTGGCATCTGAGCAGTCCCATCCCAGGGTGGCTATGTGACCATGTTGGGTCTGTTTTTTATCTCATTACCGAGAAAAACATCACTCCCTTGGAGAGAGAGTCTGTTTCTGCAATCCTTGTCTCCAGCCAGTTTGACACCTTCTGCAGATGAACCTGCTTGTCCTCCTTTCTTCTTCCTTCATTTTGTGCCCACAAATCACTACTGCTGAGTAGCTGCAATGTGGATTTCCCTTTCACATCTTTTAGAATACACATTGTTCTCTCTTTTCTCCAACTGTGGTCATCAGACCTCTAGCCTGCTCCTGCTGAAGACAGAAGCAGCATTTGCGGGAATGGAGCATGAGCTCTGAAAGGCACATGGCCACAGACACTGCTCAGAGGAGCCAGGCAGCTTGATGTGAGGGCCCTCCTATTGAAAATAAACTTGCTGTGGAGCAGCACAGGAAGTACTAGAGGAAAATCTTTGATACCCATAGCACCTCCACCTTTTAAAGAATGCCATGCTCAACTCTTAATGTTGATACACAGAGCATCCCTGAGGAAAGAAACGCTGAGGGTAGGCATTATCTATGTTGAAAATCCACATGCCTTGAAGCATGAAAGGAAAATAATAATACTTACAAGGAAAATAATAATAAAGAGGCTTTAGTTTGCATGCAAGCAAAATACCTAGTTTTTTGCAGCATAGTGATAAGTATCCAGGACATTTGCCTACTAGCATCAGGTTTGCTGACATAGTTTAAGTGAAAATTACATTGTAATTACTTAGCCCTTCCTTTTGTCTTTCTATTTAATCGATGTAGCAAAAAGCAAGAAATCCAAACTGGCCAACTTGATTCACTAAAATGATAAGGGAAAATATTCAAAATTAGTTTTCTGCCCCAATCACTTCTATCTGTAAGTAATACAGGTGCATCGTTTTCTATGGTGAACCCATGCCTGAAGCCCTGAATTGCCAGAGAGAATTCTATTGCAATTCTGGCCTGAATTACATTGTGAATTCCTGATTTTCAGGAATTCATGATTTTCAGCCTGGACCACTGGGTAAAATGTTCATCTGTTCTTCCAGTGTTTAAAATGAGAGCTTCTTCGTCAAAATCTGATATAATTTTTTAATGAGAGATTTGTTCTAATTGAGTTGAAAGAAAAAGACAACATTTTTTAACTAGCTTTTTTTTTAACAACTGGGTTTTAACTAGAAGTTCAAGCAGTAAAAAGTATATGTCTACATCTTCAGCAGTCTTAGCTTTCTCCTTGTTACTCCATAAAGTTTACATTTTATTTTGGCAAGAAATTATATCATTCTGGAGAAACAAAGAAAGCACAATACGATGATTAGAGTAATAAAAATAATTTAGAAGATCATGTCTTGTCCCTGGGATTCTAGCTTCTTTAACAATACTGTCCTCCTGCCACAGCTTTGAAAACAAACTCCCATGTCATTTACTGCACAGGTTTCCCTCTGCCTGCAGTGCAGAACATTCTGGTAAAGCCACATAATCTGGTGTCCCGCTCAGATGAGGCCTGCAGAGGATAACCTGGAGCCCACTGACAATTCTGTGAGTTTCTGTCACTGTACAAAGGGTCAGCCTTAGCCCCATGTGAGCAGCACTGACTCTACAGCTGCTGTGGCTGTTCATTCCTGACAAAGGTGCTTACTTTGTCAGGCCCTACTGAACACATAGGCAAATGAAGAGTGAAAGCTTGAGCCTGAAAAGCTCAGGGTGGTTTCTGTATTTCTGAGCAAATATCACTGGCATGGGGTGTCAAAGAGCAGAAAGTGCTCTATCTTGCCAGAGGGAGGAAGAATGCAAGAAGGAGAACAAGCAGACAAAATTGAAAACAAGATGAAATGTTATGTTCCTTTCCTGAAAGGAACAAGTAGTGCTAAAAAGATGGACAAAGAGTAAAAATTCAAAGAAAATATCCTGCCTTCTGCCCCAGCAATTTCCACACTTACAGAAAGTAACTGTAATATATGGTTAATGACAGAATTCAGGATAATGCTTTATTCAGGAATAAAGACTATTTACAGCCCCACAGTGCTCCATATAATACTGCGAGAAAATGGGCAGAGGTCTTCAGAGGATAATAGCTCTAAATTTCCTACTCTCTTAATCTCACCATTGCAAATATTCTGGTTCCTAGATCCATTTTAAAAAGTGATACAGTACATTTTCTCACTACAGTTACATGATTTAAATGTTTTCTCCTTTGTCCACCCACACAAAAGTACTAAAAGAGATAGCAGTGATGTTCTGGCCATGCAGTATTAGAGAAGAAATTGAATAGTTCTTCTGGAAGCTTAGGACATTACAAAATCTGTTCAGACTGAAGGCATTCCATATCACTAATAGCAGCTAGGAATGGGAAGCACACCATTTAGTTTGTAAAAATAATTAACTAACACAACTTGAGACTGTCTCCAGTACACTGTCTTGTGGTTAAGCACTGAAAATTTTGCCTCTGCCCTGGCATGGCCACTTTTTAGACTTTCAAAATTTATCTGGGCCAGGCCTTGCACAAGCTCAGGTTTTGTTAAAAGTTGGCTTTCTCTGAAAAGACAGTTAAACAACCCAAAAAACACCTAAACTATTTCTTTTTCTATTATTGCACTTTAACAATATTTAAATTAAATTTATTAATAGAACCAATACAGAAAGCCAAAACAACAGACTATTTTTTCGTCATCATAAGTATCTTTTCCACTGTGAAAGTAGAAATAAAAAATTAATTCAAATGAGGTATACAGAGTTCTCAGCCATGTATGCTAGAAAATAAAGGATGATTAATACACACACTGCAAAACATATCAATAATCTTGTACTAATTAATACAGAGCAGTACATTCACTGACATGTAAATTATGTGCTATTATCAGCATACACACAATGACAGAGAAAAATGCACTAACAGCATTTCTTTTGCACTACTTCACATAATCTTAGCATAAAAATTGTAGCAAAACAGAACATCACAAGTAAATTCATCCCTCCCCTCATTCATCCTTTCCACCATTACAGAGCAGTGCAGTTCCACTGACACTCAAAAATCCTGATTTCTGGTTTACACTTGAGTAAAAATCAAAATTATATTCATCAACTGGAAGAAATAAATTTCAAAAACATGACATAATGCAAAGGGATTAATTTAAAAATTATGAATATAGATGTGAGTAAAAAGCTATACAATTGCTTGAAACAAAGGTTCAGCACAGCAGAGGAAGAAACCCCAGAGCTGAGTATGTATCAGAAACATTCTAGGAGGTATAAACAGAGTCAAACCTGCATGGCATATGGAGCAGTCCTTTTATTCCACTTAGTGTCGGTACAAGCCCATTTGGTAGGATTTGCATTAATAAAAAAGCCCTGGGAAACCATTAGAGTAAAAACGTAGAAACTATGAAACCTGAGAAAGATGCAGTGAGTTGGGGTTGTTCAGATGGACAGAAATAGGTTGAGAACATATTAATAACTGACAATTATTTGTCCTTTTATCAGCATAATTATGATCATTAGTTCACAATAGCTAAATAAATTGATAAATTTCTTAATAGCTAAAGAATTGATGAATGTTTCTACAAGTGAGGAATGTTCTCAAGAACAAGGAAGCTCACTAGGCACATGGACATTTTGTGGAAACATGATAAAAAAATAATATGAGACACACTGTCTCAAATGTTACACAAGTGTAAATTACTGCTTGAGCTGCTTATTTTCAGTTGTCCAAAACTGAAAAAATTGGAATGCTAGCAGTAAAAATCTGCAGAAGTAGACTTATTATACACTTTACTCTGAAGACTTATTTCAGAGTTAAAGCAAAAACAAGTGAATGACAAGAAGAAAAGGCACGGATCTTTGGTAGGTTCTTTCTTCATTTTCTTAAGAGCTGTACTGTTAACTTTGCATAGAAAAAAGTAATGTTAATACTGAACTGAAGACGTTTTTTGTAGCAGTTTAAAGCAGATACAAATTTTTTAAAAATTCTCAAAAATAAAAATTTTATAAAAGTCCATTTTTCTACTGAAATTTTATTTTAAAGTGTATAAAATGCCAAAGCAGAGACAATGAGTGTCTTCAGACATGATTTACTAAGTGGTTGCTCAAGACCACAACGAAAATTAAGTAACACATGTATCCTGATTTATACATAGTAAAGTAAAGCTAGCAGTCTCATAAAGTCAGACTTTATGGCTTATGAATTCATTAATCTAATTTGCTCGTTCAATCTGCATTTTGTAGAGAAAATTTAAAAAAAAACTAAGTAATCTTCTCTGCATAGGACAAATAATTTAGAAACAGGTGTATTAACCTGGTAACTTGACTGGTGAATAAAAACATGTCTGGAGAAGAGATAAATAAAGTATAACTTTCTTGAGGGAGTATTTTCTGCAAATAGCCAATGTCACTAAGTTGAGTATCTGCCAATACAATTGAAATCAAAAGACTTAAGGGAATCTGTCAACCTCTGAGTACATTTTCCTTTAAGTTTATCTCATCTTTACTTCTTCTTAAATTTCACTTTCACTTACATTTCAATGCTACTCAACAAAAATGATGTGTCAGATTTTAATTACACAGATTATAACTAAATTCCACCCTGAACTTTTGCATATTGAGATGATTGTGTGGATTAAATTCCTGTTCCTTGCCAACCCATTCAGTACAAGCACAAATATTGGTTGTTTAAAATGCAGACTGAACTTAAGGTTCCTGTATTTAGGGCTTTCTCATACAGGGATCTCTAATAACATAAAAGTTTTTAATTAAAAAAGTATACAATTCACCTTATGTGGATATTTATGGAAAGTATTTCATGCAGGCTATAGAAAAAGGTTTTTTTATTTTATATACGACATCAATTAAATATGATGCATCCACTAAAAAAAAATTTAAATCAAGTATTTCAGGCTTTTGAAACTGAATTAATAAAACAAAATCATCAAATGTCTTGACCAAGGCACTACAGTTAACCTCCATATTTTGCACAATATGCTGCATGAATTTTGTTTGTAATTCAGTGTTAGGTCAACAGTAAAATTCCCTTGATTTACAAGGAGTCAGGATTTAATCCAGACAACACAAAGAAACCAAAGAACTATTTTATTCCCAAACATCCATCTTGCGTTTGACTTTCAAGTCTTATTTGATTTTCTTCATAAGACAAAGGAAAGAGAACAAACAAATCATTGAGAAAAACTGTTTCTTAGGCAGTTCTTTGTTAAAGGTTTTCAGGGAATTAACTGTAGCAAAAGATCATCCACCCTAAAGGAAAAGATAGAATGAATAAAAGTGACTCAAAGCTCTTAAAAGCAGTGACCTACCTTTACAGAGGATTAACTGTGAGAAATTTTTCAGACATTAAATGTGTCACAGACATTCAAATTGTTCTCATTTGTCCTGTGTAGTTTCATTCTATTCTCACCCTCTAATGCAAAGAGATAAAAAGGCTGATACTGGGAACTGTACAAATTTGCTGAAGGCCTAAGGATGACTGCTTTGTACAAAAGCTTTGAACAAATACTGCATTAAAAGAATTTTTATATTTTACATCAAGCTGAACTCTACAAGTACAGGGTGAAAAGAGAAAAATCAATTTGATTGACACTCATGCTTCTAATTAATTTCCACCTAGCTATGAAAGCCAGAGCAGATTCAATCACAGCATTGTATTAGTAACCAAGACATGTTTGGATCTGCATTTCAGCAGCAACCCAAAAGTCAGTCTGTACACCTAACTGCCTCCTCTGATGTGCATAAAGGGACTTTTACAGATCTAGTAAATATAGGCTTATTTTTTTCCCAGAATGTCTTTACAGCAGTATTATAGACATAGTTGCATTAAAGATTACCATAAAGGTTTTGAGAGCAATAGTAAGTGTTTAAAAAACTCCATCATAGCCTCACTACCTGAAAACATCAAAATTCTACCAGAAGCTCAGCATAAATGGTACAAAGCAAAACAACACAGACAGGTATTACCATTACTAAACAAAAGAAAAAAAAATTCCCAGTTTTCCAAGAAAAATAGAAGATGTTGTTAAACAAAAAATGGCATCTGTTGCAAATATCCTGTTGATGAAAAATTTGAATTTCAGTGTATTAGAACAGGAACTCTATGAAAGTGAAAAACATTAAGTGAAAAACTTACATTTTTGTTCAAAGACTGATTCAGCAGTGGCAAACATTGTTAGGGTTTGGAGTTCTGCACATTTCAAAAATCACAGTGCAGTTTCTGTTCTAACTGAAGAAACTATGAAGAAAATTAATACATAAGTTTCAGACTCATATTTTACTTCATTTTGCCCATGATTTAATGAATGTCAAGGGCATGAATGCCACCTATGTCACAAAGGGATTCTGAAGATATGCAGGACCAGAAGCAGATTGTTTTGCTCTATCCTTCCTCAGTCTGATTTTTGAGAAAAACCAGCAGAATACTCATTAGACATCACCACCATTTGTCTTGAACAATATCTTGAGAAGACTCCTTTTTCACACAGCAAAGCCTCTGGGCTTCACAAAGCTGTGTTACGGAGAGAGGTGTTTCGAAAACTATACACAGAGCAAATTGCAAGGTATGAAACCTTAGACTTGGAGGAAATGTAGTCATGCACAAACAGTACACTACTTTCTAGCACACATGGCTATCAGACAATCCCATGTACATGTTAGGTACTTATGTACACTGGAGCATCTTAGGCCTAACTCTTATTTTCCAAGAACTCCATTTTACCTAGGGATCACAGTCTGGCAGCCATCTGTCACCACCTTAGCAAATCCCAGCCACTTAAACATATTTTCCATTCCCATGTTTTCTGAACAGCTCCAGTTTGAATAGATTGTTTGGTGGGGTTTTTTTTATTTGTTTGATTGATTTGTTTTGGTTTGGTTTGGTTTGTTTTTTTCTTTTTTTTTGGAAAGAATTCTAAATTCTTTACAGCTATCTGTACAGTCTCATTGTACCCTTAAAGCCTAGCAGATCTTCATGAGGGTAAAGTGCAGGCAGAGGAGCACAACAGCACAGAAATTCTTATCTACCTGAAGCAGCAGAGCTGTGCATGCTGCCCTCTGTGACTGTAACATGGAAAGAGAGATGTTAGGAAGTGGGACAGGCTACCCTTAATGCTGCTTTAAAAATGAATAGAATTTAACTTTTCCTAGGACTGCTCTGAGAGGAACAAAAAAGCACACAAGGACATTGCTCTCATCTCTGCCGGATACTATGCTTTCTCACCTGAGCAGAGAAGCTGCACATAGTATTTAGCAAATAACCTTCTGTTGTCCTTTGTAATTATTGACCATGGTTGCTTCTGTTAAGTGGAGTTGTTTTTTTCTGTAATTTCAGTCCCAAATTTTCAGTTGAAAGCATCCATACTAACATATTGATAGAAACAATTTTTTTTTGGGGCGGAAGGAAACAGAAAGGAGTTTCAATCCTCCAGAGCCTTTGCTCTAATTACTAGGTTCCCCATTTTCATTTCAGATACCTAAGATCAAAATTTCAGTATGTCAGTATGTCAGTACAAGAAGACAAAGATGCAAATCATAACTTCTGTAAATTTCAAAAAAACCCATGAACTGAAGCAGAATATAAATAATCTGAGATGACTGATAGAACATAGAAGAGTTTTTTGTTCCAGTCAGCTAATTCATGGTCAACAAAAATCCAGATCCTGTCACTGCCTGCTTTTGTCTTCAGCAACATGGGGAACCATGATTATCTTGTTGGTACTGCAACTCAGTACTATTCTTACTTGCTCTGCAAGATTATGAACAAAAAATAAACTTTCAAACTTTCAAAGGAAGTCTCTAATCATTTACAAAGACAAGTTGAGCAATCAGATGTTTTACACTTTATACAGTGCTCTAGTTGCTGACACTTTCTTTGTTGCCACTACTCTCTTTTAATGCAGTCTTGACATTGTGGTTTCTAAGTCAGAAAAAAAATGCAGTCCTGGCAGCAGTTTCAGTTTTCCTCTCACAGAGATCTTTTGATAACTAAAACTCTTTTGATGGAGCTGCAATCAATTAGCAGAAGACTATGCTGGTAAGTTTTCCACTTGGAAAAAAAAATGGTGAGTTCTCATATCCAGAGAGTGAAAGACTTTAACTTGCTTGCTGTGCATACCATTCAAACCCATTTTAGTACATACCTGTTATTACTTTCTGACAACACTGGAAATATAACAACAAACATGAAGTAATGCCTATATTTCTACCATCCCCAAGAGGAAGGTCATAAAGAAACTCTGATGCTTGCCAACCACTTTTACTTTCCTTCCACAAAACAAGGTGAAAGGGTTTTTGTTTGAAGTACTCTCAGACAACCTTTCTGTACCCATGCAAAATCACAGCTTTGGGTATTGGTTATGCTATAGGATACTTTCTATATACAGATGCACATACATATAGACCAAATCAATGGATCTATACCCAAATGTAGATATGGCAGCACCTTTAAATATTGATAATTAAAAGGCAAACAGAGGAATTGTTTCCTAAATTCCCATACTTGTCTATTGGTATAAATAGCAATTACATCAGCACATATTTCAGCTAAGAATCAGATTGTGTTATTTCAGGTATATATCAAACAAGTAAGAGCAGGGACTTGAGACACGTTTCAGAGCAACTGAGTAATGAATGATGTTTAAAAAGACAGCTTACTAGCTAACTGATAATTCTTCAACAAAGCTGGTAAGCAAAGAAGTGATGAGAGGTTTTAAAAAACCCCAAGAAGTCTTAGCCTATTTTAACCTGGCAAATATTACATGGAAAAACAACCTAACATAATAGAAAAATAGTATTAAGGAGAGATTTTATTGATTATTTTCACAACATTTTAGAATTCTGGTAATTTTCAGTGAAAGTAAGACAAAAATGCAAGACAATTATTTCTAATTTATAAAAAGGTGTGCTGGTTTTGGCAAGGATAGAATGAATTTTATTCACAGTACCTAGTATGAGGCTATGGTTAGTATTTGTCCTGAAAATGTTGTTGATAACATTGAGATATTTTTGCTAATGCTGAGTAGTGCTGACTCAGAGACAAGGTCTTGTCTGCTTACAGAATTGCCCAGCTGGTGGGGAAGTTAAGGCACCCAAAAAGTTGAGAAGGGACACAGCTGGGACTGGTGACTGCAATTGACCAAAGGGCTACTCCAAACTGTATCATATCACTCTCAGCACATAAAGATGGGGAAAAAAAGGCATGGGGTGATATTCAAAATGATGGTGTTTTTCTTCCCCAGTCACCATTACTCATGATGGGGTCCTGCTCTCCCAGAGATGGCTGAACACCTGCCTGCCCACGAGAAAGAGTGAATTAATTCCTTGCTTTGCTTTGCTTCTGTGCATGGCTTTTGCTTTCCCTATTGAATTGTCTTTACCTCAACCCAAAAGTTATTTTATTTTCTTGTACTTTTCCAATTCTCTCCCGGATCCCGAAGGTGAGGAAGTGAGCAAGCAGCTCTGTGGTATTTTGTTGCAAGCTGGGCTTAAATCGTGACAGATAGGAATAAGAAATGGATTGTAACTGCTACTACAGGAAAATATTGTTGCATTTAGTGTGGTAAGAATGAGAAAACACTCATTGCCTTAGAAATATTTGGAGAAAACTTAGAAAGATCTATAAATACTACTCACTTGCCTGACTGTGGCAAATTCTACAGCCTTTGCAACACTGTTCAGAAGGGTTTCAATTTTGTGAAAGAAGAGTCAGTCTCTACTTCATTTCAGTTTACAGCAGTGAAAGAAAAGGGGGCTTGTGTCCTTGCCGTATAATCCATTTGGACAACCACTGGTGTGCACTGCTGGCACATGCAGCACTTTGGAAGCAGTCATAAAGGACTGCCTTTACAAGGTGATTAGGAGTGTACAGCACAAAGTGACTTTAGAAATTGACTTCCCTTCCATCCCACCCCAAAATGGTAGAACATATTTGTTCTCACAATTAGTATTTCATTGATGGAGGCATTTATTCCCCAACACAAAGGGAGCAGCATGCTGGCTAACAGAGCAGTTTGTTCTCCTCCAAAATACATGTTTCAAGTGTCCTTGTTCATTAGACATGAGAAGATCAAGACACATGTAAAAAAGCCCAGGAGTACATAGAAGTCTTTCTTTCTACTTGCATATGGTACTGTGAGTGTAATCAAATTTAAGGGTTTGTAAAGTTAGCAGCCATCTCTTATGACAGTGGAGCAAAAGGGGAAATGGTAAGAGTCCAACATTGTCTATAAATATTAGCTTCTTATTAAAACTGGAAAATTGACAGATTGCTCAGTGAAATTAATTTTTTCAATGGCAAAAAAACCCCAAAGCAAACAAACAAACAAAACCCTAAAAAACAAACAGACAAAAATTACCAGATTTATGATCACATATTCAACAATGACAAAGAAATCAGCTGGGAAAAATGTTTTCCTTCCCAAGAAAGCATTTTAAAAACATCAATCTTTCTGGTTTTTTAGTGCACTATATGTTTTAAGCATTTGGGTTTGTGCAAGTAAACTTTCTGCAACCCTCTGTAAAACAAAACACTAAATAAATGGTAAATTGGAAAGTATTTTTGAACTGTCTTGGGTTTTTGCATATCTATATACACATGTTCAAGAATATTTACGACTGTTAAGATCACTTCCTTACAACGGCAACATCGAATTAGAAAATGACTCACATTAAAATCTTTATAATCGCTTAATTAAGCAAACTCCATAATTGCAAGTAACTGACTGTGTTGGCACACCTGGGTGCAATTGATAATTCTTGTAAGAGATTAAAATATATATATTTTCATACAGTAGAAAAAAGAGAGACCAGTTGAAAAAAACACTAGAATTGGGTAAGTCACCACACTTTTGTAGAGAGGTGCTGAACAACTCCTCCCAACCCCAAAACACTGCTCTATTAATGTGTTCCACAGTGGTGTTTGCTCCAGCTAATAAAACCTTAGATGGAGGAGAAAGAACCTGTTTCAGAAACAGAAGGACTTGTGAGGCTTGTGTTGGGCTTACCATGTCATGTCTTTTATCACCCATTACAAAGTGTACAAGGTATTAACACATGTTCTCTCAACAAGCCCTGTATTTTCAGATCCAAAGACTTTGTCTCAAATCCTTAACTCAGGTCTACAGGGTTTAACTGAATATGCCCAAAAAGCATTTGTAAATATAACCCCTTAAAATATCAGCTCAGCAGGTTTAAATGCAGTGAAAGAAACACATTTTCCATGAAGAAACTTCATTCTCAGTAAGATAGCTTTGCCTATACACACTGCCAAACAAAAACTTAGGGGGAAAAAACAATCAAGAAAATGAAAGAAGCCCTTTAAGTTTTGTTCTTTCCAACTGTATGTCAAATCAATAGTCCTTCTGTGGAATTAATTTACTTTGTGCCCAGGTAGACAAAATTGAAAATTTAATCAATACAAAAGAAAACTTGTTTGACACATCCTGAGTGATAATGACTAATGAGTTTGCTCTTCTGCCTCTTTTTTCCCCCACAGAATCATTATTTTCTGCCCAAGAGCTATAGCAATAATACTAATAATAAATAGAAAGCTGTGCTACCCATACCAGAGCCACTCCTGCCAGGCAGAGTTCAATGGCAGGGCAGCATTCTTAAAAAAAAAAAAAATTATGGAAAGGCACCAGAGGCCCCAGAGTACATCTTTGCCATGAGCACTCCTTTGATAAAATGTTGTTTAATTACGTTCCAGTAAAAAAAGAGTCATATTTAGGACTAATGGCACCCTATTATTTACTGAAAGGAACACATAATTTTCCTGCAAGCACTACAAGAAAAAAAAGAAAGCAACTGTTCAGAAAAATACAATCCAAATTTTCCACCCTCACTCAGCCATTCAACTACTGATCTTACTGATCTACTTTATAAGAATTTCTCTTCAAATTTAAGTTACTTTTCATTGCAGGAATCCATACTCAATTCTACCTTAACAGCACTAGAAATGAAAGGGCTTCACATTTGGGCTACTGTAAACCAAGAAAGATAACCAGAGTTCCCTGGCACTCACAAAGAAACTCATCATATTAGTATGGCCTTTCCCACAAAAAGGTGGCCATTCAAATACAAAATAGTGGTATAGGTTGCTGTCACTGTCACAAACAAAAATGCATTCTCACAGGTAAGTTATGGTTCAGTGTGAAGACAGGATGAGAGGTTACATATCAGTAAGATGACCCTGTAAACATCTTCATTGCTGAAAGGGGAAAGAGTATAATAGAAAATAAATATTTAAATTTTGGACAGGCTATACATGATACATGAAAGCTCTTGTTGTAAATGATAACACATTTTAATCATACTTCTTTAATAGCATAGGAAATAGCATATAAATCTACATGTATGTAATATGTAGAATTAATAATTACTCTAATCATATTCTATCTATATAATACATACCGGGTACATGAATGCACAAAATCATAAGTATTATATGTATATATGTACCATGTACATGTACCCATATGATATATATGTGCCATGCAAATGAGCGCAGCACTCTCAAATTTTAGGATGGGATGGATCTAAGCTCAGCTAAATTCAGGTACCTATGAACTAGTCATCCACAACTCAGCCATTTACTGCTGGCCTCCTGTATAATCAAAGGAAAAGAACAACTGTCAGCAGCTGAGTCCTCTGTATTTAATTCTACTTCACGCAGATGTGGTGTGATAGTGAGGTAACAGTACTTCCAGAATTAGACTGGGGGAACTTTAATTCACACCCCTAGCCCTCACTCTTCTAGGATTTCTCACCTAGATTTTGGTTTTCAAGTTAAATTGTTGCCACAGGGCAAGTAATTCACAATCAAATGGTTATCTACAGGAAGTTCATGAGTATGACATTAGCCGTATTTTTTCTCCTGCAGATGTAGCAAATATACAGGTATTTCTTCCATATGGAAAGTTTGAGGAACAATTAAACACAAAAACATTGACCAGATTCAGTACCTTGACTGATAAGGAACTCCATTGGAAAGACAAAATTAATTATTTTTTTGTGTTTATGTGCTGCATCATATTTTTGTCAAACTGGGTGAAATTAACATGATTCTTGACCTTAATTTAAAAAAAAGTATTTAGTCATTTTGGCAGTCTTTTTATTTGAATAAAATTTTCCAGTTCCTACAGTCATAAAGTTTCAAAGATACTTCCCATTTTTCTTCAAAACCTTTTATAAGTCATTAAATGTTCCTTAAAGTAATTTTTTGAAATATGACAAGCCTCTGTGAAACTACTGTTTTGAAGATCATGCTAAGCAGTGTATCATTATGAAGGATTTAATCTCCCAGGATGCTGATTCTCTAAGACGAACAAAAGTTGGTTTCTTCTGCATCTTCTTGTTATTTTGTTCAATTTTAAAATCCCTCAATTTTTAGCATTTTTAAACTCTTTTTTTTCTGTGTTCACATTTTTAAAACTCTCTTAATATTATTCTCTCCAGACAAAATTATTAAAATTGTTAGACAAGACAGGCACTTGTCAGGATTCATCCCCATGTAGGCCACCAATTATTGGGCACCAATCTGACTGTTACTGTCAGTTTATCATTTTACTGTAAAACTTTCACACCTTTTCTCTGTGAGTTCCCATGGGCAGCTTCTCACAATACTGACTCTTTTTCTCTTCCTTCTGCACGGCCGGCTGACTCCTTCCTGTCCCTTGTACAACTGCCTAACCCTCACTGTCCCTCACAGGACATACTGACCCTCACTGTCCCTCACAGCACATGCTGATAGTGACTGTCCCTTGCAGCACATGCTGACCCTCACAGGACATACTGACCCTGACTGACCCTCACAGCACAAACTAAACCCTCATTGTCCCTTGTGGCACATGCTGACCCTCACTGTCCCTCGTGGCACATGCTGACCCTCACTGTCCCCCACAACACATACTGACCCTGACTGTCCCTTGCATGACCCTTACTGCTCCTCACACAACAGCCAAAAAACTCCAGCTCTCCTCTCAATCAGCTAACCCACTCTTTTACAACACTCATCCTTTGGACATAGCTGTGCCTTATTAAGGGCAGGCCTATTCCTACTCTTTGGTAATTAGTACAGCTGCAACTCCTCAGGAATGAGATTTCCTTCCGCACTATCTCTAGTCTCCTACTATCCACCCTCCTACAGGTACTTGATCCAGAGACTTGACATTTACTTTTAGAGCAGAAAGCCTTGAGCATTTAGACTCTACATGGGCGTCCTGCTGAAGGACAGTCCCACAGAACAGATGCAAGGACTCACCAGGGCACTACCTCATGCTGACTGGGAGTCCTCTGAGGTACTCTGAGCTGCCCCTACCTAGCCAGTACGGACCAGACACTCCAAAAGTCCTGGGAAGTACGTTCTGGGAAGAGGCAGTATCCTTGTGATTTGTTGACTGAACAAGGACCTAGCTCCAGTGAAGGACTGCAGTGCAATAGGAAACCTTGCCTCAGGGAGATTTCAGTCTTCATAGTAAAAAAACAAACCTGTAAGGCATCTTTATCTGAATAAACCACACAAATTCATGTAGCAGAACTATTTAGAGGACCTCGGCTTGCAGCAAAGCAACCTGCAAAGGAAAACATAAGCAAAGATTCTCTGTCCCAATCCTATGTTCTTCACAGCTGAATGACCATGAAGGAAACTACTTAATGTATAAACTAAACCCATATAAGATAGCTGAATGTCCATCTGGAAGAGCCACTGAATAGTTGGTCTGGGATTACTATGCAAAAAAATTCAAGCAAAGCCAAGGTGATGAAAAATGGGCTGCATTTCTTTGATTAACAGACACAGAAGGGGACAGAATAGAAAATTAGTGTTGTTATTATTAAAAAAATGTAGAAACAGCCCACACAAAGGAGCCTGCTTAAGTCTACCATTAAAACACCTTGTAGCAGTTTCATAGTGCTTCCACTTGTACAGAAGAAAAGGATTCATCTTATTGAGGAGATTTGTTCAACAGGAGTTTTTTTATTCAAGAAGAATTAATAAAAAAAAAAAAGGAAGAAACATTTCATATTTCTCCTTGAGGTCACTGCATCAGGGATTGGACATCAGGAGAGATATCCTCAAACAGGGATACTGGCATAACCCTTTCAAGTTCTCCAGTCTGAAATTCTTCAAGAAAAGTAAAGTCAGCAGCTTTCTCTCACCATCTTACAGAAATTATCCAAAAGTCAGCTCTAAGGGCAACTGTAAGTATTTATCCTGTTTTGGTAATACCCAGGAACTGTTAACTCTTCCCTTGAATCACAGCATGAAAACCACGGCATGCTCTTTACTCTAAAAAAGCCTGGTTTATTTTAGTATTTCATTCTAGCTGGTATGGGAGTTAAAGAATGTGAATTTTGTCAGATATCCACTTAAAACTATTGAAAGTAAACAATTTTTAAAATGTGTGAGCTCCTGTGGATAAGAACTTAGAAACCCCAAGATCATTAGAGAAGAACAGTCTTAAAGTACTACTGTTTCAAAAGTATGTAAGAAAACTTTCTGACCCTGAAGACTGGTTATGAAGCTCAAGGAGTCTGAGATAGTTCAGATAATAAAATCAAAAATATAGGAAATTTGATTTAGTAATTTATTTAGGTAATCACAAGCAAATCTAGCTCACAGCAAATGGAAAATGGTAGAAGGTTTCTAATGAGTGAAGCTTTACTCTATTTATGTAGAGGAACATATGGTTCCAGAAAAACAGGAACAGAAAAAATCTGACTGTTCTAATGATGGGGTTGTTAACACAATTGTTATTTAAGCACTCTGGCATTTCCCTTTCTTCAATTTCCTAAAGCCTTGCCAAGTGTTAATCATTTTCACTGCAATGCAGAGATCCTCCAGGCCATCATGGAGTTGTCATTACTGCTAGGTCATCCTTTGTCTTCCTGCTATTCCCTGCTTTGTCAACTACACATCTTCCAGACTGTTCAATGAATGAGACAGCAGTTTAACAGACAGCAGCTTTGTTTGCAAAAGAATCTTAATTAAGCCTTGGAGAAGCCTTTCTTCTGCAAAGAAAGAAACATTCTGTTGAAAATTTTGAACCACATAATCAAATCCTTAATAACAATATCTCCTAACTTTTATAAAAGTAATACATTCTTTCCAACATCACTTTAAGGTGTCATTATTTATATCTTGCTGAGTATTATTTTGCAAACAAAATGGGCATCACTACCTTAAAAAATAAGTTGAAAATTACTTTTATTACGCAGCTGCAGAAAATCGGTTTTACAATTTTTTGGAGACCACAATCATCAATAATTCCTGTTTAGCTTCTCTCCCACTCACTGCATCTCCGACAAACAACTTACATTCATTTGGTTGACAGACTCTGTGTATTCCCATTGGTACTTTGAGGATTTTCCAAATTTTCCTTCTTTCCTTTCTCAGGGTCTAAAGTCTTATAAGAAATTAGAGATTTTCAGTAGATTGCTTCTATATCCTAACTCTTTTCTTCATAGTAGCTATGTCCAAGAGAGAAAATTACCCAGTTGTTCAGTGATTTGACTTCCCAGCTTATGGGAAAATCCAACTTGCAGCTTCTAAGTTAGCTGGTTGCAGCAACCAACTAAGAGCACTTGCAATACTGGTATGACAGGGATGGGGCTGATGTGGGGTCTCCACTCCCAGGTACGGCAGGAAGCAAGCCAGCAAAGGGTACCAAGCACAGCACCAGCAGCCTTGGGTGAGATGAAGTGCATATCCCATCCTTAGAGATTTTGGCACACACTTCAGTGTCAGGGAAGCTGTTTCCTTCTTGTTAAACTATCATGAAATACTTTCTAAACTGCACCTCTTGGGTGTTATGGAAATGTTACAAATCCATGTACAAATTATATCCCGGCTAGGAAGACTCTTATATTTCTAATACCTGTGCTACGCATTTTTTGTATCTCTAGGGCCCCTTAGATGTACTAGAATGGTTAATCACTTTATTTTCCCTTATATGAACAGAAAGTTGACTCCATGAAGTTCACGTTTTTTTCATATCTGTTCTCTTAATGTTGTCAAACTTTGCTGTAGAGTGAGACAACCAACAGACACCTAAAACCTTGCAAAAAACCACACTATTGATATGCAGCAAAGTTCTGATTAATGGATTCTTTGAAAAGAACAAAACACTTTCAGACCTTGTTTTGTTTAACGAAACAAGTTCATAGAAAACAGCATGACAGTTTTCCTGCTTGTCATGATAGTGAATTTTTAGATCATATATGTTTTTAATTACTGCAGTAAAAACTGCAGCATTGAACCTAACTCAGAATATGGGTTTGTGTGCTTTAAAGTAAGCTGATCTATTTTCCAGGAAGGGTGAGGGCAAAGATGCATTTTAAGAGACTACAAAGCATCAAGTTTGGGTCTCCTATGGTCTACTGAGACCCAACAAAATTACCTTCAGCAAGCATTACAGTTCCAAGCAGGCTGTGGGATTTCTTACCAAAGTCTGAACCCCTCCATGTGAAGTTTTCTTGCATTACTGTTTAGAGATTTCCTGTGTAGGAAAGCAAATATTTTAAGATGTGAGGAAACACAGAGAGATATTTTTAGCTTGTGAAGTCTCCTTGGTAGTATTTAGGAGATGCTGTCATTGCTGCTGGACTAAGACGGTGGATTTTCCCCACCCTGCGTGGTGAGCATAGTTCCTTGACATGATTCTCTCCTCTCTCCAAGTAGTAAAGTCAGGGGCTAAGCTCTGTATGACAGCCTATTTGGGGGATTCCTCCTGTCTAATCCTACAGTTCTTGTAGCCAGAGAAGTTTTCATAAAATCCTACAGATAAACAGAGATGGTTCATTCTATCTCATAATTCTTTTTGCTATATTAGAAGATATGAGGTTGTATATTGGTAAAGTATAAAAGAAGGAATTACCAAGGCAAAAGTTTCAGCTTCATTTGGGGCGTCAGATGCCTTTAAGAGGAAACTAATCCTACCAAATGTACTGCTTTGTTGGTCTGAGGCTGAAGAATGAAGCTGATGATCTTAACCACACCACTTCCCAGCATGAGTTAAAAAAAATTGTTCAGTACTACCAGAATGTCCCAATACCAATACACAACAACAAAACATGTTGCTCATTTAATCTCAGACCAGCACATGGGAGAATTTAACTCGCTATTTAGTTTCACCTCAGCAGATCAGCTCCAGGTAAATATCCATCAGGGTCAAAACGAAGTAAAATACATATTGGCCATTGTATTAGAGTACCTGAATGTGGGCCATGTGTCATTAATGTTCTGCTACAGTGTCCGTTCCCATGGAAAGTGTTTACTGAAATAACAGTGAGGCCTGTAGCAGAAGTTCTTTAATATCATAACACAGAATATGTTTAAAGTCTGTCTCCAGCAAAGCAAGCAGCATCAGAGGAAGGGGAGGAAAAAGAAGGAAATTAAACTTCAGGCAGCAGATCTCTCCCATGCAAAGCCCCCCGCCCACCTTACATGAAACAACTCAGGGAGAAGAGAAGACAGGGTGCACTGATGGCATTGCAAGTTCTACAAACGACAGGCATGCAGGAATTCTCACCACATCCCTGACTAAATGTGCCCTGCCAAGTGTATCCACTCCAGGGATCCCCACAGTCTCCCAAAGTACTTGTAACACACGTGGATCACACCAGGTTGTGATATCAAAGGAACAACACTTTGCTAACACAAGGGCATCCCCTGAGAAAGTGCAGGGCAGTCCCACTTTTTGCCAGTGGTATTAAACTAGAGGGGCTTATGCTTTGCCCCTTCAGAGCCTCCAGTTTTCTCTTGCCCTCATCCCCCTGATCCAAGAGGTTGCAGTAGTCTCAGGAACATGGAACAGTGGTTGCTAGGAGAAGGACATGAGCTCTGTACTGAGCTTGCAAGACTGACTAAAATCATAGCAGATTTCTAGCTGCAGCTTTCTTTTCACACCTGGCAAGGGAAATGGAAACTCAGTGGAAGGAAAGCTTTGGCACAAGTAGCTGAAAAGCCCTAATGTCAACATTCCACACTCCAGCTCTGCAATCCCTTCTGCATGTTTACATTTAATATATTAGGAAAGGGACTTTGTCCTCACCCACAGTTCTCTCTGCACACTCTTATAAAACACTCCTGAGTTGCAGAGGTATAAAACCCACTCACAATTAAAGAAATAGTAATTTTCTTAGAACTATCTTTTTGCACAAATTGTAGAGCATAGTTGGGGAACTTGCTCTGGTGTGTCAGAAAGGTCTGATGCATCTCAAAAGAAGAAACTATTTTTCTGTACTGGAGTAAGACATTGGCCAGAGGCCAAGGGTATTTCATTTTCATTACAGTGGTATTTGGCACAGAAACACTCATGAAAACAATGTCAATACGTGAGAAATATGGGATTTTCTGAAGAAAGGAAGAGCTTCAAGAGCTTCCAAGGAAGCAATATGCAACAAAGAAACATCAAATGAAAAAAATCACACATAGGAGAAGGGAAGTGAACAAATAGAGGACACAGAAAAGGGAAATGGAAGATAAGAACCCAAAAGAAGTGAAATTAAGTTCACTTAATTTCAGGTGCTTACCATGTACGTGTCCACACTGAGCTGTCTATCTTCCCTCTGTAGTCAAGGGAGAGGTGGTCATAATCCCACAAATGCAGCCTAGGGTTTCTTTCACCAGGCCAATATGGGAGCCCCCTTTGGGGTGAGATGAACTACACAAAAATTTCACTTGCAACATTGGACACCTCTTCACAGCTGAGAATGCATGGACCTGTTCAGAGACCAGCACGATATCTTATTGCTCATTCTAATGCAAAAGTTGACTCCAAAATTCTTTCTTTCTGTCCCAAGAACAGAGATGTAGAATCAGACTACCATCAGCAAAGTCATCGCTCACTAAGACCAAACTTTTCTTCCATTATTCTCTGAAAAAAAATCAGAATATACATGCTATTTTTGATAATTTCTCAGATGATGAAAGCATAATACTTTTTTTTTTTTGGCATTTCAGAGGGGACTGAAGTAAAAAGAATGCAAAAATATAATTAATCAAAATCCACATCTCTTCTAAATAAACTAGCCTAAATCACTCTGCCATTTTTAGGAATATGTCATATTTTCCTTCATATTTAGGAATATGTCTACATTGTGCAATGCATTACTGTGAAAAGATATTTGGATTAGTTATAAACCTGTATGCCTGTGCAGCATAGTACCACACACTGCCAAGATGCTGGAATCAGGAAAGATGAGCTATTGCTGCTCTCTGCCTAGGGTATATCCTCAACAAAATCTATCAGCCAACTCAGATGGAGCATTGTCTTAGAGCAGTTAACTTTCTTCAGGTATTATATTAAATGGTTTAAGTAAACTTGGGTTCATGAACTCATGAAGCATTGGGTATGGACCTTAACTTCCAAAAAATAAAACAATATCTTATATCTTATTCTAACAATTTTTACTTCTTAATACTGTAATATTGCCATCTTTCCATTGCTGAGTAGAAGCTGCTCTTGCTGGAGAATGTGAATAACAACTGCATGATAATTCTCCAAGTTAGAGAAACATTTAATTCTAAGTTGTTATTCTAATAAAGAAGGTCTCCTTTACCAAAGGAATCCCTCATTATCCTTTTAATGACAAATTATTACTCCCCTGTGTCACCAAGAGGGCCATAGAGGGCAGAACCTCTGTAAAAAATCTGCTCAGTACAACATGGCAGTCTGTACCAAGGATTTTCAGCATTAAAAGCTGGGTGAAATTTAACACTCCAAGAATTTTCTCTCCAAAAAGTCACATTGTCTAAAACAGTGCTATTGTTGGCAATTTCAACAGAATTGTTGATTTTTCACTCCATCTCCAGAGAGCCAAACCAAAAACATAAAAGTTGGTTTTGGATTTTTTGGAAGTGAAACTTTCAACTTCACATAACTGTTTCAAATATATACTGTTCTGAAATAGCCTAGTTTGTTCTAAATAAAGTCAGAACTATACATTCAGTCATTATTTATTAGAAATACTTCCTTTTAATTCTCTAAAGCTATCTGATATTCAGAGTTTCCATAACAACTTGAACAGGAGATGAAATGTCAGCATTTCCCAAATAATGAAAACATTTTTTTCCAGTCCAGTGAGTTTAGCACAGCTAACCAAAACCAGTTCTTTCCATGCAGAGACCAGGTCCTTTAAACAATAATGATCGTCCCTGCCTTGTAATTCCAAAGAAACCAGCCCAGGAAAATTACTGTAACAATTTTTAATAAGATACAGAGAGCAGGCAAGACTGCCAGAACCAGAATGCCAAATGCCTTAGTCTCTTTTTATCTGTGTTGGCCAAAAGACCAAGGAATGGCTCCTTTTGCAAGTGCTGGCATAAATGTAAACTTGCTCCATACTGGACTTGTACCACTGAATCACACAATAGATGTGATTAGAATAGAATTAACAACAACAAAAAAATGCTGACACTCTTCCTGTTCAATCTGTTCCACAAGTATCCATTAAGATCCTGGTGGTTCCAAATAAATTTTATATTAGTAAAACTAAATGTTTCTCTCATATATAGGATCAGAAAGAGTGCTAGACTACCTGAGTTGAGTCTCCCATGGTCACAGACAAGCATGTTATGGATAAGGCTCAGAATAAACAACACATCCTACAACTTCAGTCTTCCCTGTAATATTTTTAGATACATTTTTCCAGAAAAAAAGTAAACAAACAAATAAACAAAAAAAACAAAAACCCACATCCAACAAAAGAAAAAACAAATTAACAAACTAAAACCAGCAAAAAGTTTTCCAGAAAAAAAGTAAACAAACAAACAAAAAAAAACCAAAAACCCACATCCAACAAAAGAAAAAACAAATTAACAAACTAAAACCAGCAAAAACAATAACCAAAAAAACCCAACCAAACAAAAAAAACAAAAAACAACAAAAAACCACCAAAAAACCAAAAACAAAAAAACCCCAGCCCAATGAACCAACCAAGCAAGCAGACAAAAACACTGCAAAAGATGAATCTGAGATGATTTGCTCCTATAATATCTTAAACTCCCCTTTCTGAGTCCAACAAGGCAAGAGGAACTTTCAACCGACAAAAAAATGAGATTAAAAATATTTAGCAGTTATTTTTTCATCATCTACGTTGAATCAGATTGCCTTAGAGACTTTTGTGTAACATAAAATAATTTCTGGAACATCCCATGCAGCTTTTCCTACCCTGCCACTGCTAGACAATTTGTAAGGAAACGTTAGCTGACCAAGATCTTAAATTACAATCAACATAAACTACTGCTGCCCTTAGGAGCTGATCTCCCCATTTTGAACTTAGATGGCTCTGGCAACGGCACACAGAGGGCAAAATCAACCATGTGCTGTACTCCTGGTGCACATCGTGAGGGGAGATAAAGGAAAAGCAAGAACATGGCTGCTAATTCACCAGCCACTGCAGTTACCTGCCCCTCCTCACGAGACCTGGGCTGAGAAAATAGAACTGCCAACTCCCTGCAGGCTTGAGACACAAGACACAGGTCATTTCTGTAAGCAGGCCGCTCCTCAAATCTGAGGAGCTCTACTGTGAGATGGAAAATTGAACTTAGCTTTGAAAAATAATATAAATATATATATCTCTACATATATCTAAATAAAGTAATGGGAAGAAGATCTATGAACATGTGCTTCAAAATGCCATTGCTAAGAATCATTACATAATGCCTTTGAACTGCTCATGCAGCAACACTGAAGGAAAACCAGTTTCAAATTGAAAATAAAGGTAGCTGATTCATGTGAGAACATCTTTAGAAAATCATAAAAATATGCACAGACCAAATATTTCACTGCTTCCTTGAAACATATTTTTGCTGCAATTTGATATTAACCTTCTTTAATTTGTGGTTATGAAGCTATTTTTCAGAAAATGTACAGAAATGCACACTGCAGAATCTTCCTTTCCAACTGAAAATACTGGCTGTGAATACAAATATTTCATTTCCCAAGTTTCCATCATTTAACCCCAGTACATTGAAACAAAAAGCAGCAATGGCACCTGATAAACAGTGGGAATAAAGGATGTTTTTGGCAATTCCAGCTGTCAGTCAAAAAAGGAGTAACACAGTTGACTCATAAAATCCCTTCATAAAGACCCAGGCTCTGACTACTGAATGAGACTCTGAAAGTAACACTAATACAGTGAATCTGGGAACTTAAATATAATTAACGTGTCTGTACTTATTAAAAGTACAAGGAGTCAGCTTCATCTGCTGAAATTGAAGGGCTTATGTACTGCATTTGTCTTATTTTTTGTGCAGGTTACCCCACTAGACTCTTAAACAGCAACAGATTCACAGGCTTCAATAAATCAAAATGAAAAGAACAAAAATCGTTTGGTGATAGAATCAGGTGTCAAAGTTTTAAAAGCATTCAGGGGCAGCATATTCTCATGCTGCTAAAACCAAAGGTGAAATTCCTGGCAGGTGAGAGAGTAAAGTTAGACTTCCTCATGGCTCCTTAAAAAAAGTATAATCCCATCACTTAAGCTTTAAATATACCCAAAGGAAGTCTTTACAGAATTTCAATTAGACAAAAAATACTTTCCTATATAATCTTTTTGAAGGTTTTCTTCATATAATTACTTTTTTTCACAAGGAAAGATTTTTTATTCATGCCAAAATGTATAGGCATTTTTAGAACTGAATTCTTAAGCCTAGAGCAGGAATGATTATGTATGATTTTATATTAACAATTTGACCTTATATGCAGAGATAGTACCTGGTATGCCGTTAAAAGTGTTCTGAAAACATGAACTTTCTTCAGGGAAACAACTCTCCATACAAATATATTCTTACTTCTCTTCAAAATTCTTTATAAATCTGTCCTTGATTTTTTAAGTCTTCAAAAATTGATTATGTTTTTATGTTTTCATAAATGTTGATATTTTGCAAGGAAAAAACTCTTTATTCTCATTTTTCTGTATATATGGCAAGTAACCACTATTTTCTTCATAAAGTGTGGTCTCAATCTACAACAATTTATCTTTATCATCCAGAAATTCTTGAAAATACAAGACACCATCTGTCTTGATTTTAAACTGACAGATAATTTAACATGCACAGAGTGAACTTCAGCAAACAAACAATACTTCATTACTAACAATTTTATAGTGGATGTTGCTACTACTTTTAAATACCTTAATTTTGTTAATAGCTAAATTTAACGGTCTGCTTGGAAGGTTGAGTTAAAAAAAACAACAAACAACTTTACTGATACATTTACTTAAATATAATAACCAGTAGGTAAACACTTGACTTGCAGTACATGACTGGCCACCTTACTCTTTCATTACATTAAGATCTGTAGATATGTATATCCACAACTGCCTCCTGGACTCTGTCATCCTAAAGAAAAGGTCATGTTTCACACCCTTCTTGCAGTTGCCACATATTCTTTCTTTCCCATACAACACATACTTTTTGTTCTGTTGTGGGGAAACAGGCTTAAAAAGCACAAGCAGGCATGTAATGAGGAAACTGATTTTCAGTCTATCACTACAAATTGGTCCATATAAGCAAATAAATTCACTTCTGTCTTACCTGTACCTCATTCATATTGCTAGCACTTGAATGACTATCCTAAGTGACATCTGGGCAATCATTCAGCATCTTATGTTAAATAAAACACTTTCACTGAGCTGGGCGTCTTCCATAAGACAAAAAGGGACATCAAGAGTTGTTCAGAAAATCTTGATTTTTCAGGAAATAAAGGGACATCAATAAAAATCTCTTCACAAAGAGGGTGGTTAAAGAGGCATCCAGGGCAGGGGTGGAGTAACCATCCTTGGAGAGACGTTCCAGAAATGCCTGGACTTAATGCTATGGTCTAGTTGACAAGATGGTGATCAGGTAAATGTTGGACTCAAAAATCTCATATGTCTTTCCCAAACTAAAAGAAATTACTGTGAAAATTACTACAACAAAACTCCAACTCCATTAACTCCCGGAAGAATCTCCAGAACTTTCAGGAAGATAGGAGAAGGAAATTGGGCAGAAAAGGTCTCTCTGCTTCTTATTTGATCCCCTCAGACCATTAGAGCTACCACACAATGCATTGCCTTTCACATCTTCTCTGCAAACCTCAAGCATAATAGCACCTAATCCCATCCTGACCTGCACCAGAGTCAGTTTAACCTTGCAGTCAGCAACCTCAGAGCCAGGCAGTACCCCTAAAATTATCACCACTGGTACAAAAAACAATGGTTTTATGAAACTGACAGAAGCATGATGCAATTCCATTTATCATATCATAAACTGAAATGCAACCAAGAAAAAATATTTTGAAGACTGCAAGGGTTTCTGTAACCACTTCATAACCACTGTTATACAAACTTTCACAGTAATCAGGGATCTGCAACAGTCCTTACCAAGTCAGGGAACATTGACAATACCTGAGTATTTTAAACAAGACAGACCACTGCCTTGTCAAATGTAGGTGGCATAGCAATACACCACCATCATCTCCGCTGCATAAACAGAAAAAAAACCAAAAACCCACAAGATTTCATAAGCATCAGGACTTTCATGGATAAAACTGCCTTAAATTCGATGGGGAATAAAAGTTTCCTCTACTGTGCTCCTTATTTTAACTGCTTTATGATGAATCTTGAAAAGTGTTTCTCATTTTAACCCAAGTATATGTATGTACATATATATATATATATACATACACAGTCTGGCCAGAAAATGAGATGGTATTTCATAACCATAAAGAGTCTCAAGAAATCACATTCTAAAAGCATTTGAAAAATAAGCATGTGAGTGCAACATAATCTTCCAAACAGTGAATGATTGAAAGCTTTATGTCTGTGTGTAGTTGTGAGGTCACATAGCAGGGGTAGCATTTAGGAAATGAATATAAAGTGTCCAATAAACTGACGTTTTTTAAATGTCACTGTATTTTCACCTGAGATTAATGACACAGAGCCCAAAGAAGCAGCTGCATTCCAGTTCCTGAACAGGAACGTCCTGAACAGGACATTCCCAAAAACAAAAAGCCAAGCTGTCTTTTGTCTTTCCCCAGATGCTGATTAGAACATCTAATTATCAACTTGAAGCTGCCTGCTTAGAGATTATATTTCAGTGACAAAAGAAGTTCTTCATTTGTTTTCTCTATTTCATTGCTTCAACAGTGATTTACAAGTGCAGTAGAACATTAGGTCTTGCTCATAGGAACACCTCTGTGTTGAATCATAGCAGCATTTTCTAAATAATACTGGAAAATATTAGTTTTCTAAAAGTGGAAATCTGCAAATAGCAGCTGTGTTTATTGTTCATTATAAACCTTTCATGTATATAATTACATTATTTATCACAACTGATTCTACTTCTCCACAAATTTATATACTACGTGTTAGTAGAAAAATCAAATTAGAAATGCAAAGAATCCATATGTTAGCTTTGCCATTTGCTTTATCTACAGTGTTGCAGATTCCCTTCTGGCTCCTAATTGATTTCATAATTTGCTTAGATGTACAAGAAACTGACTCCACAATGAGCTCCTGTGAGTCTATATTTCCATACAGTTTATCTGAAGTGTAAAAATTAAGTTACAGGTATTTGAGAAAACTCCCGCAGTGTAACAGGAAACACTGTTTAAAATCAATTGGCAGACTAATAGCAAAAAACTTTTTGTTTCATTTACGATTCAATATTTTACTATGGTAAAATAACCTGGATCTCATAAACTGGCTGGGCAGGACCATACTTCTCTCTCTTCTGTTGAGGCTCAGTCAATAAATTTCAAATGCAACTCAAAAGTATTTCTAGACTCCTAAGCTAACTGTAAGACTGTTCTTTTAGCAGCTTTCCCACAATTTCCTTTTCTCTCTGAAAAAGAAGCAGAACTGTTAGGCAGTGGAAGCCAGATCTCTGGCACCATTTTGTTAGTGAACAGTCTGCTGTCTCTCTTCAACATAAGGGACAACACTGTAAAAGAAGGCTTGAGAGATGCAAAGGCAGCAACCTAAAAGAAAGCATGGGCTGAGAGACTAAGGAAAAGCCATACAATGGAATTTCAGATTTTTAGCACATTGAAGTTTTAACATAGTCTGTTATTCTTTCCTTTTACATTAACTTCACAACAACCCCACCTCTGTTGTCATTAAAAAAGCTTAGCATTTTCTGCATGAGAAACCGTTTCCTCCCATCTGGTCTGAATTTGTTTCTCATTAATTTCCATTTCTGCTTACTTGTCATATTTAAATTGGGCTATCATTACAGATTAAGATGGAACAGATTCACCAATTACTGGGCCACAAAGAAACTGCCCTCTCTATATTTGTTTCAAGTGTTTTTTGACAACACTCTTCCATGAAGTCTCACTATGATGGTTTGATCTGTTTGTATTAGATATAAACTTGAATTTCCTCAGCATCAAAAGCCAGGTTCCCATCACACCTAAATTTCAGCAATGTTTTCCTTTAGTAATAGACCAAATTGGGAAACCAGAACGGCATTTCAGATTTGGCCTGTAAATCTCAAGCTACTTGTTCTAGCTGTCTGGTCTGATCCTAAAATATGTGAATCTCTGAAGCATAAGCAGACCTAGACATTTTTTCATATGTATATTTTATGTGCCTCAGAGCACAGTAAAATTTTACTTATTTGATTACTTTTATAATGTACTTATTTAATCCTTACTTAAAGGATTTAATTTACAGCAGACACATTAAGTATATTTTGCTCTTCCTGACCACAGTTGCTTTCTTTTATTTTCAACTTGCCTCCATTTCATTCAGGGTTTTAAATCTCATCTTCTTGCTCATTCAAAATCCAAAGTTTTCACTACCATTTCATCACTGTGTCCCTTGTATTGATCCAGGAGAGAAGGCATCAAAAAAGAAAGCAGAAGGCAGTAGTAGCTACCATTGAAATATAAAACCATCTATATTAATAACTATATATTATATCAATATAACCTGATATGTCGAATTTATTAACTTTATACGTTGAGTTATCTAACTACAGAATATTTTAGAGGTAGATCATTATCATTAATACAGTGTTAATGTTTGGGAAATTGGATCCAAAAAATCCTTTGAGTATGCAACTCTTTTTCACAAACTGAAAATTTTACAACTACCTTTCTTAATATTTTACTGTATACACTCCAATTCTCAAGAATCTTCTCCTACAGTTGTTTTACAAAGTAAATCCTATGTGGAATGGCTGAGGGAGCTAGGGTTGTTTAGACCAAAGAAAAGGAGGTTCAGGGGAGATGTTATTACTCTGTTTACTACTTACCCACAAAGTTTTACTACTTCTCCACAAAGCTAGCTTTATCACAATCTGTTCCTGTAAAAGGACACAAGCAGATAACCCATCTCTGCACTCAGGGATATTTCCTAATTGATTCAAATTCTTTGGAACAGATTCAAGAACATAAGCCTTGTGAAAGTATCCTCTCCTAAATTTGCTGATTATAGTAAATCAGGAGGAGTTTCTGTCTCCCTCAAAGACAGGCCCTGCAGAGAGACTTACAAAAACTAAAGGGATAGACCATCACCAGCCTTATGAATTTTAACGGGGGCTATTGCCAGATTCTGTACCTGGGACAAAGCAGCCTTGGACAGACTGAGAAAAGAGAGGCTGGAGAGCAGCACTGAAGAAAGGGACTTGAGTTTCCTGGTCAATGACAAGGTGAACATGAGCCAGCAGTGCCCTGGCAGCCAGGAGGGCCCCGTGCCCTGGGAGCATCAGGCACAGCATCACAGCCGGGCAAGGGAGGGGATTGTCCTGCTCTGCTCTGCACTGGGGCAGCCTCACCTCCAGTGCTGGGGGCAGTTCTGGTGCCACAACACAAAAAAGACATTGAGCTGTTAGAGAGTGTCCAGAGGAGGGTAACAAGGCTGGTGCAGGGCCTTGGGGTGAAGCCGTGTGAGGAGTGGCTGAGGTCACTTGGTCTGTTCAGCCTGGAGAAGAGGAGACTGAGGGGAGACCTCACTGCAGCTACAACTTCCTTGTGAGAGGAAGAGGAGGGGCAGACACTGATCTCTGCTCTGTGGTGACAGTGACAGGACCCAAGGGAATGGTCTGAAGGCCTGTCAAGGGGTGTTTAAGCTGGGTGTTAGAAAAGCATTCTTAACCCACAGGTTAGTTGGAACAGGCTCTCCAGGAAAGTGGTCACAGCACCAAGCCTGACAGAGTTCAAGAAGATTTTAGACAGTGCTCATGGGCACATGGTGTGACTCTTAGCGCTCAGAACCATCAGTTGAATTTTGATGATGGTTGTGGATTCTTTCCAATTATCAATAATCTTTTCTTCTATGATTGATTAATATGTCCAGCCCCATAGACATTGTAATATCCAGTCTGAGATGTACTAAAGACACCTTGATACCAAAATACACAACACAAAAAAGGGAGTAAGTTTTTTAGCAATGGATTAAATTAAAAACCATCCCAGGGATGGTTCCATTGGATGATTGGAGACATAGTTATATATAAAAACCAAACAACATTGACAGACCTAAAATTTTACTCTGTGAAGCTGACCGTGCTGGGCAGTTTGCCCTATCCATACACTTAAAAAGTCAAAGGGATTGCCACTTGTGGACAGAGCCAAAGATATCTTAGCCAGGATCCATTATACATAAAATCAGTGGAGCTGCATTACAATCACTTTGCAATTCTGTTTATTCATTTTGGCTTGGAAACAATTCTTGTTTATAGAAGATCTGTATCCACACTACTTTAAAGAGCTACAGAGGTTTGATACACAAGCTGGAAGAGAATGCAATTCTCACATACAACAAAATGTGTAAGATCCTGAGTTATCTCCTCAAGTGCAGAGGGAAAATATCTCCAAGGACAATGCAGCAGAGCACTAGCCTGGTGCAAGACAGAGGGAGAGACTGTTCTGTGTACAAGAGAACTCATTTGGTTCAAGGCTCTGCTCATTTTCTCTGCATGAACATGACGGGTTTTAGTGCCTCAGACCACTGACAGCCAGTGCTCCCATAAGCATAAGGCTGCCACTGTTCAGAACTCACATATATCTAACATAAACATATTTCAGGATGCTGATATAATACAAAAATACAATATATAAGCAGTCAGATAGATTATCAGAACAGTAATCCAGCTGTATTTGAAGCACTTAATTACTTTAAAATTTTCTGTGAAAATTTTAAATGTTAAAATTTTCTGTGAATATTTACAAATTGACCCATTTAATAACCACCATATCATCAGAAAATTAGTTGTGGCAAAACACATCTCAGTAGCTGCCTGAAACACAGTAGTTTCCTCTTATAGCTTTAAAACTGTAATACTGTTAAACATACATATATCAGGAAGATATATGTCAGCCCACCCAGAAAAAAAAAAAAGAGCAAATTGCTGTTAACTAGAATTAAAGCATTTAACCTTCATTTATTCCTTTTTTATGTCTTTTGGAAAAATATGACTTTCATGTTACTGGTTTTCAGCAAATAACAGATTTTACAGTTATTTTGTATAATAAAATTCTACTATTACCTTTCCATCTTAAAAAACCACAATTTTTCTTTCTCATACATATTTTCTTATACCTGTTCAGAAATCAAGATGTCTGAGTAGAGTGCTGTGGCCTGAAGGGAGAATAACATTTAGCCGAAGACACAAAAAGAAAAGGAAAGCCACTTTCATAAGGTTACCTGCATCTATCTTTTTTGACTTGAGATGCATACTGGAATCTGACCACTTTTCCTCACTAAAAACTACCTGGGACACAGACAGCTTCCTCAAGTACTAGAAAAATAGCTTCATGGCTTGCAGCAAATAGTGACAATACTCATCCAGGAAACAAAATCCCTTTGCCTAAATTACCTTACCAAAGGCTTCAATTGCAGTTACCAAGAACCACTCAGAAAATGTTAGACCAGGGCAAAGTCTAACAATTAATGAAATTGCTGCAACTACTGAATTTTTCATTATGACTCCCTAAATCTACTGGTGAGCAGCACCCAGCCCAGGAGGACTAAAGCCTCTTCAAGAAATCTTACTAGGATACCTTAACTTCATGCATAGACTTGACGGTCTTCAAAAAAAGATGCAATTGAAGACATCCAAAAGCTGCTGTTTATCTTTTACTAAGCAGCTCACCTGCATTCATCATCAATACTTCTGACTGCAAATGTAAGGTGCAAAGAAGATATGTCATAAAAATAAATACACATATGGTTTTAAAAATAATGTGGTGTTTAAATAGATCTTATTGGATAAATTTTCAAAGCAATGAACAAGTTGGAAAAATCTGGTGCTTCTGGAAAATGTTTTTCATCTCCAGTCCTTAAGGATTCCTGCAGCATTAAATTCTCAGAGCAGATGTCTATGGCAACTAGAGCTAACAGCAACATTATCTCTAGCCACAGCATTCAAGATTACAGCTCTTCTAATTAATAGTGACTATTTAAACTAAATCTAGCAGCATTCAAATGAATTTCAGACACATCCACAAGGTTAAACACACATATTCTAGTGCAACGGTATGTGCTCTTTCCAAGAGAGGAAACAGATGTGACTGGAAGATGTAAATCACAAGTGGGTTTATGGATCGATCCTGCATAGAGACCAGCTGTTATCTGTCCACAAGCCCCAAGATAAACTTACCTAACAGACTAATATTTTCAAAATCTCACTGTCAAGACACAGCACCATTGGTCTGCTACCCAAATGTATCTTCTTCTACTACTCTGTCCCCCACAATCCTTATTGAGAACCCATTCCTTTTGAATGTCCCTTCATAAGGGGATCCTCCTCTCATCCCATTATCTCTTACTATGAAAGAGAAAAAAATCCCAGTTGATTCCTGGACTATTTCTTAAGCAGGAATTAAATCCATCTGTTTGAATAAACAGAATAGATAAGAATGCTTTGTTTGTACATCCTATATTGCAAACAGCTGTGATGAAGAACTGTGATGAAGAGCTTTCCTTTTCAAACTTTGATAGAAACCTCTATCTGAGTTTTCAGATATCAGTGAGATATTTGATGTCTGAGTCAGTACAGATATCATTCAGTGGTGATGGGATAACCTGTCGAGATCTTTTGAAGAGAAGTTAAATAAAATGCTCCAGTCATTTCTCAGAAAGAGTGATCTAGTTCTGCTACCTACATTATGGCTACCTACATCTTTTTCCTTTCAAGATTGAAATTACTTTTGTACAAATATTTCTGTGACAGAGAAATTCTTGTCAACTTCAGAGTCAGGCAGAAACCCAAATAAAAAAATATCTCTATTAAATCAGAGAATTATAAGAAGCTATTAATAGGAATCATTTGCTGCTGATACACTACACAAAAATTAGCTACCACTGGACTTCAAAATGAGTGTCCAACTTATTCATAGGTGATCACAATATGTAGAAAGAAAATTAAAACAGGAGATCCAAGAGAGCTGCCATGTTAGTTCTCATTTCCTATTTTGCCAAGAGGAAGTACTCTAATTTCTCTTAAACTTGATTGATAAAACAATGAAAAAATGCTATAGAAAATTCTAGAAACATTTGACTTCAGAAAAAGCAGCAATGATTTTGTAGTTTGGATTTGTTGGTTTTTAGTTGTTTGGGTTTTTTTCTTTGCTGGGTGGGTTTTTTTATAGTACTTTTAAGTTTTAGCACATCATTTTACCCCTGGTTTGCAGAGTATTATTTCCTTCCTGCTCTGATTGCTATTGTTCACATTACTGAATTCTTCAGGAGCTCTGGCCAGCACTAAAGGAGTATTGCTGCCTTGCAATCTGGTGTTGAAGAGTAAGTACAAGACAATAAAAAGTACAATGCTGCTCCAGAGATTTAACTTTGCTCAAAGTAAATTGCTCCAAGTTATAAATGGGATATAATACGGTAAGAATGTAATACAGCAATTGCATTATCCCAATTTTGTCTGTGGTGACCACAGGCATGCTCCCTTCTTCCCTTCCTGTTCCAACCTGTGGTCTATCCCCTAGGTCCACATGGAGAGATGCAGTAATCAGCAGTTCACCTTCCACAGCAATCGGTAGGAACCAGAGGACAATTTTTTGCCTGTAACACAGCTAAGACTATAGCACTGCTAAGATTCAGACCCATATCACCTATGCCATAGTTCTGTACTTCTGTGTCAATTAGCAATCACCAAGTTTCCTCTTCATAAATTAATGGATGCAAGCTTTCTGAAACACAGCAGTTAATTCAGGAATGAGCACTTACATCAACAGAGGGTTTAAAACGCAAATGTTGAATGAATATTTTAAAGAAATACACTGAGGCAAAATGAGATGGTATTCAATCTTGTTGTACTATTCCAATTTCTACATTATGTTCTTCTATCTACAGAAAAATCATGAGGAAAAATATCCATTTGGAAAGCACAAAATCACCCAACTACCCCTCTATGTTTCATTTAGAAAATTAGATTTCCTTTGTCATTTACACTGAAAAAAATCTGCACGAGGGTATTTTACTACAGGGAGCTAGATGAAGAAAAACTTGCGTTCTTCAGGGTTATCAAATCAACCTCTTAGACCAGTACAGAAAGCAAATTGGAGCAAGTTGTTTTTGTAGTGTGTCAAAACTGCATTGTGGCTCATTGACTGTCCACAAGTAAACTTCCATTCATCCCTGGGAATAATAGTTGATACTTAAGGTAGGAATACAGTTATCACTGTTGCTTTGATTCCTAAATCTTAATACATTTTGACCTTCAGACAAAGAACTTTCTTTCTCTGGTGGATAATATATTAACTTACAATTTTCTCATAGTTCTAAGTGACAAGTAGCTTCATTTCTTGGCCTGTGCTTCTTTTAATAAGAAACTTCTAATTATTCATATAATAACTAGTCATTTTGATATTATCTGGAGATATTCCACAAATCTAGGACTGCTTGGAAAGTCTGTATCTTTCTTTACAAAAACTGATTACCCCAAAGTTTGAATTACCCCTCAGAGTCTCAGCTGCACATGGCTAACAGACATCCACTCTCAAGGTAAGTGCAAATATACAGTCATGCAGGCATGAATGGCTCATAGATTGATAACCAACAGCACACTTACCTACCCAGTTCTTTTTTCTTCTACGTCCTCTAAGTCAATATTTGTGAAGAAGCTTAATAAAACATCTCAAATATGGAAGGGGCAAAAAGCCAAATAACAACACCAAAATTTTATTTATTCCCAAATACTTGGTTTTTAAAGCAGTAATATATTTTTTGGGACTGAGAAATCTAAAGTTTTCTCTGGAAACAAGGGCAGACAGACAATTTGTTAGGAAGTGAAATTGTCCTTTTGCATTCCTCGTTGTTCAAAGTCACAAGTACCAATAAACTATATATGCTTAAAATTGCTTCTGAATTTTTTTCTGTCAAAAATTGCTGACATTCTGACATTTTCTGTCAGAAATTTTTTTTTATGAAATAGAGAGAAGAAGAAACTGCATAGCCATTCCAACTGCAAGAGCTCTAGTGCTTCTGACATAAATTTAAAAATGATAATACTAAAGCATGTGCATCCCAGCAGGGTGCCACCAGAGACAGAGACAAGGAAGAATTCATGAATATAAATATCTCATGAGCACCAGGACTATTTAGTGTTCATATCCTTATGTTAAGCAAAGTGAAGAAGCAAAACTGGAAGTAAACAAACATAACATCTCTTAGACTCACCATTTATGCAGGGGCAAAACTACATCTTGTACATAATTAACTTATTTTTAAATTGCTGTGATCAGAGTTCCAAATGCAACAATGAATATTGCACAAGTAAATCTTGACCCTATATAAAGTTCCTGCAATGCCAATTAAGAAGTGTGAAGTTTCTGCATGACATCTTTGATTTCATAATCAGGATCCTCATACCAGGACACTTTGATGACCCAGCATCTTATTATCATATGTGGAAAAGAATTAAATGCCTCTTAAGCCCAAGGTATTCAAATTTGCAGTGAGTGCATTAAAATAAATGAAACATAACAGTCTGTATAAATTCATCCGAAAGACAGATCCTTAAATTAGGCAAAACTGGTAGAAGAAGGGCGTACAAATTCACTTCTGAACTGCTATTTCTGTTGTCAGCTGGCACAAAGAGGCGGAAGTTTCACAAACAAGAATTTAGCCAGAAAATTTAGCCAAGTACAACTCAGTGAACATTTTCCAGACTCAGTGTTTTGTGATAAGTTGAAAGGATCACAATGTTCTTTTTAGTCGTATTAGAGTAACTAATTTGCCATACTCCCAGCTGATGTGCCAGGTTTTATCCTAAACTCAAACACCTGTGAAGAGGATGCTCCAATATAGCTCATGTGTTGGCTTGGCATTCACACTGTTCCTTATTCCAAAGTCAGAGAAATCACGCAAAAGTGAGCTTTACTCAAATTGCATGAAAACCCTATTTATTTTAAGCATGATCTTATGAAGCAGGCAGATTTTAGCTAATCCCCTCTTAAAAGCGTGTTTTGGTGTTAATTCTATAAGGTTGTAGTGTAACCACGTCTAAAACTAAGGTTGGATATCATCCAACCTTAAATTCCTTCACAGCAAAGTAACCACTTTCTTTCTACCCAGCTCTTAACTGACAGAATCACTTATTGCTGCTTACTTTAGTAGAGAACTGCTTGTACTGGAAAAATTTTCTTTTCTACATTAATATTATCTCCTCTAGTTTAAACTACTCTTCTTGCATTGTTTTTCATAAAATTATCAGTTTTGCTTCTTGGCTGCTCTTCTGATCATTATCTAATCTCTTCATCTCCTTTGTATGAGTGGTGTCAAAAAGCCACACACATACAGCTGAAGCTTCTCAGTTACCAAGCCCAAGAATTTTCATTCAGATTTTAAATACTACATCAGTTAGTACTACCCAAATAATCTCTTTTTTTTCTCCCAACTACATGGCATCAGTTTGTCTTTGTGTACAGTCTACTGTAAAAGCCTGATCCTTTCCTTCATTGCAAATTGCAAATCTGTTTATACTCACATGCACCATTGACCAGCAATTGCAAAAATACTATTGTAAATTATCCACTGATTGATTGTCACTGCTTTTGCAGCTGATCACGGAGGAGTTTGGTTTTCCCTTTTTCTTTATTTCTACAATATAATTTCCCAGTTGAAAGAAATAAAAAATAGCCAGCTTATCAGTAGCAATAAACAAACACAGCTAGTGTATACCTCGATACAACAAGGCAATGCAAGGTCAGAAAGGCAAAGTCATAATTCATTTTATATAGTGCTGGCAATAACCCTCTTGGAGCACAAAGTCCAAGCTGGAAGTCCCTGCCTATATGGGATGCTTTTATGGGTTTTTAACAAATGATTAAAGGTAATTAGCTGTTCGGAGAACAGTATCTAACTGTAGATAATTTTTAACTCAAGATTCACCAATTCTTGGGAGGACTGAAGTCATCTGCCATTTTAGCTAGCACATCTGATATGCACTGATAAATATTGTTCGCAAATTCCCTGTATTTATCATAATGGCCTCCCTCTGGGCCTGGTGTTGGGATCAGTGTTATTTAACATCATTGTCAGCCATGTGGACAGCATAATTAACCCCACCGTCAGCAACGCTCCCAACAGCACCAAACCATGTGGTGCTGCCAACACACTGCAGGGACAGGATGGCATCCAGAGGGACCTTTACAACCTGAGAGGTAGATTTGTGCAAACCTCATGAAATTCAACAACTTCAAGTGCAGTGTCCTTCACCAGGACTGGGACAATCACAAATGCAAATACAGGCTGGGCAGGGAATGGAGCAGGAGCAGCCCTGGGTGGAAGAATTTTGCAGTGTTGCTAGGCAAGAAGCTCAACATGAGCCAGCAGTGTGCACAAGCAGCCAGAAACCCAACATATGTTGGGCTGAATCAAAAGCAGCATGGCTTGCAGGTAGAGGGAGGGGATTCTGGTCTTCTACTTGGCCCCTGTGAGACCCCACTAGGAGTGCTGTACCCAGCTCTGTGGCCTCTAATATGAGAAGGATGTGGACTTCTTAGAATGAGTCCAGAGGTGGGACATCCCTCCTATGAAAACAACCTGAGGGATTGGGGTCGCTCAACCTGGAGAAGAGAAGGCTCCAGGAAGACCTTATGGCACCTCCCAGTACTAGAGAGGGAATTTTGCAAGAATATGCAGTTATAGGAGAAGAGGAATGGCTTTAAACTGAAAGAAGATGGGTTTACGCTAGATCTCAGGAAGAAATTCTTAGCTGTGACAATGGTAAAGCATTGCAACAGGTTGTTCAGAGAAATTGTGGCTACCTTATTTTTGTAAGTATTTAAGGCCAAGCTGGATGGGGCTCTGAGGGCCGGTTTAATGCAAAATGTTCTTGTTCATTGCAGGAGGGTTGAAACTAGGTGGTCCTTAAGGTCCCCTCAAACCACTCTTTGATTTTCTGATTCTATATTTAGAACCCCAAATAGTGCAGGACCTCCACACCACACACAGCATGCTGTGCAGACGCTATCTTTCAAAGAAATTCCTGTAATTTGGATCATTCAGGCTATCATAGGATTTTCTTATAGGGAATTATATTCACTATCATTTATTCACCCTTCCTATTCTCAAGCAGGAAGGATGTTCACATGAGAACTTCTTGCTGCACTGTTAGGTACAGACAGGGACAGACAAGTGATGTAATCACTAGCACCCAGTGGAAACAGTCTTCTTTTAACAAATGATTCTCCATTACAGTGAGCTGGCTGCATTCATCCTGGAGCCAGGGAAGTTGTGCAACTCAGCACAGCCCTGAAGGCCCAGCTGTGCATTCAGCACAGTGCACCTAGTCAGGGTAACTCTTACATGCAGTAAAAGTTACTCAGTATGCAATGGTCTTCTGGCCAGGCTTTGGCTAGTATATAGGCAAGGTATTATAGAGGGCTATGATGGAAAAAATATTATTTTGTTTCCTGAGGATCTCAAAAGAACGGTGTTGCAACACCTTATAAGCCTGTAAAATTTTCTCCATTTCTTCTCAGTAACATCAAAAAGAATCCTGACTCCTTTCCTAAACATTCTGCTATACTTTGCAGAAAGCAAAATGACTTGGGGTTTTATCACAAACATTAATATAGCACAAAAAAAGGAACAAGAAACACTACTTGACCAACCTGCAGTTAGATCTGAAATTAAATAATTGGTAATTAATTTCCCTAACAGCAATTAAAGCATAGTGCAATTTATTCACAATGGGAATTTGAAGGAAAACCATCCTGCCTGCCTTTCCCAGAGCCCACATTCAGCCCATCATTGCAGAGCTTGAAGCACTACAGCTGAATCTGCATGAGTGCTTTGGATGGGCAGGGAAGCAGTTTCAAAGCAAATCCCCCTATCTCCAAATGCCAGGCCAGACCACAGAGCAGCCTGGGGTTGCTTCCTCTTGGAAATTCTGTACCCAGAATTTCCTCTCCATGTGCACACCCAAAGTACTCAGATCCCTTTTTAGGTGCTTGAAGATTTCTAACAGTTCATCGCTCCCTAAGCTGTTGCAGTCACTGTAGGCAGCACTTTCCCTAGGAAATAGCTTAGATAGAAACCTCCTCTATTTAAGAAAGTGAGGAGACCTCTGGTATGTGCTTGACACAGACCCATTTGGCTAGATTTCGTCTTTGTGTCAAACACTGATTGATTAAACATGCCCACAAGTGAAAACACGCCATGTGTGCACTAGTTGATAAAGCCCTGTGGGAAGGCAGTTACATCAGATGTAAACTTCAGCTTTGGTGTCACAGAAACATCCTCCAAATTAAAATCCTGCTGATTTGAGGCAGGCTGGTTCTACCTGCTGTTGACATATTCTTATGCAAGGCACACAATGGGGAAGGTGAAATAGCTGCCTTATACATCTGTGCTAAAACAGCTCCCTAAAAACCAGTGTTACAAAATCTGCAAAGCAAGGGCATGTAACAGGCAGTTGGCCTAATGGAGGGAAAAGACGGTCAAGAGGCATAGCTATTAATTCATTAATATAGGAGTTCTTAAAAGATGGGCTACATCTTAAAAATTTTACAGTATAAATAACTTTAAAATCTGCCGCAAAAGCTAAGCTTAATTAATGTATTATCACACCTTTTCTCCCCTCCCTGACATTGAGGACTCTGTCCCACGATTAGTGCCAAGTGACTGCTGTGCCCAAAGTAAAACAATTAGGTTCCTGTGCTACATCATCAATGATGGTGCCTCGCTTTTGTAGTTTATAAAAGGTCCTGAGAATTTTCTGTCATTTGATTCTGGGATCAACAAAAGCTGTTGAGAGAGACCTGCAAGTAAGGTACCTTTAATTTTTCTTTTCTTTTGAGGATGTTATTTAAAAGTATTCCCACCTCACTCAGGCTTTCCCTTTCAGTAGTACTATGCCAAAAAACTCATAAAAAATAAAGGACTTGCAAATATTGTACTTATGAGGTAAATGAAACATTTAATGTGTGATATAATTTAACACTCATTCTTCATTTAAAACTTTCATGTTACAGTTTTTAGTATGAGTTTTCTGATTTTATTATGTTCTGCTCAGTACACAAAATAATAAAATACTTTACTCAGTGTCTTGTCTTAAATTTTTCATTAAGTTTCTGCTTTTCTCTTTTACAGCTATACACCTGAGTCAAAGCATCTTACCAAAATGCCCTTAAAATCTCTGAGCCAGAACTATTATTTCAGCCGGTTTCACAGATAAGCCTGGTTTAATTACAAATTAAGCTACGAACTAAAGCACAAAACCCTAAGTGCTGGGTTGTTCAAAACCAGCTACATTTCCATCATAATTTCATCTGTTATAGAATGTAGATTTCAAAATCAAGAAAAACTCCTACAGTTCTTGACTGTCAGAGAACAATTAAATATCAACCCTCAAATCAAAAACTAGAATTTAAAATTCCTTTCACTTCAGCAGGAGTTTTGTGAGCATAGTGGTTGCAGTCCAAGGACCTCACTTAGTTTTCAGTATAGTCTTCATGTCTGAAGTAAAACAAAGTCTTTTATTAGTAACATCCAGGTCCAGATCCTCTGATAGGTTCTGTGTCTCATGTACAAAAACCAACATCCAGCTCAGCAACACAGGTGCACAGGTAGGAAACAAAACACAACTGTACACATTTCTGCATTGCCAAATAATTGACTACCACATAAGCATGTTTAATATTCGCACCCTTAACGGTTTATTTTCCTAAATAATTGAGTATTCCAAGTGTTAATAGTTAATAAGTCAGAAGCATTTGCATTTTCCAAAGAATGTAATTAATTTCTAAAGAGATAAATGCTGAGATAGTTCCCCAGAGCCTCATTCTCCTTTCCCAGATGCTGGTATACACAGGGAGAGTACAAATTCCCAAACTGCAGCAAATAACAAGTGAGACTAAGAGTTTCATTTGCAGAAATACAACTCACAAAAAAGAGGCTCATCACGTTATGGTGGAGTAGTGAAAGAAAGTTTACAAAAACTTTCACAGACTCAAATGCTTTAACTGCAATGTAATGAGTACTCCATATAGGATAAAGACAGTGAACCTGACTCTCACTTTGGAAAACACTTAATGCTTCTAAACCAGTGGAGTTATTTCCTATTTAGATTAGATGATTAGAGGTTAGAAATTAGAAGCAATCACAGTGAAATGCAAAAATGTATTTGTGATGTATTTTTTCAAGTGACACACATGCATTATCAATCAGACAAGTCTGAATTGTTCAATAACTGATTGATATGTGCAGATAACCCTGCTTTGCACTCAGAGACCAGCCTGTGCCACAATGTCAGTTTCAGGGATATATATACAGCCCATTGTTCTCAAATCACTTCCACTTTGACTTCTGCTCTTCCCATCTGTCTCCAGGCTACAGTTTACAAGTTTTCTGAACTTGCAAGCACATTACGTATGCTCTTACATCTTCATTTACAGAAGTATTAAATAATCTGTATTTTTGCTTCATCTGGGACATCTCAACCCTTTTGTGCTCCAAAACCTCTGACAAATAAGAAAGACACCATAAAATAGTGGCATGACGGTATTATAGTTTTGCACTAAATCTCTCCTTGATTCAGTAATTCTGCAAAAGAAATAGTGTTGTGCTGCAAAGAGATTCCTGTCTATAATTAATATTTGATGTAAAAATACAAAATTAAATTCTAGTTAGAAAATTAGAAGATTAGAAATCTAAATTATTAGAAGCTTGGAATTTTTTTTCCTACTCTAACGTGGAGTTTTATAGCACATTTCCAGGTAGACTAGACATTTATTAGCTATCTGATCCCTTCCTGTAGACTTCAAATTTTCTTAAATTTTCTTTCTTTGAGGTTGAATTAAAGAAGAGTCAAACAATCCAGCCTACTACTGGAGGCACTATTTAATTGATGTTCATATACACTAAGTGTTACATTATGATAAGCACCCTAAAAAATGTATTGGGTGTCTCAGCCACTGGAGTCTCAACTGCCTCTGTGCCACAATTTTACAAAATAGGGGTAACAATATCCCGTCAACTTTTGGGAATTTTGATAAGGTTTGCTGGTGCTCAGGATTCACCTAAATACTCTAAAGACCTGTATTAGCATTTTTTTAATCAGCATTTGAATATTATGCAATAATTACCTATATACTTAATATAGAAATAACTGAATAACTGCTCATGAGACATGCATTGCCCATTCTGTTCAGCTGATAAAGAGCTGAGGAGAGAAAGGAAAACAGAACAGAAAGTCAGACTAAGGTTAGATACTCCCTGTTAGCGCAAGAACATGGGGAAAAAAAGAAAAAAAAATATAAAATCTGTAAAAATAACTTTGATCCAGCTACATTTGAGGACCAGACTTTGCAATATCAAGAAATGTTCTTTTCATGCCATAAGAAATAAAAATTTAGCACCACATGGTAAAAAACAATTGATAAGACTGCACAATCTAGTCATTAGAATCACGTTTCTAAATCAGATTTATTTCATATGCAGTAAAGGCCAACACGGTCCTCTATGTTCATACAGGAATTAGTATTTTTGGTAATGATAACTTTTGATAACAAAGTTAGACTACTTCATCTAAGTTCAAGTTTATCATATCCAGCTTTCATATCAGATCATACATGGCTCTCCAGTTCACATTTTTATTCAACGAATCTAACAAATGCAGGTTGCAGTTCCTCACCTTAAGGAAAGATAGGGCCAAATGCCAATGTTATTGATGATAAGGAAAGATAAAAAGTACATTTCATTTTCTCTCAATGTGTTTTTCTCTGAGCCCTTGATCTTTCCTTGTGATAAATACTGATAACACCCTACATTCTATTATGGAATTACACTTGTGTTGTCCTCATTAATTAAGCCTGTGTAAGATTCAACCACGTTTTATCTGCTTATGTTTGTTTCGACTGGGGTAGAGTTAATTTTCTTCCCAGTCGCTGGTATGGAGATGTATTTTGGATTTGTGCTGAACACAGGGTTGATGATACAGAGATGTTTTTGTTACTGCTCAGCAGGGCTTACACAGAGCCAAGGCTTTTTCTGCTGTTCTTGCATCATGCTGGTGAGGAAGTTGGGGGAGCATGAGAGGTTGGGAGGAGACACAGCTGGGACAGATGACCCAAAGTGACCAAAGGGATTTCCAGACCATGTGACATCATGCTCCGTACATAAAGGTGGGGGGAAGAAAGAGAAAGGGGGGAGTGTTTGGAGTCATGGCATTTGTCCATCCAAGTAAGCACTACACATGAAGGGCCCTGCTCCCCTGGAGATGGCTGAACACCTGCCTTCCCGTTGGAAGCAGTGAATGAATTCCTTGTTTGGCTTTGCTTGTGTACATGGATTTTGTTTTCTCTCTTAAACTGCCTATATGTCAACCCAAGAGTTTTCTAGCTTTCATCCTTCCAATTCTCTCCCTAGTCCTGCTGATAAGGGATTGAGGAAGAGGTTAAATCATAACTGCCTCAGTTCTGCACTGAACTTTTTTGTTGTACAGAGGTAGGTAACGCGGAATTTTGCTTTTCTTTTAACAGGCAATATTTGCTTTAAAACTGTTGAACAAAAGTGAAGATCACATGAGCTAAAAATCAGAAATAAAGACAAGAAATCTCAAAAAAAGAGTCCAAATTTGGAGAGCTGAAAAAAAAAACTACTCTCACCATCAATGGTCTTGTTTCTGAGGAAAATATTTATTCTCTGTGTCAGCAAAAATAGAAAAAAAATAAGAGACCAGTTGTCATTAGAAGTTAAGGTAGAATATTTGACATTATCTAAAGATGCTTTACAGTCCATTGCTTTAGCAAACATGTTACAAACACACTTTCTGTAGTATACATTTCAAATACAAATTGTTCCTTACTAAGCCCATTTGAGTTTCAAAGATATCAATGCATTAACAAAGGTCTTGTAAAAAAGTGAATTAATATAAGTTTCTTGAGGCGTTAAAATATATGATAACGAAACAGAATACATCAAATTCCAGAGAAGTGTTTCCAGTCTTAAGTAAATGAGTTTCCCTCTGTCCTCATAGCAACTGTAACTTCAGCCTCCAGCAGGCTCCATGACACAGCCCTAAGACAACACACTGACAAAAATGTGAGAAAAAACCCATACAAACACCTTCAAATAAACAAGAGATGTTAATGACCTACTGTTTAGATATCACTTACTTTCCCATGTTTTGCATCCTGCTATCCTGAGCAAATTCAGAGCAAATGTTTCCTGCCAATCCACAGTCCTACACTTAAGAAAGCTCTGGGACCAGAAGCATTTCAGAAGGAAGTGAATACAATATTCAGCAACATAATCCTGTCTGTAAAAAAGGGGTTTCAACAATGATTTGGCTGAGTTGAGCCTTGTAGGCACTGCTCCATATGAGGGCTGGTCCTGTGATGTGTGGTCCCAGCCACAGCACTCAGTGCTTCATGCCATAGAGAAGCACTTCACCAAAACACACACACTACCACTCATCTGCCCCCTGCCCACACAGTGCAAAGGAAGACCTTTTCTAACCCTCATGCTCCTCTACAGTTGAAAGATATGTCTCCTTTCTAAACAAATCTTCCTGTCACACAGTTGGTGAGTTAGCTGCAAGATCCCTCCAGCTTCAAGAGAAAGCGGATTTCCCTTAGGACTGCAAACTGTACATTCTCCTCATACGGTGTCCAGCTTCCAAAAGTGTTTTCTTTCATGTTTGTAACCACTGCTATCTTTAATATACTGTGTATCAGTAGCCATACATAGAAAAGTCACAAAAGATTCCCACATCTTCCTGAAACATTCAATATAATTATAAACCTAATAAAAAGCTGTCAGCATCATCTTTTTATCATTGGCTGACAGATGTAATCCTGCTCTTTTCACAATCATCTGTGAAATTCATAGATTTAAGAGCACGAGATGCAAAAAATACCAAGGATTGACAAATTATTCAATCTGCTTCTTTCCCTCTCAGCCCCATATACATAAATCTCTGTATCTCTGATTAAAAAGGATGATTAGGAGCATCTCTGATTAAGAAAACGCCAAGCTGCAATGAGACCTTCAAACACTTTTTCAGCTGTCTCTTTCCTCAGTACATTTTACCTGAATGTTGAACCTCATTCCTAACTCAATATTCAATTTTGGAACTGACTCAGACCCTGAGAAATGTGATCCAGTTTTGATGTGGGTCTCACTTTAAGAAGTAGTCTGCAGTACATAACCTTTCAAGGTCTTTTCTACCCTAAATTAATCCTATGACTTTACATGCCTATCTTTACGCTCCTCTCATCTTTCCTTTGTTACAGATGCCAAATGTTCCATTTAATTCAAGATCACCGGCTTGGAAGGAAACATTCACTTCTTTCACTCCAAACATAAATTGGAAATATCTGCTGAGTCTAAATGCCCCTAAAAACCCAACAAATGAAATAAATAAATAAATAAATAAATAAATAACCCAAACATTTGTAATTTTACTATCTGCCTCTAACAATTATCTATATCTAACCTGGTCTTTTGCTGGAATAGTTTTAAGGAAATAAAACAACTTTTAGGAACTCTGAAGAAGTTCCTGGATATTTGAGATGTCACCCATGTTGAAATCAAATGTAATGGAAACAGTTCTTTTTATACATTACAAATAAATATGTAAAGAGTAAGATGTTCTCAGATGAATAGGATCATAACATAAGAGCTATCCATGCACACTTAATTCCTTATCACAGGTAACAGTATCTTTGATATAGGTGGCAACACCCTATTTTTCTCTTCTGTTTATTCTTAATAATTCACCATATCTTAACTAATGCTTTTGAATGCCCAATCAACTAGAGCCAACATACAACCTTTCAGTAAAATCAACCTTTAGTCATTATACAATTCTCCTTATATTTCTTATATAAACACATCTGCAAAACCTTTTTGGTTATTATGCATGATACTACAGCTATCAGTTATCCTCACTGACTTTGTCAAAAACCACTTTGGTCATGCAAGGACTGAATTCCTTACCATTGTGGTGGAGGTTCTTAGGTCACACAAACTACATTTGTATGTCACAGAGGTTTGGTTATTGTTGATGGTGGTTTTAAAGCCTTGATTGTGTTGAATGTTGGTTATTAGGGAGTATAGAAAAGTAGTGGGTAGGGTGAGTTTTGGTGTGTACATGATGATAATGGCTATTCTGCCTAAGTGGAAGACAAGACAGTAAGGCTAGGATTTCTCAAATTTGTGGTTATTTTAGTTATATTTGTCCCCCTAGGGCTGCTGGGCTGACAGCTACAGCAGTTGGTAGTGTCAAGTGAGTGAGACATTAGGAAGAGAATGGTGACTGGGGAAATTTCATTAACCAGAGGTTAGAGATGATGCTTGAAGCACTTCTGGGAATCGTAAGTGGGATGATGCTAGTCCTAGTTTTATTGTGGTTGCTATTGTCACGAGGAAGCATGACGTGGTAAGGGTTACTTGGATAATGTCTCATTGTCCAGTAGATCATACACTAGTCATGGTCAAGAATAGAATATATATAGAATAGAATAGTGCCTGGTCAATATGGCTTACTGGACTCCAAGCAACATCACCTACCCTAACAACCCTATTCACATTAGTATTTTCTGCCTGCAAAGTAGACACAGGCCTAGCAAAACTTACTGCCTCTACACCAACCCATGGTTCTGACTGCTTACATAACCTAGAAAAGCCAATGGTTACATTCCTCCCACTGCCCAAAATTCCTTTGAGCTAAGACCACCACCCAATCACTACCCTCAGCCTACAATGACTATTCCTAGCACACCATCACCCCCAAACACTAGCATGACTAAATCCCATCCCTTCTATTAGTACTATCCTGCCAACTACTATCTCACATAATCTTAGCAAGCCAAAACCACCTGCAGTACCAACCACCAACACGAAAAACAGTATTCATCACAACCTTAATTAGAGTCCAACCATTCATTATCTGTCTTCTTGGCCACAAAACTAAATTTATTCTTGGACCAGCAGTGCCAAACCAAAGAGTATTCCCATGATATAAAACAGCATAAAAGACATAACAAAACAGGACCTCTTTATCCATTCTGCAGTTTTACTTTGAAAACTCCACCTTCTCACATGGACTACATTCTCGTTGTCTGGATAAACCCTACCCAATCCCTGCATGCCCAGCCTGAAGACCCATAATGGGAAATGCAGAGAACTGGGCCAGAGCAAGCATCTTCCCACCATGAACATGAAAGAGGAGGCCAGGTTAGGAAACATGGGGACAGCCCCTGAATTAAACACTAGCAGCTTCTGCTGACATCAATGGGACAGAAATGGGAACTGTGAGGTAGGTATTCACCAGCATATTCCTTCACATCCAAAGTACAAAACCAGCAGCAATTAACTGCTAAGGCAGCACAGATTGCTCTTCCTCTTTTCTTGCAGTGTAGATTAAGCAGACACCAGGACCGTGCCTGTCCCAGGTAACCAACAGCCAGCTGCCTCTCCCAATTTTAGTTAAAGCCATTTCTGTACAATGCCCAAATTTAGAAACTTTCTCTCTCCACTTTCATAATAAAATATAAGCAAATATATTAGGAGTATGAAAAAACTCCAGATATAGCGCCTTAAGGTCACATATAGAAACCAAATTAGAAGACAAGTCAGGAAAAAACTGCTTCAAATGACCTTCATTTATCATACTGTTGGGTTTTTTTATACTCAGTATATATTCTTTACTACGGACTATGTGAAACTGTTTAGCACATTAATGCACTGCTGCTTTATAAACAAGAAAGCAAATTAGTTTTAATAGGCTAAACAATTAACCTTGAAGAACATTTCATACCTAAGCCTAGATAAATTATTGTCTGCTCTTAGTTTTTGATGAAAATATATATAAAATGTCATTTTTCTGACATAAATGTTGACTCCAAATCAAAGATTGACTCTTGCTGTTGAACTTTATTTACTGTGTCTGAAAGCAGAAATTAAATACAGGAAATTATATACATATGAAACGTTCTAGGTGTAAGAAATTTCGTTTGAATTAAGTTCTAGTCCTTAGAGAGAAAGGAGAGAAAGTTGTTACAGCTAACACCAGTTGTCTCTTCCTAATCTTCAAGGTGCTATTCTATTCATATCTGAATTCTGGCCTCTGTTTTGAAAACTTTCTTTAGAGAAATGTGAACTTTCTCATTTGGTGTGGAAGTGAACTGTAAACAGATATTTTTGTTTTGACCTGAATTTAATTACTAGAAATGGATCAATGTGGTGATATTTGAATAGGATTGCACACAATTTCAAATTTTCCCAATTTTTAATTTTATTAATATAGGAACAAGAAATGCACATTCTACGTTCATAGTTGCAGCATGTGGAGCAAAAGACAGGATTTTGTACAGATTTTACTCTCTATCAGAAGCATAATCCCATATGCACTAAAATATTTTATTCCTAAATTTACTTTCTAGCCTCTAGAAGTTAGAATTTCCAGACCTTTTTATCCTCTTCTGACCTGTTAAAAATTGCTGTGTGCCATTCTGAGATCATCAGTCTTGCAGACACCATGACTGTTTCATGACAACAGTTTTTAGTACATATTACATTATTCTTACAGTAATAAATTTTGCAAAAATAATAAATACTTTTAATTTAGGTTGTCTTCCATTATACATAGATGCCCATTTTTGGTGAGCGATTTAGGACAAGAATTACAACCAACCTCATTACACTTATGTTATGAACTCAGAATGCAAGACCATTTGAAATAAATAATCCAGAAGCAATTTACCCATGGGGCCATGGCTATAAAGTCTGGACTTAACAGGATTAGGAACAACTTCTGTTTCCTAAAATTGCTTACTCTGTCTTCACACAGTGTTTTCTCTTGTTTCATGAGCCTCATATTCCATCACAACAGAAACACATGCAGACCTCCTGGTGCTGACTTAACCTGTTGTTGTCATTTTCTCTTTGGGAAGAAATCTATTATCTAAAAGAAAAATACATGAAGAATTTAAAATAAAACACATAGCTGATTCTTGTAATTCTCCTCAGTAGATTCTCTCAATCTATGCTTGCTATTAAACTCCACTAACTGAAATCTTTTACATTTAAACACATCTCTTCATTTTTTATTGGAAATGAAGTTCCATATTAATTTTAATCAAGTATGAAGCTTCAGGCCTAAGAAATTCTTTGTGCATCCCTAAACTTTGGACAAATCCAGACCTTGTTTTTGCTTTGAACTGTTAAGTCAACTTGTGGGCTCCAACCACAATTTTTAGTTATTTGCAAATATACAAACATACATAAATACAGAGTTAACTCATGTCATCCTACACCAGAATTAAAAGATTAATATCCTCTCCTTATAGGGAAAATCAGATTTTTCAGGAAATTTCACTTGAAAACATAATGAACATTAAACTGATTCATAGAGAGAATCCCTTCTGTCCCTGTTGACTCTAGGAAGAGTCTGAGGAAACAAACCTCTTCTGGATTTCCAGAGTTTAGAGCAGAACATTCAGGCTTGGAAGGAATACAGAGCTAGCATTTTCCAGGTTCTTGAACTAGGAAAGAGAACTTGTTGCACAGGGGGAAGGCGGTTGCTAGTGCACAAAAGTTCATCTGCTCTTTGAATCTGTACTTGCTGTTCCTGATGTCCTCCAAGAATCAACAGACCAGTTTGTATCTATGGGCTTGATAAGGATGTAGGTAGGATGAGAATACTGAGATTTGGTTTTCCTTGAGCAGAGGAAGTTTATAAACCAGGTTATTGTGTTTCACAGATTGTTTCATTGTATGCAGGTCGAAGAAGAGGAGTCTACTGCAACTCTGCAAAACATTTTCTCTAGCAAGAGCAGTGCATTTTATGTTTTAATATTTCCCAGTGCACTCCTCAGCACATAAACCAGGATGGTGGCTGTAATAGCTGCAGCATCTCCAGTTTCAACCCACATCACCAACAACATGAATCCCTTTGCCAGGTGAGCCCTCTTGATGCATCCTCTCCATTCATCGAGACCCTGAAATTTTCCTGGGGGAAGCACAACTAGACAACTCTTTTTATTCTAACACAGCTGTTAGCCTTCAGACCCCTTTGCAGAGGCTGCATTGCAGCAGTGCCCTTTCATGCCATGAATGGGTGTGTTGAATAAGGATTGTGACTTTTCATTAATGTGCCATGCTTGCAGTGCTGAGGAACCCAAAAGGGCAGTTTCCCCACCCACTACTGCTCTCACACCATTTATTTCTTCTGACCCGAAATTCCAGCTTTCTATTCACTGTGGCTTGTTTTACACAAACACAATACCTACCCAGCAGCCTCTTCCAGATCTTGCACTCTGAAGCCAAAACACCACTTTCACCATAATAAGAAATAGAGAAAAGTCTAGGACTCTGTCCTGTATGCTGGATCTACCATGAGAAGGCAAATATTGCACTAAGAATTATCACAGCCAATTAGCAGTAAGCCAGATTGAATCTTGAAAATCCATTTTTCAAATGAAAACATGTGTGTAGTTAGAGAATTACTGAATAGACAACCTTCACTTTGAAGAAATGGAAGAAAATGCCATTATATCAAATGAAAGAATCTAGGTGAGGGGTCAGGGCAAGAGGCTGTGGGAACACCAAATTACAGTTTCTGACTGGAACAGCATCCATAAAAACACATGCACATGCTCCAACAAGAACTACTCAGGCCAGCTGGGAGTAGATAAGAGAATGAAATACTGTTTCCTAAGTGTTTCATTTAGTTTTGAGAAAAATACTGACATGCTACTTGAATATTACCTTGCTAATATGTCAGTAATTCATCTTTACAACAGCTCCATATTATTATTCTAATTTAAATCTAAACGAAATAGACATAGATGAGAAGAAATTATCTATGAAAATGAAATAAGGCCAGTGACAAAACCAGCATTAAACTTCCTACTAGCTCTAGCTTCAATATCTTTGGCATATCAGACAAAAACCTATTAAAGCATTTCATTAGTTCACCTAGGTATGATTTAAATACCGTACCTTGAAACCAAACTTTAGAGTTCATACTGTCTATATAGTCTTTGAAAAACGCTCAACCATAAATAATCATTTCCAAAAAATTACAGTCACTGTGAAATTTGAAACAGTAAGAACAGTCTGCCCTTGAAGGGGAGTAAAAGTCTTTGGTAGCACTAGAGCTTTTTTTTTTTAATTTAAAAATTACATGGCTCAGGAGTAATTATAAGATTAAATTTTCATACCAAAGTTTTGTCACCACCAAAGTGCTTTAAATTAAATGTGTTACCATAAGTTTCCACAAAGGAGTTCCTGCCCTGTAATCAAGGGCATCCAAGTTTTATCCAAGCAACATGTAATAGTAATGCTGCAATGTGGAGGGCTAAAAGTAAACTGAGAATGAACACTTCACCCACCAGAATTTCTGCATTTTCAAATCCTGTGAGGTGTATAAATGCCACATACTCATCCCCTTCCCAAGGCACAAGTAGAAGGAAATCCAAATTTGTCTATAATTTTCTACATAAACAAGGGAAAACTGTCTTAACAAATTGCAATTTGGAAAATTGTTGGGCTAAGGAATATTTACAGATGTAAACAGTAGTGCAACCAACTCATGCAGCCAGGTAACAGCACAGGAGTGTGCCCATTGCGAGTTCCATGGCACCCCAGTACACCTTCAGGCTCTCTCCATCCTACTTACTCTACACAATCCAGGAAGGAAAGGGTGGAGGAGGGGAGGACATGGCTGTTGAAGGGGCTTGAGCTGTTGGAGTGACGCTTCCATGGAGAACAGCTACAAAAATGGCAGGAAGGTGGTTCTGGAAGGACCTCTCCCATTCCCAGCAGATGACCAGGAAAAGACACAAGGGAGAAGAACAGCAACCACACGCACCTCAGCAGTGACCAGAGCATCCTTGGTCTTCCTGGCCACAAAAGGGTTCAAAGAGCCCCTTCTTTGGAGCCACAGTGGCATCTGTTGGCGTGCACTGTGCCACACTCCTAATGCACACATAAGCATATGTGCCATGGCTATGTTAGAGCCCAATGCTTAGAGCTGTTGGTTGTTCATGGCACATTTTCAATCTTTATATATGTGGGTTTAGTAATTCTCTCTCTCCAAAGCAAGACTGCCCTCCCCAGGTGCCTTACTCAAGTGATATGAATCAGAAGGTTTTGGGTTTTTACAGTGTGTTTTTAACTGCAAATAGCCATCATACATGGACGTGTTGAGACTTAAGCCTCCATATTAACTTCTGTATCAACACACTGTTTTTTTATTCAGTTGGGTATGCAACACAGAATGGAACAACAATTGCTCTTAATCATAAGCAAACCAGGGCTAATGAGAAGGGATTTTTCTCTAAAGATTTGATCTGCTGAAGGTACATTCTGTGACAAGCAATCGTTCACACTTGCAGCTATTCAGCTCAAACTGTCCAAAAACTACATGACTATAGTTGGTATAGCAAAGACTCCAACTTGAGAGCCCTCCTGAGAGGCAGGATATGTTTATTCAGGCTCAAGAAACTATGACTTTTGATTACCTCTTCTTGCTTGCTGAGCAGTTTGTTGTCTCCACAGGCTGAAGTATATGGGAACTTTCTGCAAGAGGCATTTTTATCAACTAATGGAGCTAGGGAACTGAAGAACAGGTCACCAAAAAATAACAGAGAGGGGTTTGTTTTCGTGTATAAAGATTGGTATTTCCTGCAAAATTAGATTGAAAGATCACAAAATTTCTATAATTGCAATTTCTTGCTGCTATAGTAGATTTTACCTCATTCTCAAAAAAATCTTTAATAATTCATCGGAACACTACAAAGGAATTAGAGTACTCTAAACAACTACATGCTCCTGAACCATGTACCCCCTGCTTCCCTTTGGAACCTTAGACTTATCATAGTTCAGTCCTTGAGCTATGCAGATATATAAGATAATATAAAGTGTATAGAGAAGAAGACCTTTCTGTGATTTTTCTTACATTTTTGGAAAGTTCTAAGGATTTTTTTCAAATTGTATTTTTTAAGATTTGGGAGGCTATCATCAGGAGATATTCTTTCAAGTTTCTGTCTTGAATCACATGTACTTCCCTGAAGCATGAGTCTATTCAGAACACTGAGGATTTTGGGCTGCATTTACTAGAGCAACATTGGTTCAGCCTTGTATCACTTTCTTCTACCCTTGGTGCTATCTAAGCATCCACCAGGTCAGTTCTTTGGTAGAGGTGATGGGGAAAAGACAACTTTTCATTGTTGCATTGAGACCAATTTTCAAAAATCACTGAGCTCGAAGACTCACCTGAGCTCAAACCTGTTTCCATACAATTTACAGTGGAAAACTGAAGTAAATACACAGTCTGCAAAGCTTTAAGTAGAAGACATTGTTTTCTGTTTGACAGAAACGGAATGTAGTTCAACGTTAATGGCTGAATGACATAGCCCCTTTTTCGGCTGTTGATACATTTGAAATTTCATTTCTAGAGACAACTTCATATGTGAAAATCAATCATTTTGCCTTATTTTTATTTCCACATTTTCTAATAAGAATTTTAAAAATTCAGCAGCATTTATGCAAAGTGTTGCTCTTCACTTTCACAGAATCACAGAATCACAGGATACACTGAGTTGAAAGGGGCACACAGGGATCATCCGAATCCAAGTCCTGGCCCTGCACAGCACCTGCCCCAAGAACGACACCACTCAAGAGCATTGCCCAAATATTTATTGAACTCTGTCAGGCTGGTGCTGTGACTTATTTCCCTGGGGAGCCTGTTCCAATGCCCAGCCACCATTTGGGTAGAGAACCTTCTTCTAATATCCAGTTTAAACATCCTCTGATATAACTTCAGGCTACTCCTTTGTGTCCTGTCACTGTCATTGCAGAGAAAATATCAGTGCCTGCCTCTCCTCTTCCCCTCATGAGGAAGTTGTAGCTGGAGTGAGGTCTCCCCTCAGTCTCCACTTCTCCAGGCTGAACAGACCAAGGGACCTCAGCCACTCCTCACACGGCTTCACCCCAAGGCCCTTCACCTTCCTTGTTACCCTCCTCTGGACACTCTCTAACAGCTCAATGTCTTTTTTGTGTTGTGGCACCAGAACTGCCCCCAGCACTGGAGGTGAGGCTGCCCCAGTGCAGAGCAGAGCAGGACAATCCCCTCCCTTGCCCGGCTGTGATGCTGTGCCTGATGCTCCCAGGGCACGGGGCCCTCCTGGCTGCCAGGGCACTGCTGGCTCATGTTCACCTTGTCATTGACCAGGACACCCTTGTCCATTTCTTGAACTCATTTCTGCTTTCCAGCCACTCTTTTCACAGTCAGTCTGTACATCCAGGGTTGCTCCATCCCAGGTGCAGAACCCAGCACTTGCCCTTGCTGAAGGTCATATGGTTGGTGCCTGCCCAGACCTCTCATTTGTCAAGGTCTCTCAGCAGGTCTGACCTACCCTCAAGAGACTGGACAGTTCCTCACAATTTTATATCATCTGTTGTGGTATTCACATTCTCTGAACAGAGAGAGACATAATTCCCTCTTTCAGGTTTTTTCCTGGAGAAGCACAGAGAGAAGAAAAAGCAATTCTTAGCTCTACTTGCTGGTCCTGTTGTTTTTGCACATGTGGAATGTGTTAGGAAGCTTGTTTACCTGAAGTAATTTATCAGTTGGATTCTGCTGAGGATTGTTTTGATTCCTTGGCCAACTGGGAAAAAGCTATGTCCTGGCTGCCTGGAGACAATCATGGATTTGTCTTGTAGTATATATCTTTTGTATAGTATAGTATAGTATCTCTTCAATATAGTCAGGTATAATGTAATACAGTATAGTTTAAATAAAGTAATTGTTCAGCCTTCTGAGTCAATAGAGTCAAATACCAATCATTCCTTCATCAGGGACACCCTGTTTTATAATAATCTGTGACCTTATTTAGTAACTCTTCTAGTCCTGTGTCCAAGCCATTTATGAAGCTGTTGAAGAGCACAGGGCTGATCATGGAGCCCTGTGGAACCCTCCAATGACAGGTGAACAGTCTGGTGTCACCCCAGTCACTGTAACCCCTTGTGCCTGATCCCTAAGCCAGTTGTTCACCCATCACATGATGTGTTGATCCAGCCACATGCTGGACAATTTGTCCAGAATGCTATCCTAGGGTGACTTTATGATGCTTGTATCCCAATCGTCTCTTCTGTTTCTGCTGGATATTAAGTTCTGCACCTTTAAGACTGATTCCGAGAGTGAAGTGGGGGAAAAAGAAGCTCGAGTTTGTCTTCAGAAACTGCACTTGCTCCCCCACATTTCTGCTCCTAGGCTGTGTTGTCTGCAGCATGAAGAGCAGGAGAGAGCTCTTTGCCTTTAGTTAGTTTTTTGGTTTTTTTTAGCTAGCTGAGCCAGGGAAGTTCCTCAGACTGTGGCTTTTCTTTTTTCTTGGAACTGATCAGCCTTGCTCTGGACTGAAAATCCAGAAGAACACCAGCAGTTGCCACCTGTGTCCCACTGGGGCTCAGGACCCTCTATTCCCCAGCACCCGAGGGACTGATAGAGACTGAGCTACGCCCCATGAGCAGGACTCTCTCTGAATTTGCCATCTCTTCAGAACAGTGAGAGGTTCCATTGCTTAATATAATTCATTTTTCTATGTTTGTGAATACTTTGCTTGTTAAATAAACAGGTTTTTCCACTTTTCTCAAAGGAGATTTATGTCTCCTGAACTGGTGGAGGGAGGGGCTGCTTGAACTTGCTCTCTAGAGGGACTCCTTCAGAGGTTTCCTTCCAAATTTGCCCTAAACTGAGACAGATGCTCAGACAGACAGTATTGAAAGTTGTACTGAAATCTAGAAAGATTACATCCACTGGCTTCTCTTGATTAGCTAGGTGGATTGCCTTGTTGTAAAAGGGAATCAGGTTTGACAAACAGGAATTTCCCCCACTGTGACCAATGACTGTATTCAACAGCTTCCCATTGGCTCAATCTCTCTGGATTCCCAAGACTGCCCAAAAATCATCAAGAAAGATTTTGCAATGACATTAGCTAGCTTTTTAGGAATACTTGCATGAATCCCATGAGGGCCTATAGATTTGTAAGTGAAGCTGAAACAGCTTTATGAAAAGAGGAAGCAGCATCATGATAATTCCTCTTAAAATGTATCTGGGTCTTCAAGGCAGCATGCCAAATTTCTGTGATTTGGATGCCCTCGATCCAGCCTCAACAATTTCAAACCCAAATTTTCAGATCTGCAGCAGAATACCTGGAACCCCATAGCTTTCACAGCTGCCATCTCCCAGCAGGAATGCCAGGAGGAAAATGTGGTCAAGAATTCCACTCTTGCAGCCTCCAAATCTCACCTGCATAGAAAGCCAGGAAAGTTTGGTTTGGCTGGCTGTCCCAAACACACATGCCTCCCTCTTCAGATCCAGAGTAAAACTACAAGATGGATTTTCACTGTGCTGAGAAAAGAAGAAATATCTGTCACAAAGTTAAATATATTCTTTCAGAAATTCCTTTTATATTTGGGAAAAAAATTGCTCAACTGAGCCTATTTCAAAAGAGACTTTTTGTTGCATGAAATAATTTGCACTTTTTGATCAGATGAATTGTAAAGGAATAAAAGGTGTCAGAACATATAAAATGAAACAAATTTGATTGTGAAATGAATTTTCAGCACATGCTCAACTATTCTATTTCAAATATTAGTAACAATAAAGTAAACTTCTAGCACAACAGAGTAAAGGACAGAAGCAGAAGCAATTTTAGAAGTAATTGGTTTTCAAATTAAACCTACACAAGCAGGATAAAGATTCTGTCAAATACAGCCAGACACTAAACTGAAACTCACATTCTGTATATATTTTCATCTTGAAGGCCTGTTAATGGGAAGAAATGGTAAAAGTCAAGACTTGAAGTGTGAGAAGGCATTTACCTTAAAGCCAGCTATGAATGTTTCACAGCTGAGCTTTAGCTATGCACTTTTTTTCTTTCCAAGTTTGAGAAGATTTGTACTCTGTCATGTTTTGTAGTGTTAATTATTTGAGTTTTAGACTGCAGTCTGGAAATTACTACTGGAACCTTTTTAGAGACACATCTCATTTCTCAGACCAAAATTATAGAAATATCTGTCAAAATAAAAATGACTGGATCTTGAAAGTCTTATTCACTTTTTTAGTTTTTATTTGCTTTAAACCTAAATCCTTTCCAAACTTCCCCCAAGGAAAGGATTTTTCATAATTAAGAAATCGGGGAATTTGACCAATCACAAGGCAGCTGGAAAGGCAAGAGGAAAAGTAGCAATAACATTAAATTACACTAAATGGATATTTCTCAATAAAGGAAGGAGAAAAGCACATGAAGGGAAATAAATTAGGACATTATTACATCATTTCTACATATGATTTCTACATTTCTAACATTTTGCTATTACCATGCATCCAGAAAAGATACAATTATCACACAGTGGAAAGAAATGAAAAAAATTTGTTTGCTCATCTCTCTTTCTTGAAAGTCTTCCTGCAGAGCCATCTCAAGTGAATTGCCACAAGTCTTCCTATAATATTTGTGCCTGTGAACAGCTGCAGAAACAAGGATGATTGAGAAGAATCTAAATACACTGGGGAGCTGACAGCAAAATCATCAGTGACAGGCAGAAAATACTTTGATGAGACTGTGTGAGAGAGAAAAAGGACCTGTGGATACACACACTATGTGGAGGGAAGCATCCCCACAGCACTGAGCAGAGTGGGTGCTGGTGGTAGGAGATTTCACTTCTGCAGAACCTGAGGACAGTAGCTTATGGCTAGGACATTCTCTGTGTAGAAGCAAGACCTATAAAATTTTGAAAAAGTTGTCAAAAGTTGACCTTGGAAAAAGTAATAAACAGGGGAGAGAGGTTAAAGAGCTAAATTTATGCCAGTTTGTGTTTATGTGACTGACACACCTTTTCTGCATGAACTGACTGATGCTACAGAAAGTCAAGGTCTGAGACTGGAACCAAATCATGTTTGCTCAGTGGTGTACTGAGGGAGGACTGATGTGCTCATTCACTCTTCATGGTGGTGTCCACAGGTTTGCTACCAATCTTTGGAATGCAAAACAGTAGATTACTCCCAGTGCATAGCTCTGGTGACTGAATGGCTAAGATATTAATATGTTTGCTCCTTCAACACTGAAAAGTAACACTCCAATATAACTATAGCCCTCAAAAAGATATTTCATGGCAGATATTAACAGACTTTTAGCACTGCCAAACGCCAAGTAACTGAAAGAATCTCCATCATAATATCATAAATACCCATCTAGAGGAAGACTTCATCGCTGGTCTGAATATGCAAAAGATAGCATGCATTTCACTGTCTTCAACTGTGTGTAAGTACATCAAAAAAGTGTAAGTATCTACAGGACAGGTGGATTAGAAAATACAAACTAAACAAAACAGAATCAAACAAATAACAGCTAAACAAAAAAAAACCCCAAACAAATAAAAAAATCAACAACTTGGAAGGAGCAAAGAAGCAAAGCTGCCAAAAATCATACAAGCTGACCATAGACATTTTGCACTCCAGCTCCTATTTATCTTACTGTATTTGCTGATTTCTGTACATCCTGTCAGCTGCTTTAATTTTACTGTCCTTCACATGTTGCTGTCACATACTGACAGACTGAGGCTGTTAGGCCATGGCTCACAGAACACTTCTCCCAATGCATTTCTTCTCCAATTGCTTTGGGAAATGACAGTGCTGTTGTTCACAGACAACCAGCTGTGACCTGTTCTGCCCTAGAGCTTTCCTCCAGCCTTCTCAAGGATATATTCTCACTAGACACAAAAACTTTTATAATGCTCTGTACCTGTAGTGCTTGATTTGGGCAGGTCTTACTCGGACTTCATTAGGATGATGTTAAAGAAAAGAGCTCAAATCTACTTTTCAATTTTTAAGAAGTCTCCCTCTCTCTTTCTCTCTTTCTCTTTTTCTGTGTCTCCCTCTCTTTTTCTCTTCCAATTTTGTTTTTTTCCTCTCTCCAATTTTGTTTTTCTTGCTTAGGATGCCATTAGCAGAGCTGTAAAGGGTCACTACATTGTTGCCAGGACAAAATACTTGTGCTAACATCTGTGTTCAGAAAGTGAACATTAGAGGACTGACAGACCTTATGCTGATTCCTGATGCCTGGCAGTGATTGGCCTCACTGTAAAGCCAATACAAAACTCTCCAGCAACAATATTTTAGTCAACTTTGCATTCCATTTGCATTCCTTTCAGTTACAACATATTTGACATGGAAGGAGAAGCTTGTCTGTTTCATGGGAATTTAGTAATATACCACATTGTTTTTTGAAATCTTCATGTAAACCATTATAACCCTGTCTGAAATTCTATGTATTAGTAGAAAAACTTGAAATTAAGAAAATGACAGTAGCAAATTGCATATTTCTAAATTTTAAAGAAGAAAGCACTATAATTCAAAAATTTTTAGACTTATGTGGTATTTTGACCTTGATATGTTCCTGAAAAAAAAAGTATGGCATTTAGATTATTTGCTTATCAGTGTTTATAACTTGTATTTGTAATACTTTTGCACAAGATCCCTATATCTCCCGGAGTTAAAGGTGCACACTATAGGCAACATCTTTTCTAATCCAAGTACATAGGAAGACTACACAGTCAGTAATTTTGCAGACCACTATTACTGCAATTTATTTTTCCTATAGTACTGCAAGAAATGTGACACAACCTGTAACATGCAAAGGCAGAGGAAAAATTACTGTCCCTGCACTAAAGATCTAACAGAGTAAAGAGAAGTGATTGTGTGAAAATTACTGTATTCTTTTGAGTATTGCAGTCAGTATAGTCCAACACAACCTTTCTACATTCCTACCATAAACTCATTAACCATGCTCACCCTAAAAGAACACCTCACATAGTGTGTCATCTTTCATTGCATTCAAAATTATCCATTTATCCCTCTGACAATGAACAGGCAAGAACTACAAATTAATTCTAAACTTACCAAGAGTACATTCCTAAGCTCCCAGGACATGAAATCCTTTCCCAGAGCATGAAATCTGAGATTGTGATGTATTTTATCTTATTACATTAGAGCATTATCAAAGTATTGCATATGCATCATAGTGACAACTTCAAAAGTGATGAGGTTCTTAAAGATGACGAGACTTCCCATGTAAGTGCTCAAAAATAACAAAAGCTGTATATCAGCAAACTGATTTTGTTGAAAGAAAGACTCACAAGCAGCTTTCAAAGGCCCACTCAGCATCTGTCTGTTACTTTAAACATCAGATTTTTTACAAAACTTGCCCATAGAATTCATACTACTTTCCATTTAAATCTGAACAACCCTACTTGGAGAAAATAGGCAAAACTCTCCCACAAAGCACTATTTTTAGGTAGGATTCATTATGTAGTCACTATTTTCCTCAAACAATATGTCAGTGGTGACACCTTGGCAGATTGCATGAACTGCCTTTATTCTCAGTTATGACAGTATAAATCAGCAATATCTCCACTGACCTCATTGGAATTCCAGGAGTAAAGGACTGGTAAACTGACTTCTTGCCATCTGCTTACAATAGCTTTTATTAAACCCTCAGTGCACATAAAAGTGACCAAGTTGTTCACAAGGATAGAACCAGAACCGGTATAATTAAACAAGTATTGCAGAAGTATTCCAGATCACACACAAAAAGTGTGTGTTCATTTTTCAAACACTTGCCACAGAGTGAGTGGAAGAAATTGCAAAACAAATCTCTTATTTTTTTAAGCTGAAATATCAAACTATTGAAGGAACAAAAAAGATAAGGAAACTAAAGACATACAGATGTAATAAAGCATGACGAAGCCAATGTAAAATTATTGGCATGCATTTAAAGAATACTGAATACTAAAAGCAGAATTTAAGAGATCTAGCTGACACCAAATTGTTAGTTTAGCAATATGCATGGACTGGCTGCTGTAAACATTTTGCCATTAAAACCCAAAATGGGGGGTACAGAAATAGCAGTCTAGTTGTCTGAGGTGACTCAAGGTGGCCAGAAAGGATTTCCTTTTAAAGATTTACGGAGACATATCTTCATCAGTGATAAGCAGACAGTTAGAGCAAGTGAAACCTTTGTAAGTTTGCACCAAGGTGAGTAGTGCAGCTGACACTCCTGAGAGAGAGGATGCCATCCACAAGAATGTGGGCAAGTTTCAGGAGTGAGCTCATGAGAACTTCCTGAGGTACAGCAAGGCTACATGCAAGGTGTGGGATCTGGGTTGGAGCAATCCCCAATATCAGCAAAGGCTTGGGGATGAGCAGATTAACAGCAGCCCTGCCACAAAGGACTTGGGGGTCCTGGAGGTATCTTGGCAACTTACAGCTCAGAAAGTCAACCAGACTGCATCAAAAGCATTGTGGCCAGCAGATCAAGGGAGACTATTTTATCTCTCTACTCTGCTCCAGCGAGACTTGGGGTGCTAAGTCTCTTCTCATATTATTACTTATACTTACTTAATACTTCTCTTATTATTAATGACTGTAAAAGTCATTAATAACTATTCAAAATTATTAATAATTAAGATCAGAGTGACATTAAGATCATGTCACTCTGTAATTACAGTCAAAAAATAAAGGGCCATTTTTGCCCTACATTATCTTCTGTCCTGTTTCATTTTCAAATAAACCCATCTTCTCTGCTGTGCTCTTATCATGTCAAGGAGGACCAATTGTTTTGTTGTAATTAAGAATTTTCATAAAAATATTTGCTCTCAGAATTCTGCAAACAGGATTGCCAGTGTAACAACCATGAAAACATTTTTTCTCTTTTTTTACAGAAATGGTTTATAAAGATTTCAGCAACTCTCCTACTAATTCTGTTGGTGATACATGGGAAGAGATATTACACTCATATCTCTCTGAATTTCTGTTGCTAACAAGAACAAAACAAGAACAAAACCCAATTTCTAAAATAATATAAAAAATACTAATAGCTTCAGAAAAGTAATTTATTTAGGAGAAATGCCAGATTTTCATGAACTTTTTAAAGCAGACCAAGCCATCCTTTCAAATGTTGGATGAGTCTACTTTTCAAACAGCATTTCAGAATTGTGATATTTAGGTTTGCCTCAAAATTCTAGTTTCTATACTTTTTGTGCAACAAGTAAAATCTTCATGTTGGAAACTACATGCTCCACACATCTGTTCAATATTTGTTGACCTTGAAAAGAGCATATTAACCTTCATAAAATTCTACTTCCAATAAAGAGTATATTTGGAAATCATGAAAAGAAAAAATATCATCTTTGAAACTATACTTTGAAACTGTAATCTCTTTTAAACATTGCTTTAGAAACTACATTTGACCGTGCCATCGAGAATTTAATTAGGATATTTCACAGGTAATGACTTTTTATTTTCCAGTTCAACCATCCATAAAATGGAATCCTCTGTGTGATTACTGAAGCATTTGTAATTAGACTTTTCTTTACAACTAAGCAGAAGACACACAGAGTAAGAAATACATTTTCGAATTTTTGGGTCCTCCAGCTTTAGAGAGAAAACATTGTCATGAGGTAAGCATGGAATTGCCCCTCTTTCCAGAAAGTGACTGTTCAGACCATGAAATTTGTGACTAGTGACCAGAGAAATATTGCTTGTACTAAAGGACCTTTTCCTGTGTTGCTGGATGGCTCACAAGCCTCTGTAATGAGCATGTCTGCCCTGATGGACAAAGTGCTGTGAGGAATGTGCCTTGTCTTCAGTAAGAGAAAAGGATGAGAAGACACAACAGAAAAGCCACCTCCCTGAACACAAGTTTGTTCCAAAACCTATCAGAAACGCTCATATATGACAGCCTTTCTGATAGGTGAGAATGAGCTGTTTAAGCTGTTATTATTTCTTTATTACCTGGTACCTATTCAAGGTCTGATTGAGAATATGGTTTGAAACAGTTTTATCTCTTAGAAATATGCTGTCTTCAGCAAGTTCTTACTGATTCCCTGTATTTAAGAGTCATACCACTGTTTACTAAAGGTTCCCATAGTGACAAATGTAGCCTTTATCAACAGACACTGAAAAATCAGCAAAGAGGAAGAAGCAGCCAGGAGCCAAAGTCTGGCAATGCACCATTCAGCAACAGTAGATGCCTGTTGAAAACAGAAACATCCAAATCCATGAGTCCACACCCAGAACATAATGTACAGTGGGCTATCTGACCCTGATATCTGCCTCTGACACTGATCCTGACTTGGACTTATCCCACCCCCAGCCCACCTCCTTTTCAGTGAGATCCCTGCTCCATCTGCCTGGCTACTATGCCTGATGTCCCACTCATCTTCCTGTATGGAGCAGTGGGCTCTCACTGCCCTCTGTCCCAAAGAAGGTGGGTGAAACTGAGCAGATAATAACCCATAAAACCATGGAAACTAAAGGACACACATAGACAGTGGCCAGTGAGGAGGCAATCTGATATCTTATTTTGCACTCACAAACACCCTCAAAAGACAGATACAGGAGCCGTCTTCTCTTAATGCATGAAAGGAATTTGATGGAGATATTTTTTCTGGTCTTAATAAGACTTCCTATGTTGTCCCTCACAACATCTTTCTGCACAAGTTATCCAGCAGTGGCATGAGTAGGGTAAAGGTGTACTGGCTATAGAACTGTGAAAAATAGCTCAAAGGACTGCACTGAATGGAGCTACCAGTGGCTGGAGACAGCCTCTGGAGACAGATCACCAGAGGTGCTCCTCAGGGCTCAATTACAGGGCCAGTGTTGTTCAATATATTTGTCAATGACCTGGATGTTGGAGTTGAATGCACCATTAGAGAGCTTGATGATGAATCCAATCTGGGAGGTGCCATTGACTCTCTCATGGGACAAGAGACCTTCCAGAAGGCTCTAGATAGACTGGTGCATTGAGCAATCATCAAGACCATAAAATTTAACAAGAAGAGACACTGAGCACTGCTTCTGGCATTGAGTAAGCCCTGGCACAAACACGAATTAGGAGTGGCTGGAGAGCAGCCCTGCAGAAAGGGACCCGGGCGTGCTGTTGGCAGCAGGCTCAGTGTGAGACACCAGTGTGCCAGGGCAAACCCCCGCAAAAGCTGCATCAAACACAGCTCAGCAAAGCAATTTTTTTTTTTTGTCTCTTTATTGTTGATACACTACTCCATGTTACCTAGGTTATTTTCATGATTGTTTTGTATTTTATTTTTTTTTAAGCTTATGCTGTACTTTTAACCTCACACTTACTTATCTGACCGACTTTTTACTTCCCATACATTTTGCTTCCTACTCTGAAGTCAGTGAAATTTTTGTCTTTAAAACACGCTTTATCTTTCTTCTACAATGGGGTGCTTTCCACTTGTTCATTTTCAAATGAAAGTACCCATGATCACTGTGAATTCAGCATTGTGTCTGTGTGTAAGTTGTGTTCTGAGCATAGACACCAGACACTAATGATCAGAAAATCTAAGAACTCTCCATCCTTTAACTGGACCTCTGTAGGGTCTGTGTTGGACGTAGGCACCAATGTCCTTGGGCACGTGTGCTGGAAAAAGTGCATCACAGAGTAACAGATGCTTAGGAAGCTTCGTACCACAGAGGATGCAGAATTATGTTTGGTCCATTCCAGTAGTGGATGGGTACTAATCAGAAGACTGGTGCATTCTTTTATCCTCTATAGGTGACTCAAGGCTTCTTTTCCATCTGACACATGGTCTCAGGAATCACAAATGCTCATTACCTTTCCTGTTTTGAAGCACAAAGCTTCTACGCTGATAGACAGGCAAGGTCTTGAAAGAATTCAATACTTCATAATTATGTTTATTTGGAAAAGTTATTTTCCTTCCACACAAAAGATAGAAAAAATTGACCTACATAATACACAATAACTACTGTCATTGTATTACTTAAAGAAAAGGTCAAAGTACTCAGGAAAACTGTCTTGTTGGTATTGTATTTCTACCCTAGAAAGGAAAGGAAGTAGAGTCTTAGATTGTCTAGGATGAACCTTCCTTAAATTAGCCCTGTATGGCAAGAAAAGCCATTAACCCTACAGTACAAAAATTACTGCATCATTCATCATAGATCAAGGCTTGTAGTTTTCAAGGTTTCCATACTAAAAATACAACAATTTAATTAGTATTATAAACTGTGCAATGCTTTACTGACATCTATTTAATATAAAAGTGTCCAGATTTTGGTATGATAAATATTCCCTCATTGTCTAATATCCAAAGGCATCCATAGCTGCTCATCTGTCTCTGTACACACTGTGATAGAATTTATAATATAAACCATTATTATAGGGATGATTAAGTACAAGGAGATGAATCCTGCTCTCTGTGCAGGGGTGTAAATGCAGAGCAACACATTAGCTCATATGTCATTGCCCTACAATTTAATAGGAAGGCATCATCATATTTTCAGTTACAGACATGCAAGTAGCAGAGATAAACAATGTTGCATATGCCTGTAACTGAGTGATTTACAGACACCCTTACCCTAGGTCTTTCTTCTCGCCAAATGGCATATACATTAAATATAGAATCATCAACTCACAGAATGTTTTGGGTTGGAAAGGACCTTTAAGGGTCATACAGTCCCACTTCCCTGCAATGAACAGAATCAGCTTTCACTAGACCTGATTGTTCAAACACTCAGTCCAACCTGATTTTGAACACTTTCATGGATGGGGTATCCACAGCTCCTCTAGACAACCTGTTTCATTGTCTCATCACCCTCATTGCAACTGTTGGGTGCAGTTGCCAGTCAATTCCCTCTCCACAAAATCCTTACATCTGCAATTTAGAGGTAAGAATGTTGTGGGGGATGTAATAAAAGACCTTACAGAAATTCCTGTAGGTGACATCCATAATTCTTACCTGATCCAAAAATGCAGTTGATCAACATTTGTTTCCTGCAGCAGCATCAGAGTATAGTTGGCTGAAATGGTTTGGCCATACTTATGAATGCTGCTCTACAGCACCGAGAACTTCCAGGACATCACTGCAGAGCACATCCTCTCCCAAAGACAGGTTAATGCAGGCACTTCCAAAACTTTCCTATTTGACATTATGAACCACCAGAATGAAACCAAAACATATTCTGTAAAAACTTGTTTTAGAAAATCCACAGAATTACTAAATTAACGCCTTATTTCTGGTAAGGAAAAAATTGCATTAAATTCTGGGGAAGTCATTGTTTAGCAGAGAGGAATCTGTGGACATAATCATTCTAAATATTTATGCTGGCTCTCAAACAGGTTCAAGAGAATTTTATTGGCTTCTGGTAACAATTAGAAGCCTTGGTAATAAGTTTTTGCTTTTTTTTCCTTAACAATTAAAGTGTTCTGTTTGCTTTTAAGGAAAATCACCTACATGCAGAGCGGGTTTGGGAATCTCAATGACTGAAAATTTAGGCAAAATACAGTCTGATTGAAGTAAGCAGTTCATTTTCAGGGAGCAATCCATTTTCATCATTATGGTCATATAGTCAAATCAAACAAAAAGCAGAGCAGAACTTCTGCACTGCAATTACTGGTATTTTACCAAATGCTAATGAAAAAAACATTCCAAAAATAGCTTCAAAAATGCACTTGAAGCTAAAATTATTCAGGCAGTGTTTTCATTTATAAATCTAGGTTCTTCCATCTCTAGAAATGGAGATAACTTTCATTTTTTGTTGCATCTCCCATCTGCAGAAATCAAGCTTCAGATCAACACCACAAAACAATCCAATGTTTAAAATGTGTGTTCTATAGGTCTACTGTGTGCAGAGTTAAAAGTACTGTTCATAGTGTCCCAAAGAACTTCAAAAAACCAGAATTTGTTACTCCTGTAAGCAGGAAGTGAAAAGAAATCTGTAACTTTTTGTTTTTGAGAAAAGTGGAGTAGTACAGTATGAATGAACAGTTTATAATCTTTTCCATACAAATAATACTGAATCACATAATCTGTTTCACACACAGCTGAATTAAAGGAAAAATTATTGTATGCTGAACACATTTTACTTATTTACCTATGACTAAAAATGTAATCACTCTACAGATGTACAGCAAACATGGAAGGTTTTGTGATCCTGCCTTGCAAAAGATAAGAAACAGGCAACACATCAGTGTCTCAGAAATGAAGCTTTACCATCTATACTGTTTCTTCAGGAACATTGTGTTGAGGGCTAAGGTGCTATTCTATCTCAGTTGCAATGCAGGTTAATTACTCATGGTGCAGACCCCAGACTGCTTCTCTATATTCAGCCAACACCTGGTAGAGAAAATAGTGTCAACAACTGAGGAGATGATATTGCTTGTTGTAATTAGCAAGTATTCACAAATAGATATCTGAAAACAACAGGAAGAACTGGAATTGCTGAAATTGATGTCCAGAAAAGGAAAAAAAAAAGATGGAGTAAATTATTGCCAGGACAATAACTACTTTGAATAACAAAGGAAAGCTGCTTCTCATGACTGCTATGGTAGTGGGAAGAGCATTAGGACTGACTTGACAACTAACAAAGACTTTGGAGTGATGCCATTACTGTCTTCCCTTAACAAAAACAGGTGTCCTGGTTTGACCTTGTTATTTTGAAGCAGGCTAGGCTCTGCACCCAGGAATAATGCATGCCAATATTTTTGCAGAATCACTGGAGGAGATATGAAGATAAAAAATAAGTTAATTATTATAGAGTATTTCATATCCTAATTAAAAACAACAATATAACAGGTCCTTATTCCCTAATAGACCTGAGCCCCCTGAAGCAACAGAAGGACACTTAAAAGCTTTGCTGGCATTCTGGAAGGGAAACAAAACTTCTTCAGGTCCAGCTGGATTTCATGATTATCAAACCAAATTCTGGAACAGGACACTGCCTACAGAGTTCTCCACTTTGTAAAAAGATGTAAATATGAACTTCTGGATGTAAATGTTCCTTCTGGATGTTATTACTCAGTCATATGAAATATAATTCCTACTTGTCCTCTAACAGGTGAAAATTGGGTTCTCCAGGTCAGTTGTGCCAAGGTATTCAGCTATCAGGTTGGCAGACCTGGCCTGAGCATTGCTGCCAGGACATTATCATCTATTCTGTATCTCCTGCTTTACTGATTAATCTTTCCACTCTTTTTAAGAGTCTTGACTGCTTTGAAACCATTCGTTCACTTTATCAAGAGAAGTGTATTTAGGCTAGACAGAAAAAAAACAAAAAACAAAAACATATTTTCAGCATCTGCTGTGTCAGGGAAGAGAATTTGGGGCATCTTCACACCTTTGAAACACAGAAACATATTGAAGTTTCAAGTACTCATTAATGCAGAAAACATACTCTTGTTTTATCAACATTTTCAATTGCACAGTTTTATACCAAATGAACTTATTTGACACCCTTCTTCCCAGGCACAGAATGATATTTGAATAAATAGCTCATTAACCTATTTTTAAAAAGTCTGCTAAACTGGAAAGTAGCCAGGAAGATGCAGTATTTTTATTTTTATAAGATTCCAATATTTGTCAGTTTTCCATTTTGCTGCTTTATTATAACTCTTGAATTCTTACATGGCTTCAGAACTTTTAAAACTACCAAAAACAAATGCTTTTAAATCATTAATGGTTCTGAACAAGACTCATATACAAAAGCATAATTTTAGAGAGTTAGATTTAAATTGTATGGTGGTAATTTCATACAGAATTAAAATCCTTATTCTCCTACATTTTGTTCTCAAAATTAAACAACCTGATTATAAGAGGTGGGTGGGAGTTTAGAAATAGGGATGTTTTTATTTAAAGGCCCGTAAAGTGTAAGCAATACAGAAGTCTATGCTGTACTATGTTACTAGAACTAAAATGTTCTTTCTACACCTTAGACAACCTCTAGTAAATTTTCAGCCTTTGACAAGACTAGAAACTATGTTATCAGATTAAAAGTGCAATTTCCTGTCAAACTATGAACCTTGAATAGGAACTGAATGAAACAGACCACATAATCCAAACTGATATTTACCAAGGGTCAGGAATTCCTATGGCTTTCAGAAAGGAAAAGAAGAGGAAAGTGTATGGACTATGGAAGCAAGATCAGGCTGTGTGGGATGATTACAGAAGTGTTGTCTGACACAGTAGAGAAAAAATTAATTGGCCAAAACTTAATTTCAATCATCCTCACTTTAGTTCATGATAATATTATGTAGGTTATCTGGGAGCTCTTGTAAAACTCCTGAAATACAATGCAATCATCAATCAAAGGCAATCCTCTTTCTGAAGGTCATGCCTTCCAGAGGTTACTGTCTAGTGGACAAAGGGAAGGCAGTGGAGTATTTTATTTTTAGTAGACCTTTTGATACAGTCTCCGACATTATCCTTCTGGACAAAATGTTGAGCATACAGGTGGACACATACACAATATAATGGGTGAAAAATTGGATGAAGGACTATGTTCAAAGAGCTGTAGTAAAGGAGGTAACTTTTGGCCATGGCCAGTCATTAGTGGTGTTTTCAGGGTTCTCAGCATACTGCTTTTATACTTTTTTATGTCAGATACCTCGAAACAAAAGTGGAATGCAGTTTAAGTAAATTCACGGGAAATACTAAACTAGGAGGAGAAACTGGTTGCCTTGAGGATAGAGATGCCTTACAAAGAGAGATATTTAAAAGGTTAGAGTGCTGTAAGATAACCAGCTGCATAAAATTTAACAAGAACATGTCTCACTTTGTACCTGGGAGAATGCAATCAAAAATGCATGTATAGACTGGGCAACCAGATTCTGAAGTGCAGCCATGTAGAAAGGGACAGAGGAGTTTTGGCCTATGGTTATTCCGATGGGAGTCAACAGTGTGCTCTAGCAGGCAAAAGGTGTCCTGGGGTGTATCAAGTGTAGTCTAGCTAACTGGCCAAAAGAAGTGATTGTCCCAATATACTCAGCACTAGTTCAGCCTCACCTTGAGTACTGTATGCAGTTTTGGGTTCCCCAAAATTTAAAAAAAAAACTACAATGTATCCTAAGGAGGGCAACAAACATGTTGAAAGGACTAGAGAGCAGCTGAGGATGTTAGGTTTGCCCAGCTTATTGAAGTGTAGGCTGAAGCATTATCTCGTTGTTGTCTACACCTTTGGAGGAAAGCAGAGACTGAGATGCTGAATTTTTGTCTTGTGTGTGCTGAAAAGACTTGAGGGAATGACTTTAAGCATCAGGGAAAGTTCAGATTGGATATGGATAAGTATGTTCCTCACAAGAAGGTGGCAAGCACTGGAAATTGTCAAGGCTCCAAGCTTGGTTTTCATTAAGTGGTCAGACATAACTCTTTGATATATGAGTATGTGATCTGTCCACAGAGAGGGTAACCAGAGCATTTACTTATGCTTCTGCTCAGCAGTAGCCAATCATTTTATTTAGACTGTGCATTGCTGATGTCCTTTCATACCTAAACATTTTTTCTGCTATAGTGTCCAGCCCTATACTTTACTTGAAGCTTAGCAGCACTACCTGTTTCAAGTCTCCAGGACATAATGCATCTGTGAAGGTTCTTATCCTGCAGAATCTAACTACAGAGCACAATCAATGGGTTTCAATTTTTTCTTGTGTTGTCAAATTGATTGTGAAGACATAGAAAGTATATTCTCGCCATTTGGACAGATGGAAGCCAGCGAGAGATTCTTGACCTTCCTAGTATATACTAAGTTAGGCCATATAATGGCTGTTTCTTCTTCTTCTGTTTTCTGATAAACACCCACTAAATAATTTCTCCTGTACCTTACATTCATCACCTTTAGTGTAAGGTTCAATCTCCCACAGCTCTCAGCAGTGCTAGGAAATTATTGCTATCTGCAAACTTCTCTAAGGTTCTTGAATGTAAGATGTGATGAAAGAGTGACATAGAAGTTAGAGGAGGGAAGACCTCTGGATAAAAGTTTTACTTTATAACATTACAGTGATTATTAATTTATCTGCCTTGCAGAAAAACGTTTTAATAATTTCCATAGGAGAATGCATTGATGTGTGCGAACACCCAAAAGAGAGGAATTCCCTTTCAACTACATATTTCTGCTTATTAGTTAGTAATCCTTTAATGCTGGCAGTGTTACTACTTTGAAGAACAAGTGCCTACAGACAGATGTCATAGTTTGAAAAGAAGCGTCAAGGGACTCAGTGATTTCTGAAGACAAGTGAACTCAAAGAGGAGAAGAGATTTGATTTAGGACACACATATCAAATGTGGCTGTTTATAATTCTAATTATGTTAGTAGGACTAATGTGCTTCAGCTTGCCAGATGCACTTAAAACTAGCAAAATACATTGCTCACTCTCAAAACATGCACATCCTTTCCCTGTGAGCTGCAGGATGCTAGGGTTCCAAAAGCAGCACTTGTACAAAGAGCAGCAGACCACAGGAACAGGGAAATGAGGAACATCTGGGTAATACATAATTGCAAAGTTAAGCAGCTTCCAGTCTGTTATTCTCATGTAGTGAGCAGAGAAACTGTGGTATTAGTGGTAGAAAGCTGGCATAATTTCTGTTTGGCCAGGTATCATAGTTTAACCCCAGCCAGCAACTAAGAATCACACAGCCATTTGATCTCTCCCCTCCCCAGTGGGAAGGGCAGCGAAAGGGGAAAAAAGTAAACTTAATGGCTTGATATAAGAACCATTTCATTATTGACACAAAATAAAATTTAATAATACTCCTAATGACAAAAATAATACTAATGACAAAAATAGCAATGATACTAACACTACTAATAACAAATAATAATGCTAATAACAAAATAATAATACTAACGACAAAAGTAGAAATAATTACAATAATAGTAATGATAATAATAACAAAAATAATGATTTTAATGAAAAGGAGAAAGTAAAACTCAAGAGAAAGAAGTGATGCACAATACAATTGTTCACTACCCACAGTACTGAACAGTAATGAACAGTATTGAACAGTAGTGAGCAGTAGTGATGCCTACTCCAGAAAGACCTTGGCCCCCTTCCACATAACTCTCCCTCATTTATATACTGGACATGATGTTCTTTGGTGTGGAATATCCTTTTGGCCAGTTCAGGTCAGCTGTCCTGTCCATGGTCCCTTCCAGCTTCTTGGGCACCTGCTCCCTGGCAGAGAACAGGACACTGAAAAGACCTAGACTCAGAGTAAACACTGCTCAGCAACAGCCAAAAGCATCACTGTGTTATCAAAATTATTCTCATATTGATTTCAAAACACAGCATGTACTGGTTACTAAGATGAAAAGGAAGTTAATCACAGACAAAATAAGGACAGCATCCACCCCTGATTCCATACAATTTACTTCATACCAGATCCACCCCTTCCTAATGACACATCACCTTTCTTGTCTCTTGGTATTTGTACACACAGATATAATTTCCCTAGTCTGTGGACCAGCCCTGTAAAAGTCCAACTAGTTAATTTAGACCATGACCTTGGACTCAATCTGTCCAAAGCTGCCTGGATAAGTATATAGAAGGTATTTGGGTTGTATTCCACCCTGGGGCAGGTGATTTCAGCTGTAGGAGACACCCCTCTAATGGAAGGCAAACTGTGGTCTTCACTCTGTTGCCAAAGGGATTGAGAAAGATGCATCATTGAAATAAATTGTGGTACCACTGGGTTACCTTTAACTCCAGTTCTTATTTCCAGTTCCAGCATGTCTGGTACAGCCATAGTGATTCAGTGATGCCATGAATCACAGAAGCACAGAATCACAGATCACATAATGGATAGTGATGGAAGGAACCCCAGTGGGTCATCTGATCCAAGGGCCCTGTGCAGGCAGGACATTTCCAGAGCACATAGCACAGGATTGTGTCCAGATAGTTCTTGAATATCTCCAGTGAGGGAGACTCCACAACCTCTTTGGGTAACCAGTTCCTTTATGGGTCACCCACACTGTAAGGAAGTTCTTCCTCATATTCAGGTGGAACTTCTTGTACATCTGTTTCTGCCTGTTGCCTCTTGCCCTATTGCTTGGCAACACCAAGAAGAGGCTATGTCTACGTTCTTGACACCCTTCCTTCAGATACTGACACACAATGGTGTGGTCCCTCTCATGGTCCCTCTCAGACATCTCTTCTCAACATTGAACAGGCCCAGCTTCCTCAGCCTTTCCTCATAAGAAAAATCCTCCAGTCCCTTAATCATCTTCAGAGTTCTCTCTTGGACACACTCCAGGAACGCCATGTGTCTCTTGTACTAAAGTGCTCAGAACTGGACACAGCACTCCAAATGTGGCCTCACTAAGGCCAAGACAAGAGGAAGAATCACCTCCCTTGACCTGCTGGCAATTCTCTTCCTAATGCACTCCAGGTTATCACTGGCCTTGGCCACCAGGACACACTGCTGGCTCATGGAGAGCTTGTTGTCCACCATCTCCCTCTCTGCAGAGCTGCTTCCCAGCAGGTCACCCCCAGGCTGTGCTGGTTCCTGGGGTTGTTCCTCCCCAGCTGCAGGACCCTGCACTTGCCTTTGCTGAATTTCAGAAGGTTCCTCTGTGCCCATGGCTCCAGGCTGCTGAGGTCCTTCTGAAGGGCTGCTCAGCCCTCTGGGCTATCGGCTACTCCTCGCAGCTTTGTGCTGCCAGGAAATTGCTGAGCAGGCCTCTGCCCCTTCACCCAAGTCACTGATGGAAAAATTAAGCAAGAGTGGGCCCACTATTGAACCACAAACAGGCCTCCAACTAGAGCCTGTGAGGCTGATTATGACGCTGGGATCTACTGTTCAGGCAGTTCTTAATCCACCTCCCTCTCCACTCATCCACTCTTCCTGAATTTGCCTGTGAGGACATTGTTAGAGACAGTGTCAAAAGCCTTGAAGTTGAGGTAGACAAGATCTGCTGCTCTCCCCTCAATCATCCAGCTAGTTGTTTCATTCTGGAAGGCAATCAGGTTGGTCAAGCAAGACTGACCTTTAATGAATCCATGCTGACTATTCCTGATCACCTTCTTGTCCTCCCTGTGGATAGAGGTGGCCTACAGAATGAGGTGCTCCATCACCTTTCCAGGGACTGAGGTGAGCTGACTGGCTGATAGTTCCCTGCATCCTCCTTCTTGCCCTGTTTGAAAACTGGAGTGACATTTGCTTTCTTCAGTCCTCAGGCAGTAGTCCTGATCTCCATGACCTTTCAGAGATAAGGAAGCACAGCTATGATATCCATCAGCTGTCTCAGCACTCCTGCTGGGGCCCATGGACTTGTAGATGTCAAGTTTGCTTAGATGTTCTCCAACCCAACTCTTCTTGACCAAGGAAAATTCTTCCAGCATTCCTTTAACCTGGTCTCCTGGGTCAGAGATCCCTGCAGGCTGGTCTTGCCAGTGAAGACTAAAACAAAGGTGTCATTCAGTAACTGTACCTTCTCTGCATCCTGTTACAGTGGTCCCCTAGGCCCACATTATCCTTAGTTTTCCTCCAGTTATTGATGTATTTCAAAAATACATCAATGTTGCTCTTGACATCCTTGGCCAGATTTAATTCTATGTGGGCCTTGGCCTTCCTTGTCCTATTTCTACTTACTCTGACAACCTCTCAGCTTTAAGTGGGATGACTCTACTTCCAACTTCTGTGTGTTTTTTGCTTATACTTGAGTAATGACATGAGTTCTTTAAACATCCATGCAGGTGTCCCACTCCTTTGCCCTATTTCTTGCTCATCAGGATGTATCATTCTTGGGCCTGAGGAAGCCATCCTTGTATAACAAACTGTTTTGGACCTTCTTTCCCTCCAAGGCCCCAGTAATCTTCTTTTAGTCTTCATTCTCTCTTAAACTTCCACGCTTAAAGTCCCATACAGGGCCTTTTTATCTCTTAAAAGCCCCATGTAGGGCTTTTACAAGATAAGCAGGTCCTGCTGATCACCCCTTGGCTCTCCAATCAGAAACCCATCCTATGGGGAGGAACCATGGAGTCTCAGCTGCAGCAATCATCTACTGGTGCACCTTTGTGGTAGCAATTTGCACCAGCTGTTTTTCAGCCTTCAGCAACCCCACAACAGAAGGGTCCTTCAAGAGACTAACCAAGGCAGACAGCTTCCTAACTTCCTTCATCTCCAAAGCAGGTATACCAAAGATCAGTTGTTTTCCTTTTGGATCCTTGACATACTCTCTCCTGAGGTAGTTTACACCAAAGATGCCTCTCAGGCCATCATAATAAGGTGCTTTTTCCACTCAGTCCCAGTCAGCCTCCAGTAGCTGTTGGGATTCTCCTGTCATTCCAGAAACACAAATTTATTCTCTCCCTGCATAATTTGATGACATTAAGGGTACATTGTGCACTGGTGTCTACTAGAGACCCCTGTGGGGCTGATGAGCCAGGCCATCAGATCCACAGAGTCCAGTAAACTGTGTCCCTGGCAGGGGTCAGACCCTCCTAGTCCTACTCATAGTATTCTTCAGTTACTTCCTGTAAAAACAGATTAGAATTCCTTTCCATGTGATATTGAGGGAGATCAATCCTTCCACTTTGCCAGGGGAAGTAGTAACTGGAGACTGGACAGCAAGTTTTCTGGAAGAGCCCTCATTTGTGATTGATTTCCCTTGAAGTCTGGGTACCCATGCCTCTAAAGTTGTGATAGATTTTCCATCCCACTTAATCATGTCTTCTCCATATTCTCTGTATTACATACAGAGTACCCCATTGTGTGTATCTTCTATAAACTCCCTCTTGATCAAAAGAAGGCTTCTGTTAATAGCTGAGATACTGGTTCATACATGGTTCATGTGCATTGGACTTGGTCTGGATCGGTGGGAAATTGCAGGTTTTTTGTATGCAGATGTGTAATCTCTAGCACAGCTAATTTCCCTGAGGCATGGAATACCTCTTCCAACTGTGGTCCACATGCCAGGGTGTCACATAACGTGTTCTTTGTTGGGATACCTTTACTTCACGTTTTAGAGGAGTCACCTTCAGAGAGTCTTATGTCCCTTTTCCAATCACATTGTCGATGCCCCTTTCCCTAGAAGGTGATCCAGCTGCTTGACTTCCCTAATCTTCTATTCCAGGCTACAAGCCCCACAATGCCAGCATCCAAGCAGCCAGGTAACAATGTGCTCATACTGGACAATAGCTGAAACCTTTTCATACACCACACAGCTCACTTGGAGAGCAGGATGGAGTGGTTACCTCTTGTTCTGCCTCTTCTTTCTGCCCTCATGGTGTCCCTGCTCTGTCCTACTGTAGTAAACAACCTGCCTTTCGTGTCCATTTCTTTGTGTCTATAGGTGCAACTGATACAGGCCTGAGTTGGTTTTCTGGTTCAGCTGCATCACCCATCACGGGGTATCTGTAGCACCTGTTGCTGGGGTTTGAGGAGATGTGCTTGTCACAGGGGTTTGAGTACAAGTAGTGCCTGTTGCTAGAATTTGTGTAGCAGCATTGCTTGTCCCAGGATTTGGAGTAGACACAAACAGTTGCTTACCCTGCACAAGATCTGAGCTACATTCATGGCTCCTAGCAGTAGCACCATGCCAGTTTGAATACTCCAAGGCTATTCAAAAATTCAGTTTCAAAATTCTCAAATGCTATAGCATTTGACTTAGAGAAGAAGGAGAAAATGTGCAAAGGTTCCTTCTCCGCAGGTTGATTCTTGGAGAAAAGGTAAGATGTGCAATCATTAAGTTTCCAAAAGATGACTCCTGCAGTACAGACATGACAGCAACATTGAGTACCACACCAGATTAATTTCAAGACCACTGATTCTGTAATATCGTAAACCAGTATTAGAGAGTACAGCAACACACTAACTTTAGTTCAGCCCTTGGAGATTATAAACAGGAGGTTATGACAAGAAACACATACTACAAGTAAGCTGTTACATAAAACAATCCTGGGAACAAATGCAACAACTCTGAGAGTAAAAGAGGTTAATATTGTGACCAGCTATTAAACTAATACAATTAATGCTTATAATAAATTTGTTCTAATGTGTTCTGGTCAGATCTGCCATTATCTCAACACTTTGTGCCCCTCATTGGGCACAAAAAAGGACTGTGTCGATTTAACCCCAGCCAGCAACTAAGTACCTTCCAGTCACTTCACTCACTCACTCACTCACTCACTCACTCACTCACTCACTCACTCACTCACTCACTTCCTGTGCCTCCCCTCTGGTGGGTTAGGGAGAGTTGGTAAAAGGTAAAATATGTGGTTTTAAATAAGAATGGTTTAGTAATTGAAAAGAAGTAAAATATAGTAATACTGCTACTAATACTAATATTAATATTAATAATAATATGAATAGAAATGAAAAGGAAAAAGAGAGAGAGGGATAAAATCCTAGAGAAAAAAAGCAATGCACAATACAAATCTTCACCACTCACTGATGTGACTGACGCCCAGCCTTTCCCTTAGCAGCAATCACTTCCTTACAGACAACTCCCTCCGGTTTATAGTACTGAAAATGGCATTCTATGTTTGGTAAGTTCAGGTCAGCTGTCCTGGCTGTTTTTCCTCCCAGTTTCTAATGCACCTACTTTCTGGCAGAGCATGGGCAAACTGAGCAGTCCTTGATTTAGGGTAAGCACTACCTAGCAACAGCCAAAACATCAGTGTGTTATCAACATTATTCTCATGCTGAATCCAAACCACAGCATTGTACCAGCTACTCAGAAAAAAAAAAAAAAAGCTAGGTTGTACTGTGGGGTCTATTGGTAATAGAATTTTTTCTCATGAATCAGAGCAGAAAGTAATTGAGATGAGTTAAAGATGGGTATCACTGCCTCCAGTGCATTTACTAGGAACAAAACAATGGGTGAAATTCTGCATCCATCACTGTGAACTACCATGTATCAAAAAAGAGGAAGCTCTTTATGATATACATATACAATTACAGGTTTTAATTTAGCCATTATCTCTCAGGAAGAAGCTTAGAGAATTTGGGGCAGTTCCATGTAAACATAACATCAATATTTAAGATTACTCAAAAAGGCAACTAGAATGCTAAGAAGTCTAAGGGGAAAAATCAAGCACAGAGTAGGAAATACCACACTGCTACTATATAGATATTTTGTGCAACTTCATATAATAAAAAATAATATAATATAAGTAACATAACGTAACATAGCATAACAATATAACAAAACATAATTAATATAATATATGATACTGTCTTCAAAAATATTAGAAAAATGTCTCTTCTCTTCAGAGGAATATGTAGAAATTGAAGAGATACAGAAAAAAGTGGTGTAGCTGATCAGTGTTTCAGAACAGCTCCTCAAGGAAGAAAAGATAAATAGATGAGGATTCCTTGAGCCTTGAAAGCAAACAGCTGCAGGAAAAAGATGGTATATGAAGGACAACAAAAAAGATTAAGAGGTAATTAACAGGTTTGATGAAGATACAATTTGGGGAGACACCTTTGAAATTTAAAAGTAATAAAAATTAAAGTCCTTATTCCCCAGTACATAATTAAAGTGCAAGCTATTAAGGTCATTGACTGTCATGACTCTAAAAGCAGGGAAATAACAAAGAAAAAAAAGAAAAAGCACCACATTTTTTCACACATTGAAACATCTGATCCTGTGTCAGTATGAACTATTTATATGAAAGCTGATTGTTGCCCAAACACCAACGTAACTCAAACCCTGAAGTACAGCACTGTTTGAGAGTAAAGAAGAACTCATTTTTTTTTAATCCATCTCATAATTTAGTTTAAGTTCCAAAGGGAAAACTCCTGTTTGTGCAGGACTTCAGGAAAAGCCTTTTTTAACAAAAAATACTTGTATTACCAGCTGAATTGACAATAATGGCTTCCCCAAGACTCAGATTGTTTTCCCTTCACCTCGTCAGTTGTTATTCTGTAATTTGTCATGCAACAGCTGTTCAGACAACACATGGGATGCACCACACTCATTCAATTTTCTGTTCTTCATTGCAAATGGGTTTGCATTGTCTCCAGCACAAGGACATCATCAATCAAGTTGATTTTTGCTCCGAATATCTGGAATAGGTGGCTTTCTTTCTACCATTTAGATGTCCCTTAATTATTGTTCCTATTGCAGTTGATGTGAGCGGATAAAGAAAAAAAAATACCATCACGGTCAGGTGTGAAGGAGCCTGGCAACCAGACTGACATGTGCTTTGCATTTGGGGCGAACATTTAGTATTTTACAGTGCTCCCCCAACTTTAGTGTGATTTAGCAGCAGTTGCAAAGTGAGATGCATCTGATTTGTACTTTTTCTGAATTTTATATCAGTAATACATGCAGTCTCTTTGAAGTCTCTGCTAAGATTAAAGAATGCATTTAAATGAATACTCTTCATTTTATCTACTCTTATAAGAAAGATAGTGATGGAGAAAAGATGTTCTTTTTTTATTTAGCTCTTCTATGGGACGGGAAGCTCCTCTGATGAAATAAATAATCATGATATCAGTTGACCTACTTAGAAAAAACTCATTTGTCACACTAAAAGCAAAACTCCTAGAAGCAGGATCGGAAAATAGCTTGGAGCTAGTTGCAAGAGCTGCAAATTTTCATGCTTGGAGTAACTTTCTTCTTCTCTGAGTCAGAAAGAACTGGGTAATACTGAACTACTGCTCCTGGGATGTTCATATCATGTGCCATACAAAACCATGGGCCACAACCAACACCCTCACCATTCAGGTGTGGAGTCACTGACAGAGCCCTTTTCCTCCTGACATGTAATCGGGGTGGGCCTGTGGTCTGTAGAGTATGTTGGAATTTTCAGCCTAGAAGTACTAGTCTCATTTAGAGCAGTTCCCCACATACATATACAGAAAGTTGTTGATGTAAGTTATAAATTCATAAAGCACAAAGGCAGCTGAGATTCTGAAATTACAGATAAGTTGCCTAGAGATGCTCAGGTCTGCAGTAAGATGCTGTCTTGTGCTGAGGTAATTTTGCTGCACATATCCATTCCAGTCTCCCAGTCCACTGTTTTTCTCATCCTCATTGGCGTTACAGATTTCATCCTTCATTACATTTATTGTGCTTTTTCTGCCAAAGCAGAATTTCTGCTGTTTTACCAGACACTAGGTCAATCCCCAGTAAAACAGATCCCCTTGAAGAGAAGTGAAACAGCAGTTTTAGCCTCCACTGTGCACATAAAGCAAGAGGAACTCAAGGGCTGCAGTGACGATGTTTTGGACAGGCTGAAAGCTTCAGAGTGATCAAATCTTGATAATTGCCTTGTCCCCAGAGAAACAACAAATTTTGAAATAATCTGAACCACTGTGTGTATGTTCAAGATCTTAGTTTTTTGACTTTTAACCCAACATCATCTTAGCCATAGTTTAGCAAGCACATTAGTATAATCTTTCTAAAAATAAAGAGCAGCTAAAGAGTACTGAGAGGCTTGAGCAGCTTGACAGTCAGCTAAGAGTAAAGGCTCATGGATCATTAACTCTTTGAGTTTCCCACTGCCTGTTGCAGTCTGATTTGTTGCCTAAGGGTTCAAGGCCCCAAAGCCCTCTGGGAGCTATTGGAAAGTGAGAAAATTCACTTACCTTCTTGGGACAAAAGATGAATCTCAGCTCCCACCTCTGAAGGTAGAGAGATAGGACTACAAGTACCTGAAGACCATTAAGAGGTAATGGTGGAGGCCAGGGAAAGAGACAGAAACTAGTCTCAGCTGGGTGAAACTGGACTGAAGATGAACAGAATTATTCTCAGCAGCAATGTAAAAATCCTAGTGGGAAGACCTATAGTGGAGGCATACAAAAGCAGAAACTTAAGTGAGATGCACTGGCAGGACCAACCGTTGACCAATTGCACCTTGAGGAAGTTCTGACACCAGCTGGTCAGAGATGGAGGTTGCTCAGGACAGTGGGACCCATGCTAAGGGAAAGACACCTCTAATTGACTTTGGCTGTCTTCTTGACCACTTTTCTATGGTTGAACGATGCTTCAGAGTGATGGGGTGGAGAAAAAGATTAGGGGGTGTGGTTGAGGAACATAAGGGATAGAAATTAGTCAATTTTTACAAATTTTTGTTGTCTGTTTTCATTAGATGTGTAGTATTCCCACCAGTGTACAAGCCTCAAATCTTAACACAAAATACTTTTGTAGGAAGTTTGCAGTTAGAGAGTCTTACTAAATACAAATTCTTTTTAGGTGGGCCTCATTTTCTGGTATCTTGATAACTAATTTGCAGGGCAAAAGACTTCCTTTGAATTTCTGATTCAACTTCAGCAGCAGCAGCAGCAGCAGCAAAGACCCCCATCTCCACTTCAGATGCACAAAAGTTTATCCAAGTTACACTGTGATAGCCAGATTAAGGTTAGGAATATATTGGCAATATATTCTTCCACACTCAAGAAAAATTAGGCTTGGTGGGTCCCCAAACTCAAGGCAGACTACTAGTATAAGATAAATTAGTATGACCTGATGCAATGTCTAGTCACCATCTATCTCAGGAACAGCAGAAGTGATTCACTTCTCATTATATCAAGGAAAAACTACTGAGAACTGAAGAAATAGCTGCCCTTACACTCTTATCTTGAATTTTGTATCCCCCTTATATCTCATCTCCTACTGTCTTTTGTGCATTTTTCAAAACTCAATATTTTAAAGTTTTCTACTTTTCTTTACCATTTGGATTCTTAGCTAACATTTTTTACTCATAGCAGAGTATTGCTACTTCCAGGAATATGAAAAGTAAGATGACATTCTGCTTTGAAAAATAAGACCAAAAGAGTACTAAATAATGCAAAACCGAATCACATATATTTTATTAAGAGAAAGCAGAACACTTCAAGTAAAAATAGTTTGCCATAACCTAGTTACTTTTTAACTAGTAATATACTAGGCAGTAATGTACTTAAGTGGAAATGTAAATTGAAAACATACAGCATATGAAATAACAGATGTCAAAAAGAAGTGTCATCATTGGAGAAGGGTACAGCATGGAAAAGAAAAGACTTCTATTTTGTCCAGAAAAATATGGTCTATGAGCACAGTCAGCACAACTGTTCTGTTGTGTTTCATTTAACCTCCCCATAAAAGAGGAAATTGCAGGCATAGCTTATTGCATGCTCAAGCTAATCTACTTAATATTGGTAAAGCTGAGAGGGCAGAAGGCAATATCAAACTGTGGGTTATACATTATGCCAACTAATTCAGTACTGCTCCAATAAATCTGTCTTACTAAACTAATTTCTGTGCTTAAGCAATGTTGCAAGCAATTTGAAATTCTCCTGGAAGATGTAATATATTTGTATGGAAACCAAATCTTTGCATTGCATCATTGCCAAGAAGAAATCAAATATATATCTATTGCAGAAAACATATGTTTAAAAAATTGAATAAACAGAAGTAAGAGCTGTGTGAAAGCAAGGACTTTAAACAACTAAAAGTATCACTTCTTTCAGTGAAGTATTTGGAGCTGCACAACCTTGAATCAAAATCTGTGCATAGCAACAGAAGTGAATTTGGCAGTCAGCTGTATTTACATTCTGTGCTATTAGCTTTTTTGAAATATAAGTATCTTGCTTTTACCACTCTTCTGGTATAAAAGTAACTGGTATAAAAGTTGAGGTTTGATTCTCTTCAACCTTTGATGGAAAGGGAAGTGAGTTTTTGGCAGAAATGCAGTCTTAGGAGTAGAAATTAGGTTTTACAGGAAGAAAAAGAAAAGTAGACAAGAAAGAAAAGAGAAGAAAAGCAGGAGAAAAAACCTCATTCTCCTTTTGATGCATTGCACTTACTGGTACACTGTTTGACCCCACTGGCAGATTGGCTCCACAAAGAGGATGAAGATAGATGTCCTCATTTCTGGAATGGCCCTCTGTCACACTGTGTTTCAGCAGCTTTCAGCCACCACACTGGTCTGTGGTCACCGGAAGGTAGGAGTATCACTCCCACTGTGTTCATGAAAAGCAACTAAGAAAAGCAATTCATTGCTCTGAATCCACTTGACTGCTGTTCTCCCCCCAGGTGGAAAATTTTCAAGGGCATGCAGTAAGAATGATGCTGTATCGGAGCCCGACTGGCACGAGACAGCATTGCAGATGAAGGACAGCACACAGAATCGTGAGAACCTGCAGAAACAAGTCCCTGCCCAGACCTCAGCTGACCCCATTTCCCTGCCCCACCATCCAAGGCTGCTTTGCAAGCTGAACTGCTCTGCTGCTGCTCTGTGAGCGAGGCAGGTGAAGAAATTCCACTGAGCACAGAGTGCAGTTGTTCCCTCCTGCCCCACATATTCAAGCTCCTCTGTTAAAATGCAGCAGTTGTGCAGATTCATCCCCTTCTCCTGTAGCCAGGTGGAAACAGCCCACAGAAAGTGTACATGGACAGGACCAGGAGGCAATGCACCCATGCCGTGCATAAGCCCTGGGAAACCTCCCCGCTATGGCAGTTCCATTAGGACACCAACCTACTAAAATCAGTTTAATGGATGAAGAGCTCCTCCACTACCACCACCTTTTTTCCTACTTTGATCATATCTGTCTGTCAGACTTAATTCCCTTCTAAAGGGAAGGATGCTGTGGCCATGACTAATGGCCACTTCTCCCAGACACATTGGCTGCTCTTACTCATCTCTGAGGAGAGGCTGGGGAGACCCATCCTGACAGAAGGACAGAGGCTACAGATAGACTGCAAGGCTTCCTGGGATTTCGCCATTGTACTGTGGTTTTCAGAGCTAAAACCTTGCAGTAATAAAGTCAGCAAAGTATTGCTAATACCACCAGAGGAACACACATACACACACCCAACTAAGCAAATTGCCTGGTGAATATTCAGAACCCAGAATCAGGTTTTCATTTATTTCTTTATTAGTACCCTAGCATCAAATCCTGTATCAAGAAAATAGTTTGGGCACAAACTATTAGGGCACTATCTTAATACACAATGGATATTAAGATGCTCAGGACATCACATCAGGCTAATCATGATTTTGATTCATTTTCTACTGTTTGCATAAGTTAAATATTTAACCTTGAATTTCTCCTCTTACTCGGGGGAAAAAAATCCCAAGTAACTGGAGAGTGAAAGTCCATGTAAGTATCTTAGATTCCATACAGATTTTCCAACTAAATTTTTTTTTTCCCTAAGAAGATACTGTCAAGAACAAATCTATCTTTAAAGATGCGAGCAGCAGACTGGGGATCTCCCAAGTCAGCATCATGTGTCTTCCAGGCGAGAGGAAAACTCCCTTTAAGGCAGACAGGGAGTTTGAATTATTAAAGCTGAAGGAATAATTGACTCAGACTGATCAGAGCAGGGCTCTCTTGAGAGCTGGTGGGGTTTTTCCATTGGCAGGGAGACTATGTTTTGTACGTGAACTGCATTTAAAGCAGTTTATTTCCATATTGCTTTCTCAAGCAGAATTTCTATTGCTGCAAGTAGTTTCCAAAGAAACCTCCACCACTTCACCACCCACACACAAGAAACACCCGTGTTGTTAGAGATGATCAAAAATCAAATGAGAAACTAAGATTAAATTCTCTAGAAAACAAAAAGCAATTTCCCCATCACTGCACTGTTTCCATGGAAAGGATTTTGTGGGAATTTTTTGGCTGAAAATAGCTACACCTACAAGTACATAATGCAGCAAAATGAAAATCAATGGGCACAGGGTTTCCCAGGCAACCTCTTATCAATTGTCAGTTTCTTGGTGATACTGTTCACTGCAATATAAAACCTTGAACAGTTTCATCTGCCGCAGACCAAAAGAAGGGGGGTGGCAGAGGGAATCACCCAAACGAGAGGCTCATGAATAAATGAGCACTCGTAAGATTGATTCCTCTGAATAATTTTCAAGCTATCTGAGTGCAAGAACTGGTTGTCAAGCAATGCATGAATATATTAAGAGAAATTATTATCCTAAACACTAAAGTATTTTCAGTCTCTTACAGAAAATATATTTTGTATTTTAAAAAATATTTCCTGGTGCCCCTGTGAAGCATTTCTGGCTTCTTTCAAAATTCAGATCTGTCACTCACATTTATTATGACTTGCACCTCCTGAGGTTTCACAAGAAGAAATGCCAATCACGCTGCAGACATACATAAATAATCACTTTGTTGGAGTCAGCCTCAAAAAGCCAGGCATCAGGAAAAGCAATCTGATGTCCTGACATTCTCTCCTCACCATGTCTGTTGCCTTGTTTATAAATTCTCCTCGAGGTGGGGAACAGAGCATTGCTGGGATCCGTGCTCTCATCTTGCAAATTTGACTGGTGGTATCACAAAGGGCTGGAAGTCCCAGTGCAGCTGAAAGCTCATGAAAGCTTATGTTTTGGGTAGGTTATTTACGTGTTAGAAAGGCACCCACCTGCACTGAGAAAATTTAAAATCTCCAATTACTAAACACAAAAGCTTTTCAGGTTACAAGAGTGCCTGTAGCCATAAGCCTACCATCCTCACTGACAAACACCTTGCATAAAATTCCCCCTGTGAATTCCTACAGTAGCTAGATCTTCACCTTCTCTTTCTCTCCAGCACATTTCTCTGTCCTGGCTTTTGCCTTTTCCCGCCCCTTTTTGTCTATCTGCTTCCATGAAAAACTGACATTTCAGTCAGTCCTGCCAAGGTGGGTAAAGAGCATGTGCCTGTAGCCTAGTATCTATGGAGTCCCTAAGAAATCACAAGTGTATTTCAGCAGTAACCTTTCAACTACCATCCTGCTGTACTAATTGTAGTTCCACAAGTAGAACTAGGGAAACTGCTGTCTTTTTGTCCCTTTTGCCCCCTTGAGAAAATGGTGAAAATGTGTCTTGTGTCTTGGTGCCTACACACAGAGGGAAACAAATAATTAATTTTCTTTTATTTTTATCTCATATGGCAAAACCACTAAAGTCTGTTGTGGGCACACAGCTTTCTGGACTCCTCCCTCATGTGATTTATTTTGGAGATATGGGGAAACACTCAGCTGGGAACCTTCAGATCACTAATAGTTAGCAGGTGTTATATTTTCCCAATTATCCCATCATAAAAAAAACCAAACAAAATTAAATGTTACAGCAATTTTAATTAAGTAGCTTAAAATATATAAAATTGAATACATTCAAAATATTGGCAATATAATTTGGTTATGATAAGGGATAATTTGGTTCTGATAATAGCACATAAGCAAAAATAACTGCACGGGGTAGCACGGGGTAGGGAGGGCAGGGCTTGACCCCCATCCCCTCACGTACTAATTGCCAAGCCTAAAATTCTCCTTCTATACTGTACATCATCACCATCGCCTCCCATTTTCGATTCGTCACACTTGTATCTCCACCTTCATTATCACTTTTACCACACATGCTCCACCATTTTTTTAGGTGGTCATACCATTTTTTGGGGTTTGTTTTTGATGAAGGTCTCTCCTCTTCCTCAGTGTCCTTTGATTCACCTTTTGAATTACACATGCACACCAAGCTGGTATAATGTAAGCCAAAGCTAATATCATACAAGCCAATATTATGTTCTAGCATCAAAGCAATAAATGTCATATAATTAACATTTTCCTGGATGTCCAACCAAATTTTCCTCTCTTCCAACTAAATTTAATAATAGTTATCTCTTACTTCTTCCTGTTTTGAACATCTGCAGGAGAAGGGGGGGAGCCTCTCCTCTGCTATTCTTTCTTGGCATTACACTTTTAACTGTTTTATTATTTCTAAATATTAATTAGTGTATCAATATTGATTACTGTTTCAATTTATCAGCACGAATCACACCTATTTATTACACAGGGAAGTCAGGGAAGAAATTTATGTCAATAAAATGAGAAGGTCAAAAGCTGACACCATACTTTGAATACTAAACAGACCAGCACTGCCTGGATATGTTCAATTACACTTCCATATTTTTACTGCAGCTTGATTCCAAATTTTACTTTTAAGCCATAAGGTTAAAGCATTGGACACTAAGGAAATGTGACCCAGCTTTGGTAACAGCAATAACTGGTAAACAGCAAGTGACAGTGAAGCAGAACACACACCACTGATAGCCAACATCTCATTGCGATGGAGTTTTGGAGACTCCCAAGGTAAAACTCAGTAACAATTACTAAATATTACAAAAGAAGATTGATTTTATTTGGTACCCATACCAAACACTGTGAGACAATTTACTGCAATTGTTTATTTTGTTTGCTATATATAAATAGTAGAACATAGAAATAATGTTTTGAAAATGAATTGAAGCAAAAGGAAAACAAAATCTGCTAGTCTCCTCTACAAGAGGCAAGAGGGAGAGATTAAGCAACATTACTACTTGAACATTGCTAATTCATAAAAATTGTTCTGGGTTATTTAGTCTACTTTGCAAGACAGTAAAATAATCCAGACCCTGACCAATTATTTTTGCCTCAGCAGCACCCCTCTACAAGACAGCATTCTGCAAGAACTGCTTCTCTATTGCTTAGTGTGGAATAGACTGGCCAGCCTCATGGAGGTAAAGCACTAGTGGAAAAGATAGGATGTATGGTCAATACGGGTTTGATCACCACAGTACCAGAGGTACCACCTCTAACTACAAAAGATCACCTCCAGAGAAGCAATTCAGTGTGGAAAGAAGCCTCACTAACATCAATGCCCTGTTATTGTCAGAAAGCAAAAGCTCTGCAGTCTTACATGGCATAGCTATGGAAGGCAGGGCAACATTGATTTTTCAATTTGATAGCAATATACACAAAATACTTGAGTGCTTCTCTCTGTTCCAGATCTCCAACAAAACTTATTCTACAGTAAGTAGAGATTTTGGATATTTTAGGGACAAAAAGCCTCATTGCTGGAGATTTATTCATATTTTTCTCCACAACACCTGTTGCTATGCAGGCAGGACATAGGTCTACTGACAAAAAGCCCTTCACTGTCACTTATCTTAATTCTTAGCTACTGGCCAGAGGGTAATACACAGCTTAAATTCAGAGCTAAATAAATCAAAAATTAGAAGTCTTTTTCTTCAATGAATTGGGGGTGATAATGTGAGATGCACTCTGTGATCTAACAAATACCACTTTCTCCATGTAAAATGTTTTATTATCTTATGTTGTGGTTACAGGAGAAAGAGTACCAATATGGATGTAGCCAAAGTATGCATTCCAAACCCATCTACATTATTTCTGATGAACTGTTAACAGTGGGCCATTTGCAGAAGCTGTCCCATGCACATACCACATATGAGCTGGGTGTAATGTTTTCTTTGGTTTCACATGATGATCCTTAAGGCAGATCATCTCTGTCAGTAAGATATCAAGAACTCCCCAGAATATTCTATGACTCATAGGAATACATCATTGCATTGTGAAAATGCCCACCCTGAGGGAGGTACCACACATTCCTGCCTGTATATAATCTGTGGCTCAGGACACCACCACCACCACTGGAGGAGGACCAGACTTTCCACAGGACCATCTCTTTTGACAAACCTGCAATCATCTCTCAACAACACTGCAACCACTTCTTAACTGGACTGAGACCACTACCCTGATTAACAGGGCCAGGTCGGATCCTGTGGTTTTAAGCCAGGTTTCTGTATTCATTGCATTAATTGTAACCTTTCTATTAAATTTTAACTTTGACTTAAAATCTCTTGCAAGGGGTTAACTTCTCCTGCTGGCTTACCTTCAGGCCAGCACAGCTTATTAAAAATAATACCTAAAACCACTATATCATTACAGATATCATTACAGCTGAGTGACCTTAACTCTTCTCTATTTATTTTTGCTGTATGTCCAGACTCCTCTATTAATTACCTTGATTAGCTGTGCAAAACATAGTAGGCAACAGTTTGTTTTGAATGTGCAGAACTCTACCTTTTTATCACCAGTTCCAAGTTCTGAAGTATCAAAGGACAGAGGTAACACCATCTGATCACAATCACACAAAAGGCATGAAATTAAGAGGTGTATCCATCCTGAACCCAAAGAGAGTGCCCCTCACAAATGCAAAATCTGGCCACTGTTAACTGTAGTGCAAGGTTTCTCTTCCCAGTCAGCAAAGAGTCTGTGCTACCCTCTCATTGTATTTGTGGGTTTTGACAAGTTAAAGGACTTTATGCTGATTTCACTCTCCTGCTGCAGCCAGAGCTCTGCTGTGGGCACAGGTCTGCCTTATGCAACCAGGTATCCCAGAACCTCCCTGCACACACAGGCTTCTCACGACGGCTTTGTTGGGGTTGGGATTGGCACTACTGGAATGGATTAACTGCAGAGACATCTCTAGAGGTCTTCATGAATGAAAATCTTCCAAACTAGAAAAACTAAGTAAAATAACTGTTATGCTAATTCCATATTCACCCAACAGGAGAAAAAGCATTTTATGACTGATTTTTGGCAGCAGTTTTACCCAATATTGCCTGAAAATACTGAAGTAAAAGCAGTTACCTGTGCACAACTCTGGCATTAGAGTGCTGTTGATGGCTGTTTCCAGTATCAGAAGTTAACTCAATGCCCAAAATCTCCTTTCACTCAAAAGTAGGATCAGTTAAGTGTTGAACGAATGGATGCCATTCTGAATTCATCACCAACAGAGTTAACAGGCTTCAGCATTTTATTACTTTGCAATATAACTCAAAGAATAGTGCTATTACTGAGATCTACCATGACTGTCTACAAGAGAAGCACAGCTATTTTACTGAGAGTACAAGCAGGAGCCTCAAAGCTTAAATTGTGGCTTTTTTCCTAATGTTCACAATAAATGAAGAAGTGCAGCATAATTAAATATATTAAAATTTGGCTTTCTGTCAGGGGTAAACAAAATTAACCTAAAAGATTACCATGATTACAGATGATGTGCATTTTTTCCAGATGTGGAGTTTGCAAAGTTCCTAAGTGGCAGCATTAAAAATCTATAAAACTCAATTGCTATTTCAGAATTGAGACTTTTACAGAGGAATCACAATTTTCAAATATAAACATGAATCCTGTTTTCTCAACCAAATCCTAATATTTAATATGGAAAACATAGCTGAATACCTATTTTTTCAGAAAATATAACAGATTTTCCTTATGAATGAGGACATTTCAAAGGTTATTAGCTTTTCAAAGGACTAAATGCCAATAGCCTGTGGATTGAAAAATGTTCCATTGAAAGAGGAATGTACTAGAATGTGCTGCTTCACTTTCTTATTAAATATTTCTGGTTAAATGAAAAAATGTGCTGGATAACCACAGACTCCTGCTAAATGCTCCTCTCACCAGCAATGCTAAGGACTCATCCTCTGGACCTGATAAACCCAGGTAAGCTGATGGAAAAGTTTCCCATTGTCCTGTTGGATACAACATTGTACTTGACTCTAAAACAAGACCATGAAAGTAAAAATATGTTTAATAAACAGAGGCATCTTTATAGTAGTCTCCTAATTTAACTGGTTGTCCAGCAGTCTCTTCAGATTTTAATATTATAGAGTTGAGACGGTTTTGCCTCTCTAACAGCACTTGTGTCTTCAAGATATGATCAGTAATAGAATCTTGGTATTTTCTACTCTGGAAAGATTTTCCTTTTGTAGCATGATTAGACATGGCATAAAACAGAGAAAAGATTTCAGATGGGGCAGTAAGAGCTGTGGAACTTCTTGCCGGGTGTATGTTTTCTGCTGTGAAAAAAGCAAGCTATCATAGTATGGTTTCATTTTTTCCTAAAAGCCACCTCCATATCAGGGAGTTTCATCAGGATCTACAGCAATGCTGGAACAGTCATGACATTCCAAAGGGATGAATATAGAACTTATGAATCAGATGAAAATTTGAAGTCGCTAATGTCTCTCTCATTTTTTGTGCATTGCCAGCAAGAAGCTCCTCTGAAAGGCTTGATCTACAGCAGACAAAGTTAATGAAGCCCCACAGGACAGATACAGCTTACACAGCAAGACCGCTTATGCTGACACAGCTCGTTACTACTGCCACAAATGAAATAAATTGTATTGACTTGTTTCTGAGAATGAGTTGCATTTCCACCAGACATTTACTCTGCTGGTACAAAAATGACGATTCTTTTAATTTTTACCCCACAAGCCTCACAGACATCACTAGACTTGGAAGAGCTTTTTGCACCTACCTACCCCAATACCTTTCCCTCTCCCTCCTCTGCTGGAGAGGTCATTTCAAAACTGACTGTGTTGTTTATGAGGTTGGTGGGTAGCCATAAGCTCTTTGGGCACTTGTTTTTCACTGCCCCTAAAAATGTTAGGGGAAGAGGCAAGGGAGGAAAAGGAAATTATTTTTATTTAATCAGACCTCAGAAACTGTTTTGGAATGCAATTGGCAGGAATAAGATCTGGGTGGGAAATTTTGGTTTACCATTTCACACATGCACAATTCTCAAAGACATGTAGTAACTCCTAGAACAGGTTGCTGTGGACTGAGATAATTTCTTTCCCCTTATGCCTGTCCAGTCCAAAATCCTGTGCTCATAGATTAAAATTCTTGATAACCCAAAAGAGCAAGGATGACTATCCAGAAGATTCTTACATTATTTCATAGCTTCCAGTGTGTTTCTGCCCCTTCTTAATCTACATTAAGGAGATTGCAAAGACAAACAACTTGCAAAAGTAGCACTGGTAGTCACACTAAAGAAAGCATTTGTATTTGCTGGAAAAGGAGAGTCATGCAACAGAGAAGAACATATCAAAGGCAGATATGACTGAATGAACTTATTTTAGCATACAGGTGCTCTATATTCTTGCAAGTTTCATAACATAAGCTGCAAGCAGCAAGTGCCAGAGGAAAAAAGAAATAAATATGTCTTTTCTGCTTCTTTTTAATACAGAATTAAAGACCAAGACTTCTGTTATATATTGGAAAAGCAAATTCTACCCATCTGGTCAAAATTTTGGGAGATAGTGAGATATTGGGTATTTGGGAAAAAATCAAAGAGGTTTTAACATCTGTTTCAAAATCATGAAAGATGATTCTTCTGAAAGTTCAAGTACCCTTTATACTATTGCCTGTGATGTAAGCAACAATTATCCTGTTATTTAAGGGAGGACCATTCTGGTTTTAAGGAACACTTTTGTATCTCCTTAGAGATTAGGAAAACATAAAATAAAACAAACACATTTGTGAAAGGAGAAATGTCTCTTAACTACACGGCAACCTCAGCACCTTATTTGCTCCCTTCCGTATCAACTCCAGGCATATTTTTAAACTTCAGATTTGAAAATGCAGTATCAGGTGCCACCAACCTTCCCAAGATCTTTACAGCAGTAGTGTTAACTGCCTGGTGAAGGAAGATGTAATTATTTATGTACAAAGCCATTACTCAAGGTCCGTAACAAATAATTCATAAATTTGAAATAAATCAACCAGAAAAGAGGCTATTTTCCCCCTGCACTTACGAATTTTGCAAAACTGCAAAGAAAAAACTACAATAATTAAATAATTGTCATCTTTATAATCTCTGGCCTTTTTCGTCCTTTATTCATTAATCTAGTAGTTCCCATATTTTAGGCTTTTCTTTGGCAGAACATCACCACCTAGTGATCAGTGTGCTTACAGGAGCTTCCAGAAAGCTGATTAGAACCCGAAAACAGAAGGCTGATGGGAAGAGAAAATATAAGTGAGGAAAAATCCTTTTTTAAATGTATGTTGGAAACAGTTCCTAAGGAAGATTAAATAGGACATTCTAAAGTAATGTAAGAAGATTTTTAGAGACTGATTAATTGAATAATAATTAAGTAACAATATTATTTGGGTAAGAAAATTTATCCTTTTAGCCAACAGTATCTCGGATCAGCTTATTTCATTAATATTAGATAAAATTAAAATTAAACGTATAAGACTAAGAAGGAGGAAATTCAGACATTTTCAGGAAAACCCTCCCAGTAGTGAGAGCTATTAAGTGGAAATAGCATCTTGATTACATGTTATATCCTAAAACCAGGCTAGTAGATATCATGGAATTAAACCCCATATTTACTAGCATCTCATATAGTCCAATTGATAAGTTTCTTCAGAATTTTTTTTTTTTTTTGGCACTGAGATATCTAAGAATCAAGATGGAGGTCTCATTTATAGATGAGAAATCACTTAATATTGCAATCAATATTAAAGTGTTCCTTTCTGTGAGACCATACCACCGCTCCAGTTATACTCTGTTCATCTTTGGAGTAATTTTAAAAGGCAGAAATACAAAATATAGACTAACACAGTATATATTTTCTAAATATTAAAGAAAAAAAAAGAAACAATACAAATTTTTGAAGATGTGTTCAGAGACTTGTAAAATTAAATGTCATTGGTATGTTGAGCTAAATGTAACTAAAAGATAACACATATTTAAAAGCCAGCCACATTGAACTGTTCCCTAGAACGTTTCTCAAAAGTGGACATACCTGGAGTTTTGAGCTTGCTCAAACAATGAACACAGCTATAACTAACACAGAGGAACCATGCAAATCTGTGCAAAAAGCAAGAAAGTCTTTCAGACAATGAAACTACATTGCAGTCAGTTTAACCAGGGAAGAATCACCTCAACAAAATGGTCTCTTTTCAGGAAGTTCACTTCAGAATATTCATAAATGCTTTGCCTCTTTAAATGCTTACTAAAGCTTATTCTCCCAAATTCTTCTGCTTAGAAGGAAGATCGTACTGGAAGGATCATATTTATGCCTTTCCTGCCAATAAAGTTCAATTTCAGGCCCCATTCTGGAGTTTTGTCAATTATTTTTTCTACGGCTGTAAGGGGGAATCTCAAGCAAGAGCTGTAGCAAAGGGAAGATTATAGAGTCCATGACCTGTCCTAAGCAGGAGGTGACAAAGAACCATCCAAAAGGGAAGAAAAGCCACGCCAAGCCCAGGCACAAAGGGACAGAGGCCAAAGCTTCACTTCTCCTGCGTAAGAGGGGCTCACCCCTGGCGAGGCACAGGCGTTTGGCAAGGTGCCAGCACAGGGCTGCCAGAGGGAAGCCCATGGGCTCAGCAGGGCTCAGGCTGTCCGCAGCCAGCGTCCCTCCCTCTTCAGTGGGCACTCTGGGCTCTGAGTGCCGCTGTGCCGGCATGGGGGGACGCTCTGAGCATTAGTGCCCCGCTGCCAGCACCGGCTCAGGCCTCAGCGATGATGGCTGGCCCTGAGCCTGCTCAGCATCCCACGGGAGCAACACAGGTGGAGAATGCCAGAAGGGAAGAGGCCAGCATGTGTGTCTCAAACACTGATAGCTGCATGGCTGTGGAGTCAGCCAAGAACTCCTGGTAAAAACATGCCAGAGCTGTTGGGAGGAACCCAGCACTGTTGGTAATAACCACACATGAGAAAGAACAAGTTGTGACTGGAGAAGGGGGCAATGCAGAGGTTGGACAAGGACAAACATCCTTGTACTAGTGCCTGGAGGTAAACACAACGCAGTACAGCAAAAAGTAGGAATGAAGCCAAGAAGTGAGCATGGGCTGTAGAGCAGAGTCAAGACCATGCAAGAACCACCACGTTTCCAGAAAGGTCTGAAAATATGGCCTGTGTATGACAATTAATTGGGATACAAAGCAAGAAACCTGGCTTTAGGGCAGGGAAACCCAGCCCTAAAAAGGAAGCCCCTAAATCCTGGGAAATGCTTACAGCACCATGGACATCTATTTCATTATCTGCATCAACGATGGAACCAGGAATGACATCCCGTCATCTAGATTGATGATGGAACCAGGACTGCTGGTCTCTTTTTTTTTCCCTTTCTCTCTCCGTCACTTTAATCCACCTCTCCTTTTCTCCCTTCCCTTTCACCATACCCTTTCTCCCAAATCCTCTGCCATGTGTATATAGGGTAGGCTAGGACTGACACAGCAATTTCCATGAAAAGTGTGTAATTCATAACCAGGACTAGTGATCTGTCATGCCTTTTTTTTTTTTTTCCCCTCTTTCCCTCCGTTTAATTCATTTTTTCAGCTCTGCTTTCCATTTCACACTGCCCTTTCTCCCGAACCCTCTGCTCTGTGTATATAGGGTAGAGTATGGACTAATATAGCAACTTCCATGCAACATGTGTAACTTACCAATAAAACTTGGTGAGGTTTTGTAGACCCTGTCATTTTTGCAGTTCCTTTTGATCACAAGCATTTCGAGTATTGAATGCTTCCTTCCCCATAAGGCAGGATTCACAAGGGACACACTACCATAAGTTCTGTCTCAAGAAGTTTTCTTCCTCCCATTTCTGGGAATCTCCTGGACCAGTCCTGCAGGAGAGGACCACAGAGATGCTGGTGGAGAAGAACACGATCCCCAGCTGTTGGGGCAACAGCAGTGAGCAGGGCACAGCCACAAGCTCTTTGAGCTTGGGGGCTGCACTGTGCTGCACCTCATCCCATGACACATACACAGTGCACAGGAGCCGTAATTCCTGTACGAGTCTCCCATGTGGTCTCCACTGGGATCCAGAGGCCCAGCCAGCAGTCAGCCACCACACAGGACCAGGCACTCAGCATGCCTGTAGCAGCTCCCCTGAGCATGCAGGACCCAGAAAGGCCTTTGCCCCTCATGGAGGAGAACACCAGCAGGACACCTCTGCCAGGCCCTGAGAAGAATGAGAGGGATTCGAGAGTCATCTCCCAGACAGAGCCTTCTCATGTGCAGAAGACCAGCAGCCAGGTAGGCCATTGTACATCCCAGGAGACCTACATCAAATACTGGAGCTCTATCACAGAAAATATCCCTCACAAGAAACTGCAAGGATCTAATTATTTTTACTACCTCCCAGACATTACTCCCCAGTTGGAACCAGCACCCTTTTCCACACCTGATACAATCCTGAGGAACTTTCAGCAGGCATTTTTTAAGCTTTCAGCACACCTCTCTAAAAAGGTCTGTTTGTTTTGCCTGACACAGTAGGCCATTTCTCACATAACATTTCATTTAGGTCTTGGATCACCACCAAATGGTAGACAGCTGATTTTTAACTCTAATTTAAGACCTCCAGAAGGCGTGTATCAGCCAAATTCACCTCTTCTGTATTTGGTACTAATTACCTGTAATCCAGCCAAACAAAGTATAAAAGCCCAGCTGCAGCAGGATTCACAGACTACAGGCAAGTAAAGGAAAGACAGAGACACATATTTTAATGAACACAGCAAGTAGGAACCATTTTAAAACTCAGCTTCTCTCCAGCTTGGATCTGGGTCTTACCTCCATGCTGTACTTATCCTCACTTGAAATTAAAGCAAGGACGTCCTTCTGATCTTCCAAATCCAGAGATACTATTTTGTTTTACCTCTGTTACTCAGCACCTTCTCTCCACCAGCAAATGTGAACCAAACCCAAAATTTAACGGTTCACTTAAACAGTAAATAGATACATCCCAGTTGCCCCACAAGCCACTGGGAATGGTGCAAGAGACTGCAGAACAACTGCAGAGCCACTTCAGGCAAGATCAATACAAAAGCTTTTATCTACAGTTTCATTACACAATTCTTCATAGAGTTATTTGACAGCATGAAGACAATTTAAAAAAAGGAAAAAAAGCTGAAGGATAGAGAAAGGCACCAAGTCTACAAAATCCAGTTCATGCTGAGTACCTTGTTCAATGAGAACACTGAGAAGCTGAACATTTTAGTACAGATTTTCTCCCTCCCTTCCATCAGTTTCAGATCTAGGGAAAAAAAGGCACATTCCAGTTTCTACTCTTAGAAAGAAATAAGTTTACCTCTTAGGGTCCTTTTAACCAGAATTCCTCCAAATGCCATGTTAATGAACAGCAATGACCACTTTTATCATGTGGAGAGAAAGAGTAGCAGTCAGAGAGGGCATAACAAGCATGTCCTATGGCTGTTTATGAAATTATTGCATCTTGATTGGTAGAGAGAAGTAGCAACATGCCAAAAATATGACTAAGAGCAGGGTTCCTGTAGGTTATCTCCACTATTTTTATATATATTAAATAGAGTGCTAAACAAGTAATAAATGTCTCCCAAGGGAAAAAAAAAAGAGAGAGAGATGGATTTTAAAGGACACTACTTAGTGCAAATGAGTCTTCAGTTCTGGATTCAAGATGAAAACATATTATACATATATTCTTTAAAATGTTTGTTTGGTTTTTTTAATGCCTAAAGATTCATTTTCTTTTAAATCTTTGGATACCTTTTTCATCTCCTTCTCTTTCACAGCCATTCATATCCTTGGCAGCTTTTTTATTGACTGCACCAGGTCCTGCAGTAGCCTGCTTCAGGTCTAACTTAAATTTCTAATGATGCTGTGCCAGAGTTAATGAATACATGGCATAGCCTGAACTATGAGAACATCATAAGAGGACAAGAGAAACTAAGTAGAAGCTCAGAAGCAGAAAAAGCTCTCAGTTTAACCTAAGAATGAGCAACACTGCTGAGAGTGAGCAGACTGAATTTGCAACAGCCTTATATTACAGTATGTTAATGACTAAGGAAAAGCCCAATAAACCAAAACAACAGTAGCACAGAAGAAAGAAATTAACTTGAAAGACCTGGTATAGAAAGAAAAATTGAAGACTACATTGAAAGATGAAGCAAGTTGTACTGGTAATTATTTTTTATTTTTTATAAAAGAAGTAGAAATCTTATAACAATGCTCAAGTTAGTGAACTATTAGAATACCATTTGGACACAGGTCTCTGAAAGACTGTTTCAGCTTGTCAAAGTGTGAGTATTTTTACAGGCAAAAAAATTGAAACTAGAAATACCACTGAACCAATCCACATTCAAAAAAGTCTCATGCTTCTTTCCCTTCTGCATGTAAACCAGAATTCAAAAACTAGTGTTCTCTCTGTTTGTAATTGACCATATCCTTCTCTCTTGTACTGTGCATACAGAAGTTCACCAAACAATTATGGAATCTCCCAACAATCTATTCTCAATTTATTTACTTTAATCAAACTGCAAGAATGATTAATTAACATTAAACTGGTTTCTTTCATACATTTACTGGATTGAGAATGCTTTAAATGTAAACTGTCTGCTGTGCTATTTTAAACCCACAAACAACTTACATGTGGTGCATTGCTTTAAACTTAGTTCTGAACTTTACCACATTTTCAAGTATCTGCACGCTACTGTAGAAAAAAATAATTCAGTCAAAAAAAGACTGGTGGATAACCTTATTGACATTTTTTACAACAAGGAAAAACTGAAACAAATAGAATTCCCGCTTTTTTTTTACTGCTAGCTAACAGCTAGCATGACTAAGAGCTTCAGGAGTTCGTTTGATGTGCCACCTTCTTCCTTATCTTGGTATTGCAGGCATGCTGCTGGTTCTAGTGGTTAGAGCTGATGTTTCAACAATCTCAACTAGAAGGAATCAAAGGAAGAAAACATTTAGTTCTCTGTGTACCTGCTCTTCCACAAGCTACAAATGACAGTACTGTAATGACATCGTGTCAGATATAGTATATGTTGATACCTTTTCCTCTATCATAAAACCAGAATGCAATACATGAAATAGTAACTACCTCTCTCATTATCTGACATGCTTAATCAGTTGAGTTTTTTCATTCCGAAGGAATATGGTCCCAAAGCTGCAGCAGGTGCTCTCCAACTTGTGGTTCCAGCTCCTAGAAGCGATCAGGAAATTAGAAAAGTTATTAGCACTGCTGCCACTGTGCATATAAAAACTATTTATTACAAAATCCTTAGAAGAGGTTGCTGGTGGTCTGAAAGAATTGTTACTTTTGCTATTGTAACTTATATTAGAACTATCCCTAAAAGAAGGGGCCAACAGAAGATTAGAAACTTTTATAAGCAATTCTTGTCTACCAATTTAGGGGTTTTTGTTTCAGGCAAAATGTCTCTTCTCAAAAAAGAATTTGTAATGAAGACACCATCACTACAACAGATGCACCATACAATTTCTGCCTTCCACAGGACACTTTCTTATTAACTAAAGATCATTATTCGCCGCATCTTTTAGGTTTACTTCTATTAAATGCAGTGGAGATGTGGAAAGGCAGGTCACAGATAATGCAGTGGCTCTTGGTGGAATCACAGACAATATAAATCACTTATTTTTGATATCACTCAGATTCTTTAGGTCTTAAGCGCCACTTAGAGGAGATGCACTGTCAACTTCAACATGGGCTACATTCCTTTCCTTATTCTTAGAGTATGCTCCTTTCCTTATTCTTACAAATGAAAAGGTTTTGGGGAAGCAGTGAGAAGACAACACAAAACGTTCAGCTCCACAATCTTGTATCAAGGAGATATTTTGGGAGGGGACTGAGGAGAATGCAAAAACTGCCACAGAAAATTCTTGTGCAAATTGTAGTTGCATTTAGCTTTAATAAACTGGAGAACAGTACTAAGCTTTATTCTGCCTCAAATATCAAGATTCTCTTGAGACTTTACAGAAAATGCAAACCTCTAATTATGAACAGTTATTTGGGTATGACAGACTATTTTATCTCAGGGAACACATCTGAATCAAACAGGAAACAAACCTCCAGAAATTAAAATAAAACCACCACCAACACCTCATTTATTTTTGAAAAATCCAGCTTTAAATATTTTTTAACAACATTAAGCAAGATTAACAACATTAAGCAAGAAACTGGTTTGATTTTAACAAATCCACTACTGCAACAGTAATCCAGCATTAGCAGAAGCTACAATGCACACCAAGGAACTGTTATTCAGATTAATATATACATGAGCACAATTGAGTTCAAGGCTGAACAAGCTAATGAAGAAAACACAGTACCACCAAGTGAAGACTTCAGAAGAGGATAACTACCTGGCCATCTCTGCTTATTTGTACTTTCTTATTGTCATTCCAAGGGTTGAGCAAATGATGTGCAAACTGAAAAGGAATGCTTTCTTTTCGGATCCACTCCACCTTAAATACACCTCCAAATCCAGCAGATCCCCAGACCTGACTCTTTTCACACCCTATTGATGAACACATTCTAGCAAAACCCTGGAAGAAAAATTTAAATGTGAAAGAATGAACATAATGAGAACATGTCTATTTAAGCTGGAATTAAATAAATGAGTGGACTTCATATGAAACTTTCAAATTAGTTTCAGTGATTGATTCAAACACTCATACACATGAAGCTGGATCTTCCAAAATGTTTACACCTAGAAAGTTAGCAGCATCATTTGTTTTTTCTGCTTCCAATATACCTTCTAGAATTTCACCATAAAGGATGTCGTTCAATTCATCTCTCACAATAACCATTCAAGGGGCTTTGTAACAGAGGTTGAAAAGCTGTTGTAAAAAGTGCAAGGTATCAAGATGAACGTTCTATCCCCATTAGCTATTCCTCACTACTGAATTGTGAGGAATAGTTTGTACTATTCAAAAATCCCTTCCTTCCTTCCATCCGTCTTTCCTCCCATCCGTCCTTCCATCTCTTATTCCCTCTTTGTTTAACAAACATTCATATACAATTAAAAATGTGGACCTATTCTCCAAATAAATAAGTTACAGCTGCTTAAAGTTCTTTTTTTAATGAACCTGAAAGAAATTCCAGCAAGATAAATATTCAGAAATTAAATGAAAGAAACCACAAATCCAAGACTGCATAACTTCCTTAAGGATACTCTTTAAACACATACACCAAACAAACCAAAAATAAACCCAGGCCACGCATAATGCACAACTGTACAGGCAAATTTACTCCAGTTATGAGTTAGGAGTCCAAGAGATGCAGTGCACTGCCTGAAGTTACCAGCACACACTGCTGCTCTAAGTCATGCAGTCCTAGACAGCTCAAGCCTTAAATTAAAATCAATGAAATTAATAAAAGGAACAGAGGAAAAATACAGGTGGAAAGTAGAGACACCTGAGGCAAGAAAATATTATTAGCAATGTTAATCTCACATTCCCATCAAGATCCAGTGCATTGTCAAAACTGGAAGGGCAAGGCAACATAATCCACCTACATCCTCACTTCAGTGTGTCCTCCCTCCCAGCTTTCTTGTCTAAGAGCATCAATACAACAGCTCATTTTCAGATTCAACTGGTATGCTGAAAATTACTTTCCAATATGGCATTTGGATTTACCAAATCACTGTACACATATGTACATTTCACCACAATCCTTCAGTGGTATCATCAAGATCTCTATGTTTGGACTGATTCGTTAGATTTTAAGTTTAGGTGACTTCTATTAATAGTTTATAATATATAAAGAGGTAAAATGAACTTTCTTTACTTGCAGCAATTGAAGTTACAAAACAGTTAATATGCAACTTTGCACTAGCAGTTCAAGTCTTTACCTTTAAACTGGCCACAAATTTGTCAACAAATTGTTGAGAAATACCTCACTAAACACGAACTCAAGACAGCTCTGGAAGAAACATGGCCATGACTTTCCAGCTTCCTAACTTTGAGAAACTACAGTTCCAGCAGAGCAGTTTTCATTAAAATTTGTATTACAGACATAAGAGTTTCCTGGATTTAGAAAGCTGTGACTTGATTTTGTCTTCTTGTTCACTTAAAACATGTATTTTGGCATGCAGAGAAAAAGGCAGCAATCCCCTGCTTTGTATGGATTTCTTTCTTTGTTCCACTGCTGCTGTTTTAAAGCATTTATGCAGGGTAGAAACATTATTCTGACTCATTATGTTTGGAGGCAACTTAGTTTTATCCTTTGAGGGAAAAACTGAGTTCATTAAAAGGGAGTATTCTGGAGAACAATGAAGTACTCTTCATCAGCAACCAGAGACGTTGGCACAAGACTCTATTTATTAGAAAGTCTGAAGTCAAAAGCAAAGCCCTCCATACTGTACATAGCCATTTGCTGCACTCCCTTAAACCATCAACCAGCACCAACAGCTGGTATCAGCTAAAAACTCACCTGGAAGTGTCCAGAGCCTTGAACAGAAAATATTAAGTAAACCATGCTGCTTTCCCCAAAGGCTCCATTCAGTTTTCGCTCGTTACTTGGCGTAGTGGACCATATACCCTTCTGCTGAGAAATCTCAATGTTCTGCAAGTTGCTACTTTTCATTATAAAGTACCGAACTGGCGTATTTTGTCTTGGTGAAGGTGATTTGGAAGCCTGAAAGAATTAAATTAAATGAATAAATACAATAACATAAACCAAGCTTTAGCTCTGAAGTTCTACACGTATGCAGACAGACCCTTCAAGGAGTTTTTCCTCTCTTCTCCAAGATTATACAAGAAAAATACTACTTATCAGCTGTTCCTGTCAGAATTGACTTGAAAGCATACTTACATCTGTTTTACATTTTTAAGCATTTATCAAAATTATAATTTATTCATGAGGGGCAACAAACAATTATGGCAGAACAGGCCTACAGAATCTAGTGATTAATTACAATTTTTTGAAGTCTAAGACAACTTCAGATGACACAAAATTAATCACTCTAGACTGTAGCCTGCAGCACACTTGCATTTCCAATTTCAAGAAACAAATTTTCTTCCTGTAACATTGGCTGAATTAAAAAAATACAGGGAGATTTATGAAAATAACCTCACTAAAAATGTATGATTTATTAAATAATCATCAAACAAACTGCCAAGCAGTCATAATGATGCAGATAACACAAAACTTAAAGAGAATCAGTACCAATGTATGTTATGACAGAAACAGAGGAAGACAGAATCCACAGAATTCAGAAATGCATGTACTGTACACACTGTCACTGTTTATTATACCAAGTTTCAAAAAAAAAAAAACCAAACTCAAAATTGGATTTTTTTTCTACTTTGAATAGCTTACTTCAGAAGACTGCAAAGAATAATATTTTTATTGTATTAAAACTAGTATAACAAGGATATTTCTTCTTGATTTTCGATTCCAAAAGAAATATTATGTGGTAGGTAACAATGAAAATCTAAGTTAGGTTCTTAATTTATCAATACAATACCTGATGGTTGCTGCAAGAGATTCTATTAATTTTGAACGGCAGGGTAATATGTTTATGAGAACTGTACCTTTCCAGACACTGGAGAAGATGGACTAGCACAGGGGCTAGGGAAGCTACTGCTGTCTGCAGACTTTACTGATGATCGATCTGACCTGTCATCTGAAGTTTGTTTGGAGTGCAAAATATTTTTTCGTTTGTAATTCTTTGGCTGATGAAGCATGGGACGTGTAGACCTCATGGGAACTCTAAAAAGTAAAGGCAGATACACAACAGACCATGAGTTTTGTAAGAGGTCACAGAACAATTTATATCTACGAATCAGCCTACAGGATGACCACATATATTACAGTCATTCCAAAGCATATTAAACACTAAACCAAAAAGGATGCATTCATTCTGAGTGTTATGGTTAAACCTCTTCTGCTACTTCCCAAGTAGCACAACTCATGTACACTATTTCTGACTGCTCTCCCAAACAGCCAGACTATATATTAAATAGTTCCCAATGAAATCACAACTACAGCACAGCACAGGACAGTATCAAAGCTTTCCGCTGTATTTATATTGTTTCTTTCTTCTTAGAACTAGCAGGAATTCAAGTGATGTTTTTACAGATAAATAAATTACAAGCTACAGTCTCTGGAAAATCTCAACATCTTACTTCTCAGCATTAGAGGAGTCAGAGAACTCAGCTTCTGCTGTACTTCTCCTGGTGTTAGTTGACCTCCACGTAGATGGTACAAGACAATCTTCAGAAGCCACAGGTCTTGGTCTCTGACCAATTCCTGAAGGCTGCTGCAAACCTGCAGACTGTTCTTCAGCAGTTAAAACAGCTACAACTGCTCTTACAGTTGCTTCATCAACCTGAGACCATGATTTAGAAGGAGCTCGCATGCGACGCAGAAATAAGCTATGCCACTTCTGTCTGAGTTGCAACAGCAAACCAGCAGCCTGTAATGAATTTCAATTCTGTTAAAGACTAAAAAAAAATGTATCAGTTAGGCAAAGGGTCTTTGCTATCAGGCAGCATTCTGGCAAACTGAAAGGCAAGACTAAGGTCTCAGGGAGGGAAAGAAAATGTCACATTTAAATTATGCTGTTATCTTTTCTTTCCGCAGGTCCAAGATAATTTCTAAACCATTTCATGCTGCACTGCACAAAACTTAAAATTCTATTGTAAACACACAGGATTTTTCATTTTTCACTTTAAAAATTTATCTTCCCTTTAAAAGCAGTCTTTTCATGTCTAATGCCCTTCCTGCCAGTTCAGGTTGTATTTATGGGCTCTTTACACATACTTGATGGAAAAGACCTCTGGTTACTCTATGTTCTAACACAATCAGAGCTTTGCAATAACCAAAACTTTGTATCTTCAAAGGTGGGGGCTTTTCTCTTCTTTTTATAAAATGTGACAGCATTTTTCTTTCAGTAGTTCCAGTTTGAGGTGCTCCATTTTAGTCAAGCAACTTTACTCATCCTCTCAGAAAAGGAAATACACAATATGCCATTTTTACTCTCAACTCCTGCTCAAATCTGGACTAACCCAGCTAAAGCTAAGGTCTTGTGTGCTAGGAGCACCACACAGGCAATACAGGTGACCACAACAGCAGAAGAGCCATTGTGCAGCCACTACTCCTGCAGCTTGCTGCTCGCTGCAGCCATTTTCTATCGTCTGGCAGTTTCTTTACAATCTCCTAACTTATGGAAATGGATCAAACTGCCAAACTGAAAATCATAAACCATCAGCTTACCCAAACTGCTTTGCTGCAGATTGCTTCGAAGCAGATCCAACAGCAGCTGACTGCTGAGGCTTTCCTGCATCTATGTGGGACAGGCGCACCATGACAGAAGAAGAAGGATGAATACTCTTGCAGTCAGCTAGGTAACTAATTCTTTCTTCCCTTTTGCTCACAGGTGCAAGATTTAAGAGTTATGGGTTGTTACAATCCATAGGAAGCCCTACAACTTGGATGCTGAATATGTGAAGTTACACAAATGACTAGCCTGGGCAGAAGAAGATTGAGTCTATGTTTGTATGCTTTTCAAATTTCTTACTGAACTTGTGAAATAAAGGTTAACTCATTTAGTATGCTTTCCTGTAAATTTGAGAGACCTGAAGGGATCACAACAGCCATTCTTACAGTACATTTTTGGTTATCCAACTGTTTTAAGAATCTTTTTAGGACATTATGGCATAAACATTCTTCTACACAAAACAAGCAAGGAAGTGATAGATTACGTACTTCAGAGTCCAGTTTGAGGTGAAGCCATTCATCTAGCTTCAGCAGTGACACATTAGAAGTTGTTCTGTCCTCCATCTCACTGTCACTGCTATCACTGTCTCCTGAATTAAGTATAAAAGGTACATTAACATTTCTGTATTATTTACAGAATAATAAGCTAATTTTCCTTCAAAATTTTCACTTAAAATGTATACATTTGTACACACACCTTTTCATTTCTGCATATACACCTCAGGGAAGGTCTCTGCTTCAGTTAGGAGAACTGGTTCCCAGACCTCTTAAGGGCCCTACTACATAAAAAAACTATACTGATGTGATCTGACTCTCTCACGTACCTTCATCAATAACAAGCCATTATGAAACTTCTGCCTGAAGTCGTTTGTAAAACCACACATTGCTCTATGCTTTATATCTTATTATAACATTAAGAAAAAAAATTATAAATGCACATGGCTATTTAGGATTCCTTTCTCAAAGTGCAATTCAATCAGCATTAACATTATTTTAAGGGTAACAGTTTTGGAGCAGTCAGGAAAGTCAGCTTGGACTCTTACTTCAAACCAGTATTTCTACAGAACTGACAACAGATAAGATTATTTTTGCTTCTACTCTTACAGCACGCCATTTAAATATAAAAAATAGAAATTTTAATAAATTCTCTACTACTTCTAGCTAATAATATGGCTAACTTGACATTAAACATTATTATCAGTAGAAAATAAACTTTAAAATGCATGTGTCAACTGAAGCAATGTGATTATCTGCCACGTTAACTTTATTATTCAGTTTGAATCATCTGGTTCAAAGTATCAAATAAACTAGGCTGTAGAAAAAATATACACACTACAATTCTCAGTATCAGTACTGTCTTTAAACATTTTAGTTGCATTTTTTTATTTTTATGAAAACTACATTGAAATTTCTAAGACCCCACCCAGAACCATAAACATTATGAACTTACAAAGATTCACAAAACTCAAGACATTTGTTACACAGCCTATAAATTATTCCTGAACAGCTACAGGAACTGTATATAGCTCTGTCATTTTAAGAATTAGCCAAATTATGCAGAAAATAGACTTGAAAAATAAGTTTTCCAAATCACGTACTAGTATAACACCAATGCAAACATTCCAAATCCAGACTCCGGCATACCTTGACGGGATGAAGATGCCTGTAAAGCATTACTTGGTAACCTAGCTGGTCCACAGAAGAGAGCCACAGTGATGGGTGTCACAACAGAACAGCACCTGATGTTTGCTATCCTGTGAGCTCTCGTCATTTCATCGTATATCAGCCAGTCTGTAGGGAGTGCCTGAACAGCTGCAGTTTGACCATTCACTGGAGGAATCTGTGCAGGAGCAAATAAGACTAGGTTATTTTATCGTCTATGTGTCATTAAAATAAATTTTAAACTTACTTCCTACTTTATATATGTAGAAATAAATACATAAATATTTACATACACAAGAATAAGAAAAGAACAAGTATATTCAACCAGACTTAAAAGTCATCCTATCACCTTAAAGGAAAATATTTTGCCTTAAAAGAGGATCTAAAGAAATACCAGTTTCAGAGAAGAACTTTTTCCTCATAACAATGAGCAGAGATTGTAACCTCATCCAAATACTTCTAAAACTAGATTTTTCTTTTTACTATTTTGCCTTGTTCCACTTAGCAGGACTAACTGAAATACTGGAAAAATACACCAACTCCAATTTTTTCATTCTACCACCTGCGAGAAAAAAATATTTTCTCAAAAGTTCAAAGCGTCTTTACCTTTTTATACTGAGGTTGACTAAGAACAGAGGTTGGATGAAATCGCACTTTCTTCTCCTTTGGTGCAGTTAAGACCAGGCTCTCTCGGTCTACATGCACAAGATTGGGATACATCCCAGCCACTAAGGCAGCTTTAACTACAGCCCAGTTTTCAGAGTTAGCATTAACATCTCTAATATCAGCTCCTCCTCTGGCTCTAACAAAACCTGAAGAAAGAAGGAGGTCAAAACTGTGTTATATTTGCTTGTATTTAAGACCTGCTTTTTTGCTTCTCAAAAGGAATTTGAAAAAAAAAAAGTTACATAAACTACAAATTAGTTGCATTTTTCACAAATGCCAACATTAAGAGCACCAAGAAGAAACCCTTTCACTGAAATCCTTCCTGGTAAGGGGTTTCATACTAATGTAGAATAGAATTACTTTCTACAATACTTCTTAACAGAATATTAGAAATTGTGTAGTTTAATTGCAACTTGCTTACAACTGAGTGGACCCTGCTCAAAACCTTGAGTAAGTGAACTTTAAATACAGCGCAAGCGAACTGTTTGTTAGCATGAACAGCTAAGCAGGGGAAGTAAAGGTACCTCTGGATAAAGGATGAGACCTTGGAGGGCCCCAAGGCTGGCTCAAGCTGTAATATAAGAGCAGGTAATGGGCTGCCCGCACTGAGTCAGTGAAGAGCCCATAAACTGCCATTGGACCAAGAGAAGCATGCAAGGAACAAGCAGGGCACATGAAGATCAGGCACACTGACAGTAAGGGATAAAGGGATTTCATTATTCAGGACACTCTCCAGGGACAACAAGCTTGAGCTGAAATTAACTGACTCTACCCCAGAACCCAGGGTCTGAACTTGTTTTAACAACTGCCTCAGGAAAAAATTTACTAGAACATAAAAACCCAAGGAAACATGTCTCACACTGCAGGACAGCAGGATGTTGAACAATCAGGGTGCTTTCAGCTGTTCCCCAGCCACATTTTCTTGCCCTAGCATCTCCCCCATGCCCAGCATGAATATGTACTGGTCTTTTTCAACTTAGGAAGGAAAAGGACGAGTGAACACTGTTTGTTAACACCTAATTCCAAAACTATGTTAGAACTTTTTCTAACCTATTTACCTGAGGCTCTAAGCTGGCCAAGCAACTGTGTTCTCATTCCTACGATGATTTGCATTGTGGCTTGAGACAGGAAGTTCTTTTCACAGAAGGTTCTCTCCCAGCCATCACTGCGTGCCTTCTGCCACGCCTGTGAAGAATAATTTTTTAACATTTTCCTACTAATTTAAATATCTAAAATTAAAAAATGCAGAGTCCTAAAAGCTACATTTATGCCAATAAAATTAACCAAAACAAATGTATCAAACCTGATTTATTTAAATACAAGAATTTTTTTCCTCTGTTTCCTAATCAAAACATAATGATAATTATTTTATTTTAAGTTCATTATGTTATTATAGAGATCACTATGTCAAGGTCAATATTTTAAGCTACCCATGTAACAGGATATAAGGTGGCATCTTGCTGGAACTTACAGAATGTAACCAGGTTTGAAAAGGTCAGACATAATGTGTCCTTCAGAAATCTGTGAGTCCAAAATACAGAAAGGCCATAGTCTACCATTCTATGCCCAGCTTGGCTGGTCGGTCATTTACTCTGATGAGTGAACAGCCCTCATTCTGAAAGGATACCTGAAAAGCCCTGAGAAGCACCATGTGGTCGCTGAAGGTTCCCGCAGTGAAACGCTTCCTGCACAGCATGGCTGCCCGCTTTTGAGAGGCCAGCGTGGGCAGCACAAAGGGGTCTCGGTAGGCGAGAGCACAGGCAATGGTGAGAACAGGATCCAGGCATTTCAAAACAACGGCGCACAACACCATTTTACCGAGGTGGGGCTCCACTGGCAATTCAGTGAGATGATAACCAAGTTCAGTGAGATCTTCCCAAGGGTCCATGGCATCTATAGTCTGTTTGAAAAAAGAAAAAAAGGTGGTGATGTACAGAAAAGGGGAAGAAGGAGTACGGGGGCAGAATTCATTTACAATGGAAGCAGAAATTATATGAATATTGGACATTACCTAAATTTGCTCCCAAACACTAAAGAAGCAAGTCAAACTAGTTTCAATTCAAGATTTTACAGCAGTCCCTTCCCTTAACGTGGAAAAATAGATAAACACACAAAATGAAAACCAACAAAAATTCAAAGTATCCTTAAATAAGTGAACAAGAATTTCAGTACAAATGAAAGTCAGTAAGATATGCTACCACATCACAAATACTAATTAAACACAACTCCCATCTAAATGCATTCCTCTGCTGACCTTGAGCATTTGCAGAGCGTTTTTCACAATTAAAGCTGGTGGAGGATCAGGAGCTTTCATAAGAAAGTCAACAACTGGACAATTAATTGGAGCCAGAAGTTTTGTGTGTAAACAAAGCTCCTGCAAATTAAAAAGAATAAAAGTACTATTAAGGTTTGGGAAAGAGAAAATACACACATTTTTGGAATTATTAGTATAGTCTGGTGATAATACATTTTGTAGAAGTTGTAACTTCTAAGTGAACACCCACCTGAAGTGGCATTCTCAGAAGTTCTGGAGTCTGAAATTCCAACATATTCTCAAATCGGAGCCTGCTGAAGAGGCGAAAACAGACTCCAGGCTGACACCGCCCAGCCCTGGAAAATAAAATGTGTCAAGCTGTGAAAATTAGTTTCTTTTTATGAAAACCCAACCAAACAAGAAACAACCCACACAAACTTATAATGCAAATGCAGAAGGCGGCCTAAGAGAATGGTAATCTCGTTGTTAAGAGGAAGTCCCTCATATGAATCAAAATACTTTTCAAGTACATTAATTATTTTTGTAATTACAGTATGAAAAATTATATAATTTCATTTTAAGAAAATACTTTCAATAGCTACTGTAATTTTAAACCTACACTGAAAAATCTGGGCAAAAAAGAAGTAAGACCTATCTAAGTAAAGTGATATCATATTTTTCCTAAGTTGAGATCAAGCCAAATCTCAGCCATCTTCTGCCATAGGGAACCTAAGTTGCCAACTTTGTTTCTTCTCTTCAAATACCCCAGTTAGAAGTCTAGATGTAAATGCCAGAATGAAGACCCTAAAATGTGCGAATGAAGGAAAAGAGACAGCAAATGCTCACAATTCATGCTCAAAACGCTGGAGGATAATTACAACATTTTGTCTCTAAACAGGCATTTGTTGCTATCTACACACATCTCACAGCGCTGGGAAGAGTATGATCCTGAGCACCCTGATGAATATGCAAAGCCATGAATACTTTGGAGATGGTCAATAAGGAATCACTTCTCAGTGTCACTTCTAAAAAAGGGATACCAGGATAAAAACGAAAAACTAGCAGTAGGCAGTACTTTGCCCACAGACAAGTTACTGTGGCTGCTGGTGCTACATGGCAGAAAGAAGAATTAAGTTCATGGAGGAGCAACAACAACAACCTAGACCTAATATAAGTTCTGGGACATTCTTGAGTGCTGCTTTTCTGTATCTTGGGAAATTAGTCCAAGAAAATACATACTGACTCTTAATTTACTGCAGAGAAGTATTAGCCATTGTTCAACATTACACTGGACTAGCCCAGAAACATTACCCATGGTGGCTGCTATAGTTTTGCACTTTACTCTTAATATATGGGATGGTGAATATCTGCAAAATAAAAATCAGTATGAAGCATTTATTACCTGCCTTTTCTCTGGATAGCACTGGCTTTTGAAATCCACACCATCTTCAGCATTGTAACACAACTCAGTGCATCAAAAGACTTCTATAAAAGCAGAGCAAGGAACATAAAACCAGGATTAACCACGATACATGAAATAAAAAGTTATTAACAAGCTTTTTAAAAGAAGCTTTTTGAAAAATAGAAAAAATAATTTGAACAAACACCAGCACTTTCTGGCACAAAGGTATGCTCTGAAGTACCTCCATCCAACTGAATTTATAATACATGTTTTGCATTATCTTTGTGCTATAGTTTCCTAAATTGAAGTTTTATTTCTATTCTCAGTAGGTAATTTTGAGTCAATAAAAGATATGAACTGTATTTTGAATTATCACAAATCAGGAAAGAAACATTTTGTTGTATTGATTAAAGTCTTCCTCTTTGTCTCACTGTAACTTTGATGCAAAGTTACAGAAAAATTGTATTACCATAGGAACTTCAGAAATTTGGCATGTATCTTCCCCAAGAAATCCAACTTCATTTTCAAAGACCTAAGTCTTAAACTACCTCATCATACTGTCTCTCCTTTCCTTCACATGTAATTTGGGAATGGGCACTCAACACATCATAAGCAATACTTAAAAACTTAATGGGTTTGATTTGGACTTGACACAGTAGTAGGACAAAGGCAACTCCCAGTGTTCTCTTAAGTCTCAGGAAGTCAGTGGTCTAAACAGATGGACTTGTTTTAAAATAACTAACAGAAATTGTAAATTAAAAAAAATACATTAGCATTTCAATCTACAATCATTTTTACAAGGTTTATTAACAGTTAATTATTTACAGTATTTGTCATAAAACAAATGTCAAAACTTCTGTGATCTTTGTTACTTGACATGCACTAGCTGTCACCCTACTGTAAGAAAACAGTACTCTAAAATTTACCTATTATATATTATAGAGTAACACTAGGAAGTTTACTTATCACAGAAAGTTTTAACTCATCATACCTCTTTCACCTTGCCTGAGTCAATGACAAATACAACATCATTGACTGTTATGCTGGTTTCTGCTATATTTGTAGAAAGAATCTGCAAATAAAACAACCAAAACCATAGTTAAAAGCAAAGACAAAAGAGATTAATACAGTATCTGACAAAGTCCTCTATAACTTACTATTTTGCGCACACCAGGAGGTGGACTTTTAAGCACTTTCTTCTGATCCAAAGTCTGCATATTTGAATGAAGCATGAAAACCTGATATCTAATGCAAGACAAAGAGCACATTTAAGTATTTTTAAAAGATGCAATGAAAACCTCAACCATAGGAACCAGAGGCTTTACCTGTGCACATTGTCAGCAAATCTCTTGTCATCAAAAAGAATACGATCCCTCAGGCTAACTATCTCATCATATCCAGGAAGAAATATTAAAATTGCTCCTGAAAAAGAAGCGGGTTTGCAGAGTTAAGCAGCAAATTCACTTAAAATACGCATCAGAACTGTGCATAGTAGCATTTGGAAGGTTTCATCTATTTAGTGTTTCCAAAAGAAGGGCAGGATTCATCAAAGGCTGAAAGTACAGTAATTTACTGGGAGTGTGTGTTCATACTTACCGGTCTCACAGCTATGACAGATGTTATAAAGTAAGTGCATAATGAGGTCAAGATCCACTTTTTCATCATCAAAACTGTGATGATAAGCTGTCAAGAGTTCTCTGTCCTCTGCACTAAGGTCACTACCACTTGTTCGGACCAGGGAACTTTCATCCAGATTTCCAAATCCTGCTGAAGCACTAAAACGCACAGAGCAGAATCAAGGCTGTTTGTTTCAGGTCTGCATTCAGCCACCAACTAAAATTAGACCAACACCAAGAAGACTACTCCTTTCAAATTTTAATTTTAAAGAGTAGCAGAACAGCATCTCCAAAATACTATTACTATTCACTGATTTAAGTGTAATCCAACAAAGCATGAAATTCAATTTTTAGCATAAGTTTAATTTTCTTACTCTACTGAAACACAGCCACAAGCAGTGTCAGAACTCAAAGTACAAAGACACTACTTGTTTACCTGTTAAATAAAAAGTATTGTAAATAAGTGCTTTCCCAAATGTTTTCCTCACATGAACAGACACTACGCAAATGGAAACTACACTAAGAAGTGTTCTAAAAATACTGGTCTCTACAAAATGATAACTGAACTGCAACTGTAAGGTATCAGAAACCAATTCTTGAAAGACCTAGTGTAAATGTTACTTCTATTAAGTTTCTTAAATATGGCTACTATGTATAGACAACAATGTATAGATAAAAACACAACAGGTCTGTTTCCTAAATAAGCATCTGAAATTAAAATGGTACATGGAAGAGTCATTATTTCTATTTATCTAAGTCAGTATACTCATATCCTGGCTAGACATACAATCATGATAGCAATGCCCACATCAAAATGATAAAAAATCATAACATGAAAGAACTCTACACCACTCTAACTATATTTATCCTAGGATTTGCACAAACATAATCAATGAGATACACTGAATACAAATACTTTTTTTTTAAAGACCAAGTTTTCAAAACATTCCTGGTCTCAAAGAAATCCTGCTATTTAGGTTACATGTAAAGGCATAAAAAGCTAAAAATTGTTCTGATTAGAAGACAAAATGCAAATTTCCTTTCAACATTTCCCTCCAACTGCTTCTGCAAAGTAGTTATAGCTCACCTGTAGGATTCCAACAGGTCAACAACCTCTGTCTGTCCAAAGTGCTTAGCCCAGTCCACAGCCATCCTGAAAGAGTATACAGACATATTTTTTAAACTTCTCACTTCAAAAGACACACAGCCAAAGACTGTGAATTAGAGAATTCAGTTTATGATTTCCAGAATACAATGTCATAAATATAAGTTAGAAAATGCTTCGAATGTCAAAATTTACTATTGCTTACAGTAGTCTGTTAAGTTAGCAATTAGTTTAAATGTTAAAGAAATTCCTGTCTCATTTGTATACCGACAAATGAATCTATGTTTTGGTTTGTTTGTTTTTACCAGCCATTAGATGATTTGCAGTGGATACTTGCTCCCATACTGATCAACTGTTCTACTTGACTCAAAAAGCCTCTCCCTGAAGCAATCATTAGTGCAGTCGCACTGGTTTCACTGTGCCTATAATCAACTGAGAATTACAAATAAATAAATAAATAAACAAATAAAGCAGCAAACCAAATAAAAACATTCTTACTTTTTCACCTAAATGCGATATGAATGTGGCTTATATGACTTTTAAAATCTAGACCAGAGAGAATTTGTTTTCTGACTTCATCCCACCACTCAGTTCATATGAATTTAACACTACTTTAGACACAGTGTAACGTCTGTTAATACTTCAAAACAAGTACAAACAAAATAAACTAAACAATTCATTAATTCTGCTAATTCTAGTCACTTTTCCAATAGGCACCAGAAATCAAACCTAACAACCTCTGAAATTGGAGACAGAGCAGCCACAGAAATTCAAGTAATTTTGTTATTGTTTTTTTTATTATGTTATAAGATGACACACTTACCACTGACATTTTCAGTTAAAATGAGATGGAACACCTGAGCAAAGGCATCAATATCTTTATGCAACCAGATGTCAGAAAGACAAGAATCCATTTCTTTTATTAACCATAGTTCAAGGCAATTCGCATCTTTTTCAGTCTGAAGAGGAAAAACAGTATTGAAAGATAGATGTCTTCCAAGATTTATCTTTATTCTCATATATTACACATGAAAAAATTGAACAGTTTGTTTTCCAAGTAGCAATCAGAAATCCAGCATTCAGGTACCAGTTAAAGCATTTACTGCATCATGCAAATACTTTATGCAATGGCAGTTCAGCTATTTAAGCTGAAGAGAAGTAGTGCACAAACCATTTTAAGTGAAAAGCACACTCTGACTAGAGTAGGACTTTGTAATTTAAAAAAAGCATCTATAAAATATGTTAATGCCCTTCAAGAAATTCTACAGGACTAGCATCTTTGGAAAACAGTTTTTAAAGCAGATTTAAACACCTCTCCCAACAAAAGGGAAAGCTTACCAGTTGATTAAATACTGTGTCACCATCATCACCCAAAAGACTACACTCTTCAGCCCTTGGGACAAATCTTGGTCTCTCAGGTTCCAGCTTAGTATTATTTTCTCGAGCAGAACACCACTCAGTAAGAGTGCTTTGCTGTTTTTCTTCTACAATGCATAAAGAATTTCCATTAAAAGTTTTACAGTCATCCTAATTATCCATTAATTTCAGTTTAAAAAAATAGCAATATCTAATTACAAAGTTTAAACTGTTTGAGCTCTTATTTAATCTAGAACATTGTTACCAGTCCAATAAAAATTCCATGATTAAGGACACCCAAAGCGCACTACTGCAAAAAGCTGCTATAAAAACAAGGTAAGAAATATTATTTGGTTGCTTAACCCATTAAGCCTGCAACTTGCTGCATTCAAACAAGATTCCCAAGTAACTTCTACACAATTCTCAATCCAGATCTTTCTCCAGAAGTGAAATGACAAAGAGCAGTGATATAACTCTTGCATGTAACAACTAATTTTTGTGTACTGGTAAAAGAAACAGCAGAAGCCATGAGTGCCTCCACTGAGCTTTTCCACCCACAGTGACCAGAGCTGAGCACCATGATAAATGTGTAGGTAAGACTGAATGTTGCAGCTTTGCGGTTGGCCTTTTTAAAAATTTTTTTTAATATTCATGAGGATAATTACTTTCAGCTATCAGGAAAACGTCTCAAATATTGTGATCAATATACCCAAATACTTAATAAATTGAAAAGAACCCCCTATATTTGGTTCAAGTGTGTTACTGCTCCTTGACCTAAATATGTTAAATGCATCCATATCTGAAGAATACACTTAAAAATATTAATAGTAGAAACCACTTCTGTGCAATATGTACAAAATCCCGCCTCCTCTAATGGCCACACTTAAATTTGCACCTAAATGTCAGCATATTGTGCTATGCTTCTATAGTGTTCAGGTGGGCAAAGCCCACACATGTATGTAATTCTACTTCAAAATAATTAGGAAAAATATAACATTTATCAACTAAAAGAAGTAAGAATATAACCACTGAAAGTAAAAATACTTTTTTTAATCACAATTTACATCTACAATGTAAACACAGAGTTTTAAAGAGAGGTGCTGTCATCTAATTGTGTCTCATTTAACAATTTGACTTCAGAATTTTAGAAGAGAATCATTTTACTTGTTTTTCAATGAATCAATGAGACTCATTGTCAAGCCATAACAATTAACAAGTCCACCAACCTTGCTGCTTCTCTTTTTTGTACTTTACCATCTCTTTGTTTGTATACCCAGTACTTCGTAAAATGTCCTCCAAAAACATCTCTTTAACGTCAAAAGGTCTTCCTTGGACTAAAAGAAGAAATAATTCATGAAAGATTAGATATTCCCACGCTTCGCTTAAGAACATCAGTTCTTAAAAATATTTTTTATAGACAGGAAAGTGAATTAAACATGATTAGGGCCTGATTTAATGAATTCTTATATTCACTGGAAAGTCTTGTAAGAGTATCTTCACTTGAGATTATCTTTAAGCAACTGGGCCACAAGAAAAAATTCAAAAAGGAAATGCCAGGTGTGTAGCATGTTTTTCATTAACCTCTTCAATTCTATTAAGTGCTAATAGCAAGAGATGTAAGATTGACAGTTATTTACTGCAATTTTATCAAATGCGAAGAAAATGTCATTTTGTTTAGGCGTACAAAAAAGAATTAACTGTGTCAGCCATCTGAATTACTCTATATAAGAGTAATTAAGACAGTTTTAGCATAAGATCCCACAAGCAGACTGCCACGTCTGTATTCAACTACCTCCTTTCATGAGAAGTATATGAGGCAATGGACTTCTCCCAATGTCCTCAATTACTGCAGCCAATTTTGGCTTTCTCTGCTGACTTCTTCCCATGGTCTTTCTCTCGGAAGAACTTACTCTGAATTATCTTTTAGTATCACTGGTTTCTAGACCTTACTTATGGAGATTAAAATATGTTTGTACACAGGAAGAATTTGTATCTATTTTAGGTTCCTTAGTAGACACTTACCACAACTAAGTTCAGATCACCTAGGACTTAGCTCTCCTTCAGAAAGAACAAGCTACAGTTCACATATTTTTAGAAGCTGTCATAGAGGAAGTCTTCTAACACTAATCACAAACTCTGTGTTCTACAGAAACCCACAACGAAAAAATGTTGGTTTTACTGTGGTGAGGATTGTGTCAACTACACTGCTGAAGAAATCAAACCTTTTTCATGATATTAACAGACAAAGTACCTAAACCCTCTTTTCTTATACCTTTAATTAGCAAAATTGGAAAAAACACCTTTTCAATTGAGATTATCCTGTAAAGTCCAGTATGTGATAAAAGTATAACCACTGCAGTAAACCGAAGAAAGAGATAGTAGCCAGAATTTCCAAAATAAATCTACTGATCTAAAAGGATGAGAAGCTGCAAAAAAAGTAAACCGCAAAGCCACACAAAAACTACAATGAGGTTTTTCTCCTCCAAAAAATCCTGCCAAATATTAAAATCATGTGTAACTTCCAGATTCATGCCTCCAACAAGCTGCAAGCCTTATTTTCCTAGGCAACAATTTAAACCTGAAAACCAGAAATGAACACTTTTATGCATAAATAAAAAACCAACTCTTTCTCATTAACATCCCATCAAATTAACGAATGACTTGTGTAGAAAATTCTAAACGAAGCAAAGAATCATATGATTAAAACATATACTCCAATTTGCCTACGACAGCATTTCTGACATGAACAGATAGAGTAATCTGAGTTTTATCCTCTAACTAGAAGCAATCTCTGAAGCCAGAAGTAGAATCTACTGGAATATACTAAAAGATATCACACTCTTGTAAATCCTAGGGTCTGTATTGCTATGCAGACCAGCATTTTAAGAACCTTTTCCTCCCTGAATTGAACACGGAAGGGATCAGGACATTCCTGTATTTACAGAATATCCATTGATAAAAACAATTCCCTCTGAGGTAGATGCAAATAGTTAAGAAATAACCAACACAAGTTAGCAAGGACCAAGCACTGCTGGTAACTGTATTTATCACATGCCTTTACTCAAAATGGTTTTGTACAGTTCAGTTAAGATCTAGGAGTCCCAGTGCAGGTATACTGAGATTTAAGAGTTTACTTAAGTACTTACTGTGTATTACTGGGCAACATCCAAAATACCTAATAAAGAGGTCTGCATCTAGAGCAGCACTAGAAATAATTAGTTTTAAATTAGCTTGGCTTTGCAACACATCTCTCAGCTTTATTAGCAAGAAGTCACTGAACCTATCCCTCTCATGTACTTCATCCTGTATGAAAGGAAACAACAACAACAAAAAAAGAGAACATGTAAACATCACAGATCCAAGATCATAACTTTTCACAAATATTATTTTTTTAAAACTAAAACATATAATTTGGTGGTGCATTGCAGAGGTATTAAAATGCTTAAGTTTAACTTAAGAAGGATATTTTTTAAATCTATCCAAAAATAGAAATAATACTTCAGAAAGTATCAGAGTAGACTGCACTTAATGCACAACCCATCACGGACCGTCATTGCAGAGATCAAAAAGAGCATCTGAAACTCCTCTAATTCTTGAATCGCATTTTCAAGATAAAACCACAAACTGCAAATCCTAAAATCTTATTTCAATAAAATTACCCTTCACAACTGCTGAGAATTAAAAAAAAAAAAAAGCTGTATGATACCATATAACAACAAAAAAATAGACAGATTTCTTAGATCAAATAAATAATGGAAAAAGCTTGTCATTAAGACACATATCTGACTAATCATCTTTGCCTACATTCTGTTTAGTTATATATTCTGAATGTATGAAGAACAAGATTTGCAGGCTGAAGTCAAGAATACACAAACCATTCTTATGCTTTTTTCCTCCTTGGTAAACAGACAGCCACCTAAACTTACCATGTTTTTTTCTTTTTCAACAGTGGAGAACTTGCAGCAAACATTCTGGTTCCACTGACTTATCAAACTCCACAATAGGAAGTTTACATAATCATACAAGAACACAAATAATTTGCTAGAAATTAGACTACATTTTATGTTGAAAACGTTGGACAAACAAAGGGACTGCACACTTGGTACTGCAAAATCAAGTACATGATAACAGAAATTCTGACACACTTGTATTGAACCTTCCTAAGACTTTTGTGCTGACAGAGGAAATTCAGAAAAGTTCAGACCTCTACCTTCCACCATCACACCACAATTTCAAAATTAACTGTTGACAAAAACCTAATATAAGATGCTTTTATAAGAAAAAAAATAACACAAACCGCAGAAAAATATCACAATTTTGCATATTACAAGAAAAAAAATCAGTAACTCTTTAAAGTTAATTCAGATTCTAACTTAACAAAAACATCTTAATGTCCACCAAAATAATACAGAAAACTAGGAGCTCGTCTTCCAATTAAGAAACAATACATACTGCTCCATCTCACACAAAATATGAGATCCTTACCACAATAACATGTGTCACGGTTGATAGGGTGCTGTCTCCTGCCATCAACGTGCGAAGCAGTATGCCATTAGTGCAAAAGGTTACCAGTGTCTTTGGAGAAACCCTAGTGAACAGTGAACAAAGATGCTTCTGCTTTTTTCACCATTTAAATGCTGCTAGCTTTCCACTACTTACTGAAAATTAAAGATTGAAGGGCTCCTCACCAGCAGTGGAAGGACAGCTCTGTCACTGAAGAGTTCATGCATACTTATTTGTTTATAAACTACACCTCTTCCCTAAGAGTTCCTAAGGATTCTTAGTACTAATGCTCAAAAACTTCAGACAAGTGATTAATAAACAAGGAGAGATTAATTTTTTTCTAAATTAATAAGCAAGTGAAACAGAATCTAGAAAACCTCAGCATGTTGTATTAATTTACTGGAAAATTCAGTGTGGACTGTCTTGAAAAACAGGTCACAATTCTTCCAAATACCCTCAGTTATAATCTTTGTCTACATGTGGTTGACCTTGGCTGAATGCCAGGCACCCACCCAGGCTGCTCTATCCCTCTCCCCTCAGCCAGACAGGGGAGAAGGAATTCAACAAAAGGCTCAAGGGTCAAGGTAAGGACAGGGAGAGATCACTGGGCATCTCTCCATCATGGGCAAAACAGACTTGACTTGCAAAACTTGGTTTAGTATATTAGCAACTAAATCCAAGTAGGATAATGAGAAATAGAATCTAAACAACACCTTCCCCCACCCTTCTTCCCAGGTTTAGCTTCCATTTTTCTCTAATTCCTACCCCTCAGTGCACAGGGGGACATAGAATGGAGGCTGTGGGCAATTCACATCTTGTCTCTACTGCTCCTTTCTCCTCACAGCAGGGATTTCTCATTCTTCACAAACTGCTCCAGTGTAGGTCCCTCCCATGTGATGTAGTCCCTCAGGAACAGACTGCTCCAGCATGGGTCTCCCATGGGTTCACAAGTCCCAGCAGCAAAATTGCTCCACCAGCAATAAGTGAAAACTCCACTCTCTGCAGAGCCACATGTCCTGTCAGGAGCTGCTCCAGCACAGGCTTCCCACAGGGTCATAACCTCCTTTGGGCAACGACCTGCTCTAGTATTAGGTTCCTTCACAGGCTGCAGGTGGACTGCTCCACTGGGGATTTATGGGTTGCAGGGGAACATTCTCCCACACCACAGTCTTCACCACAGGCTGCAGGGGAATCTCTGCTTTGACACCTGGAGCACCTCCTGCCACTCCTTTGGCACTGACCTTGTTGTCTGCAGTACTACTCCTCTCAAATATTTGCAATCCCCTCTTTGTAGCCGTGCAGATTTTCTTCTCAAACAAGTTGCTCCAGAGCCAACACTCACTGCTGCCCACGGGCTTGGCCTTGGCTAGAGGCAGGTCTCTTACAGCCAACTGGCAGAGGCTTCATCAGACATGGGAAGCTTCTTCTCACAAAAAACACTCCCCTCACTACCAAAACTTTGCCATACAAACCCAAAACACTGTATCTGACTGAATCTCAAGAAATAAGCTGAATCTTTTCAAATGCTTTGATTTTTCAAGAATCTAAAATTCTTTAAAAGTACCTACTACCTGCAGCAGTGCTAGTTGTGCAAGTAAAACCAGCAATTACTTCCTCCAACATTGATACTTTAAGTACTGAAAACTTCCACAAAAAACTGTAGAGTACTGAACAAAGGAACACACATATATATGTCTCTATTTGAAGTTTGGAATTCTTTTTTCACTTCAAAAATACTCTTACATGTTGAATTCATGGAACACATACCAGATGGAAATGCTTTACTTATTTAATCTTGCCATTCTTTTTCATCCGCCTTGTAGAAATCACCCCTACTGTTTAATAGACACTAAAACTTAAAAAAACCACATTTCTGTGTTACTGCAAACACTTTCATCCAACACTTTTTGCCAAGATGGAAACAGTGTCATATCTCCCTTTTGCTCTTTCTCAAGTGAACTCTTTGGTTCTTCTGCACTACTTCCAGTAATTCCTCCATCTGACCTATACTTTGTTTTTCTTCATTCGGCATAATTCTTCCACACAACAACCATCCACCTTACTTGCAATTCATCTTTACTTGCTCCTCTAATCTTCTGATGCTCTTCTTCTAGCCTGATGACCTTTGGTATGCATAACAAAATTCTTCAACTTGGCTTTGCTGTTCAAGTGCATTCATTTTCATTAGAAATGTATTATCTTCATCCATATAAGCAACATAACCAGCCATACCTTTTGCCATCTTCCTTTCACTTGTATCCCAGCTGCTGCCCATTACTGAAAATCCCACTATTTACACAATTGAAAGATTTTAGAAACTACACACAATTTTCAGACTTTCATCCATCCCTGCTCTGTTTTAGGAGCAAATTCCTCAGGTCATCTAGAATTTCTGCTTTTGCTTTAAGCATAAAAGATGAAACAGAGTAAATTTAACCCAAAGTAGATTGTTAATGCTCAACATCATTGTTCACTATGCAATTTTGTTTTCCCTTTTCTGTGCCCTACAAACTCTCCCCACCTAGCTTTTGTCACAGCATGCCAGTCTTCCTAGCTATTTTCAAATCTTGCAGAACTTTTGGATTTATCAATGTCACAAGTAGAGAGGACACAGATATCCACACACACACTCCCTAGGAGAAATCAAAAGAAAGCATCTGCAGTTCAGTTCTATAGAGCAAATCACTGCATGATACTGCATAATACAGGAGAAAAACCACCCTGTTCAACTCTTAAACATTCATTACCCAATATAACACATCCTACGTATACTTTACACAGTGAGATTTTACTGGGCTGCATCCCAAATACACTGTAGCTAAAATAACCAAAACACAAAACACCAATACCAGATCAACTGACTTTAAGAAATGTCATCAGTACCTGCTTTCTAATCGGATCTGATAACCAACTGTCTGGCCAATCTTTTCTCTTCTTTCTGCTGCCACTCTTTCAGCCACAGCAAGCGCTGCCAAACGTCTTGGCTGAGTGCAAAATATACGGCAGGGAGTTCCATTTTTGTGACAGTCATCAAGAATAAATTGGGGGATCTGTAACAAAGTGGTCTAAATTTACTTTTCAGTTTGATAGACTCATAACTTTTTTATCACAATGAAACAATTTACATACACCTCAGTATCACATACACTGCAAAATTACTCACAATAGGATTATCATTGCAAATGTTCCTGAAGTGGCAAAAAAAGTGACAAAAATTAATTTAATCTATTAAGTTCACCTCTTTCAAACAAAACACAACAACAAAAATAACAACAACAAAAAAACCCAACCAACCAACTGAAAGGTGAAGCTGCTCTCTCCTGCTTCAGGGAAATCTATGTAAAAAACGCTGTAGACATTCTTTCACTGTAATACAATAGTACTCCACATACTAGGAACTAGCTTTAGAACGAAAAGGGTATACAAAACTGTAGCTACTTTCCCTTCAATATGCTATGATTATTTTAAAGAAAAACTGATATCTGTCAGATAATTGTGCAGAATAATTTATGCTTTAAATATGTATCTGCTGGCTTAGTATTGCAAAAACAAAAAAGTTAACTGGAATACTAGACCTTGAACCACATGGGAAAATGAAAGCTTTAAAAACAGAATTTAAAAAAATCCTTATTACAGAAATATTACAGATTTGCTATCAGTTTGGTATAAACACTGTTATGTTTTTTATTTCATTAAAACGTACTTGAGTAGTTTTTCCAGATCCAGTCTCTCCTACAATCAAAACAACTTTATGGTCCTTTATTATTTTAACAATTTCTTCCTGTTTTTCAAAAACTGGTAGTGATTGCCTGAAGGAATCAAGCTCTGATTCCCCTCTTTTCACAGGAACCTGGGGGATACCATCACTAAGTCGTCCACTTGTCTTCACCTCTTTGTTTTCTGTGAAAAGAAGTCAATAAATTAAAAAGGAAGTTCACCAAAACACTGGTTAAAATTGTACTTAAAAATTAACACTTCAGATTTTATTAGCATTCCTGACATATTTAAAAGTGATTTTCATGGTAACACATCCTGTTATGGTGCTTGAAATAAATATAGTTCAAATTATTTTTTCCTTTCATAGATATTTTAAACACAACTGAATTAGTACATTGCTTAAGTTAAAAAAAAAGCACGAAAAGCTTAAAGGGAAATAGAAGCTAAATCAGAGAAAAAAACCCTTAGCTTTTGTATCTGTTTATACATTCCCATCTCAAGAGTTTGCCCACAAAAATCCACCAGAGAATTAAACATTTAAGTTATTCCATACTGACAAGTGTGTTTTCCAACAAAAAGACAACTTTACTGCGATTCACATGCCTTCTTTCACATCATTACTTGTCTTTCAAGACCTCCTTTCAGTCAGTCTTACATAACCTAAGCCTAAACCATAAGATTTAGCTTAACAGGTACCAGCTGAAACATGATGTATTAAAAACCCTGGAGTCACACAGTAGTGTGATGTATCAGAAAGCAAGCAGTCTTCTGAGGAGGCTACTTCAACATCAGTATGTTAAATGCTACTCTATAATTCCTTAATAATTTTTTTCCAAAAGAATGAGAAGCTCACTGTCAATGCAATTTTAATGCAATTATATAGGCATAATGCAATTATTTAATGCCATTAACAGATTCATGTATTAAATTCCAAACACTGTTTTACCAAGACAGACACAGACTAACATTTTAGAAGAGCCAAAGACCATTCTGGAGAAGTAAAGAAAGATAAATTCTACACTATTCATCAATTTATACCCTACATCCCTAAGAAATTTCTTTTTGATACTTTTATTATCGTTCCCTCTGTTCACTAAACAATTCTAATAAAAAATGAAAGAACTGAGAAAGAAAACTAGCAAAGGAAGCACTTAAAGAACAAACCAAATGAATCAGAAATATCAATTTAAACAAGGTATACTGCTATGTTCTCTGTTCACTACACCCAGCTTTGTACACAGAAACACAACATAACTTTTACAAACATAACTTTAAGGCAACAACCATGTTAAAATCATTATTTAAAAAACCCACCTTATATCAGAAGATATTGTCTTCCAGAGGACTTTATATACTCTACAAATCAAGAAGTTTACATAATAGCCCAAGTTTACTTAATAGCTCTTACAGACCAAATCTATTTTAGATGACAAAACAAAACATGAATTCCATATTTTATCAAGGACATTAATTCCTCCAGGCACAAGAGACAGTCTAATTTTCTCTTCAGGTATTCTTACAAGGAGTGATGGTAACACCTGTCTTTTTAATCTTACCCCATGGAACTTGCAGAAATCCGCACTTCACAACTGTACTTAAAAAAAAAAATTCTGGCTGAAATTGTCTCAAAGAATCAAAATTAACCTTATACAGGGGAGACATTGCAATGTGGGTCACATGACTGCCTGAGCATCTTATGACACAGGTTTTAAAAGAGCCTGTATTAACAATTACAAGACAAGAAAATTATTAGTTTTGTTTATAAAGATGAGTGTCAGTTAGGACAGAAGAAGAGACAGGAAATAGAGAAGTTTGTTTTGGGGTTGGGTTGTGGGTTGTTTTTTCTAGTGTTGATTCATAAGTCCATATCACAAGACATATCACAGACTGAACATACCAGACTGAACAGCATATGCATTTCCTTGTTCCGTCTTCGGCAGAAGTTCTGTTCGTTCTTTATTTGTAACAGGAAAATTTCGAATTAAAGTACAAACAGCATGTTTTGTACCAGGAGTTAAGGCACAAGTCATTACTGCACGTTTTATTTCTGATCCATCCTTTTTCCTTACAGTTAGGTATCGATTTGCTCCTTTTCTGGGAGAAAGGAAAAAAGGCATTTCAGGAAAAAACAAACTAGTTACCTCCATGTAATGATCTTCGGCAATAATTTTTTCAAGGTGACTGTCAGCTTATTTTCAAATCTAATGTTATAACAAGAATCCTCCAAATAATGTCCTAAGTAGTATAATGGAATGTTCACAATAGTCATCATCAAAAGCAGCTTCTATTCATGACAGGTAGTGCAGAACAGACACTGCAGACATCACACAACTATGCCCCGGTTATCACTGCATTTGTCTCCCAAAATACAGCCAGCTCTACCAATCATTTTATCAAACACTGAGAGTTAGGACATCAAATTGACTTTTACACTAACTTGAAAGATTTAGATGTTAAAAATCAACAAATAAGCAGAATAGACAAAAAACCTCCCTGCTAGTAGGACTCCAATCCTTAACAAAAGCCAGAAGAACGTATCAGATCTCAGGAAGTTCATTATCAAAGATTTATTATGTAGAAATGGAGCCACAGCACTTAACCATAACACTGATTTACTTCTCAGACTGAACTCTTGACACCAAAATGCAAAGACTTGTTGCAAATGTGTTTGAAACTGAACTAACTTGTGCCTGGGTGACAACTGATACATGAACACTTTCAAAACAACTTCTCAGGATAAGAACAGAAGGTCACACTAAGAACCCAGTGACTTGTTCCTGGCAAGGGTGGAAGACTGGTGCAGGTATGCAGGTGCTGGCAAGGGCAGCCCAGCAGCCCCTAGTAAAAATTACTCTGACCTCTTTACATCCTCATTTCAAGTACTTACATACTCTGTTGAGAACCCCCAGAGCCTTGTCTTCTGAAAAATCCTAGCACTCTGACCCTTTCCGCATAGAGGAGATTCTCCATCCCTTTCACCAGGTTATTGGTCCTTCACTGAACTCTCACCAGCCTAGATCTCTGTCCTACTGGTGATCCCAGCTCTGAACACACACAACGCTCCTGGTGTAGCCTAATCAGTGCTGAGTGAAGGTGAACCATGACCTCAGCCTGCTAGCAACACTTGAACCCTCTACTCTGCTTACCAACAGAAGCACTCTTTTGGACATGCTGTTCTAAGTTGCACTTTACCTGTCAACGCTGGAGATTCTATGCAAAACCCTGGAAAACACACTAGTGCAGGGAAAAAAAAACAGGAAGTATCTTTATGAGAAGTCTTTCCTATCACATGAAGTCCTCAAAACTGCATTTCAAATTAGTACGTTATGCGTTTTTTCACTCAGACATCAAACAAAGCACAGAGAACATAAATAAACACACATATTTTTATATTTACTTCTTAAAGTTTCTTCTCTAGTACCATTTCCTATGACATTGAAGGCCAAAAACACAGATAGTTTTAACACTGTCAACGAAATCCCCTAAGTTTGCACGATAAAGAGAAAATAATACATAAAAATAAGAGTCAAACTTACCCTTTACTCTTCGATATAAGTCCAAGAGAATGACAGAGCCGGTGAACAAATGCTCTTTCGGTTCTAGTGAAAGAAGACGGAAATTCCATTTCTGAAAAGACAATTAAAAAAAATAAAAGCCCGAGCACAAAAACTCAGGAGGCAGTAGGATCCCTCATATATGACCTGGGCACCGGGAGTTTGTCAGTCCCCAAGCCCACCACGCTTCCCTTGCACAGCGGGCCTGGAGCCAGCGCTGTCCCCCGCGGGACTCGGCCCGGGGCAGCGCGGCCGCCCGAGCTGCTCCTGCCGGGGAGAGCCCGCGGGCCCGCGCGGCTCCCCCACGCACCCTTGTCCTCGCCATAGCGGAACCGCTCCAGAGCGACGTTCACCGCGATCTCCACCTCCTCGTCCACGCGGATATCCCTCAGACCTTTGCCGCCTCGGCCGCGGCCCGGCGCGGCGGGAGCGCCCGGGCCCGNNNNGGCGCCGTGACGCGAGCCCAGCGCCGGGCGGCCGCGGCGCAGAGGGCAGCGGCGCGGCGGCTGCGGGAGGCGGAGCCGCCGGCACACGGAAGGAAGCGGCCGGGGTGGCTCTGTGCGCGCAGAACCTTACCGGGTGTGTCGTGCAGTCGGTGTCGCGCAATAGTGCCACAGGCGGCCGTGACTGAAGAAGCAGGGCTGATACCTGTCAGGTATCATGCGATTTCATGAAATGACGTTCATTATCGCAGTCCTCAGCCTTGTTGTTTTGAATGTTTTTTGGAGTCATCAAGATTTTCCTTCTCTTTCTCTTTTTCCGTCTTTATTTCTCTTCTTTCTTGTCATGTCTTGGCAAAGTATGTCTAACATATTCTACCCCTTGGTCTGTACCAAAGTCTGTGGTGACGACTGGCAGGTTGTTAGTTGTGGAAGTTGAGAGTTTGTTAGCCAACACTTTTGCAGTTGTATGGAAGTACTGGAAGGGCTAGTTGCTGGATTTTAGGTGACCGTGTAGTAAAAGGATAAAAGTCCCTGACTTGTGGACTGGTGTCTTTGCTCAAGAGAACAAAGAATTCACAGAAAACATCACATCCCTAACCAAATGGGTCATGGAATTGTCAGATAGGGAAGTTTTCTCAACAGTCTGGCAATCCAAATGTGACCTCAGGCCACCACCTTCACAGCCCCCTTATTCAAACATCCAACTGCTGTGGAGTTTGTGGGGAACTGTGTGAATTCAACTGAGATCTCTAGGATACCAAGGAATGCTAAAATTCCCCAAGTATATTCAACATAAACTACAAGGCTCTCAAATTATTTTTAATAAATTTCTCTAATTTTTTCAGACTTTTCCTTCCTGCAGCATTATGTACATAGCTGGTGAAATTATGTTTGTGCGTTGAGTATGGGTGCACAGCCTGATAAGCAAAAGGCACACTTAAAAGGGGTTTTTAGAGTCTCTCCCAAGTTGCACAGGGGGCTGAAGTCACACCTGTGTCAGGTGTGATTGTAAGGGGAGATTGAGGTCTCTCCTAAGGTATATGGGCGCTGCGGTCCCCTGTAAAACATGAAGGGGCTGGGGTCTCTCAAAAAGCCTGCAGGGGGGTTGAGGTTTAGGATCAGCTGTCAGTCTGATGAGGTCAGTCAGTCCTAAACAATAGGCAAAAGCTGTTCAGAACAGATTTGTGAACAGCAGAACAGGTTTGTGATCTCTGCCACTTTTCACTAACTGGAGTGGGGAGATGAGCTCAGATGCCCAAATTCAGAGTGGCACAGATGGGTGTCACAAGGCACGCAGTGCGCTGATGTAACACATCCAGAGAAGCCATTAGGAGCTCCAGGGAGAGTTCTGACAGGGCCCAGTGAGTTCTCAACAGCCTGTGGCCATCTAGGGGAAGGGAAAGTCATGTCAGACTGTACCCATATCCACAGCAGGATGAATCTAAGGTGAACTGCCCATATTCCAGCATTGTTCTGTGAACATGGATGGATGAACTAAATTTGGTATAGCAAGAAAATATTTATAGGAGAGTTGTTCAAGCATTTTAAACGATTAAGTAGGAAACTGTTTAAAAACCTGTGCTATATCATGTGCAAGAGACAGTGCTTTAGTGTTGTCATGGTTTGAGGCTGGCACAATGCCAAGTGCCCCCATGAAAATACACTTTCCCTAGTGGCTTCTGTGAGATGTGATCAGGAACAGAGCAAAACAGGCTCCATCTCAGGAATAAAGGAAACAAATTTTATTAACTACAACATCTAAAAAAGAATAGACACAAAACTAAGAATGAAAACCCTCCAACCGTGGTACAAATTATGGAGCCGGATGGGCAATTGGCCTCTGTTCGCCCATTCGTTTTAGATTATACGAACCACTGCGGGGTAGAGGTGTTTGGCCCAATGGAATGTCACAATTGACTTGCCTAAGGTTCCTCAGCTTTTTCAGTAGCGGCCACTGAGGAGTGCCCTACCCAAAAATTGACTTGGAAATCAAATTCACCTATCTGGGTACAGCAGTGGCCGCTCAATAAACAAAAGTTAAAGGCGCTCACGGAGCTCGTACAGGAGCAGCTAGATAACGGTAACATTGTGGAGTCCACATCACCATGGAACTCCCCTGTCTTTGTCATTAAAAAACCCAACAAAGACAAATGGCGGCTCTTGCATAACCTTCGCCAAATTAACAATGTTATTGGAGATATGGGTGCTCTCCAACCAGGGATGCCGTCCCCAGCCATGCTCCTCCAAAATTGGAAATTGGCTGTTTTAGACATAAAGGATTGCTTTTTTCAAATGCCCTTACACCCTGACGATGCCCTGCGCATTGCCTTCTTGGTTCCCACCATTAACCAAGAAGCCCCAAGGAAGAGGTATCATTGGCGAGTCCTTCCTCAAGGCATGAAGAACAACCCAGTGATCTGCCAATGGTACATCTCTTCCTTGCTGTCCCCTGTCAGAGAGGCAGAAAAGGATTCTATTATATTACATTACATCAATGACATCTTATTGTGTGCACCTGACAACAGCGCACTTACCCACGTGCTTGTCTTGACAATCTGTGCATTGACTTCTGGAGGGTTTGAGCTCCAGGAAGAAAAGATTCAAAGGATGCCACCCTGGAAATACCTTGGCCTGGAAATTTCTAAGTGGACCATTGTTCCGCAAAGATTGGCATTTAACACCCAAGTTAAATTCTGGGAAAGCTGCCACACCCGCACAGGTTGATTTTTCAGTGGGAATCATCCATGAAAACATATAAGGACCAAGTCTCAAGGGACCCTCTCTTAATCACAGAGTGGGTTTTCCTCAGCCATCATAGGTCCAAGAGGATGACACAGCCACAAGAGCTGGTAGCTGAGTTGATTCGGACGGCTCACCTCCGGATCCGGGAACTGGCTGGAGTTGATTTTACATGCATTCACATTCCTATCAATTTGAACTCGGGCCAACTAACAAAGGCCATGTTGGAGCATTTACTCTTGGAGAATGAGGCTCTTCAATTTGCCTTAGATTCGTTCACTGGAAAAATTTCTATTCACAAACCGGCCCACAAATTGTTTAATTCGGAGATGTCATTTAAGCTTTCACTTAAAACCAGAGTCAGAAGCCTTTGAAAGCTGTGACCATTTTCACAGACGCGTCCGCAGCATCCCACAAGTCCGTGGTGACTTGGCGGGATCCTCAAACTCTGCAGTGGGAGACAGACATTATAAAGGTTGAGGGCTTACCTCAAATTGCCGAGTTGGCCGCGGTTGTCAGAGTTTTTGAAAGGTTTTCTCAACCATTCAATTTAGTGACCGACTCTGCGTATGTTGCCGGTGTCATTTCTAGAGCAGAGAGCGCAATTCTTCAAGAAGTCTCCAATGTGGCTCTGTTCAATTTGCTCTCGAGACTGACAGATCTAGTCTCCCACCGAGAGCAACCCTTTTACGTGATGCATGTAAGGTCACACACCGACCTACCGGGGTTCATCGCGGATGGCAACCAGCGTGCCGATCCCCTAGCCGCCCTAGCTGAGATGGCCCCGCTCCCAGATGCCTTTCAACAGGCGAAGCTCAGCCACCAACGATTCCACCAGAATGCTCCTGGCCTGGTCCGTCAATTCCAACTGACAAGGGACCAAGCGAGAGTGATTGTGGCCACATGCCCACAGTGCCAGGCTTTTCAACTACCAGCCATAGCCACCGGCACCAACCCAGGGGACTCAAAAGTTGTGAAATCTGGCAGATGGACATCACACATATCCCAGAGTTTGGCAAGTTCAGGTTTGTGCATGTCTCTGTCGACACCTTTTCTGGGGCTGTCTACGCCTCCGCCCACACAGGGGAGAAGACTGCAGATGTCAGAAGGCATCTGTTGCATGCCTTCTGTGTGCTGGGCATCCTCAAGGTGATCAAAACTGACAACTGGCCAGGGTATACCTCCAGGGAATTCCGGAGCTTCCTGCAGGAGTGGGGGGTAAGCCACAAAACAGGCATCCCTTACTCTCCCACAGGACAAGCAGTGGTGGAGCGGGCCCACCATTGCCTCAAAAGGACTTTAGAACATCAAAAAGGGGCAATGAAGGTGGAGTCCCCTCAGATCCGGTTAACTAGGGCCCTGTTTACCATCAGCTTTCTTAATTGTAGTTTTGAGGGTCTGAACCCGCCCATCACAAGGCACTTTAACACCTACAAGGATATGCACCTAAGGGCAAAACCCCCTGTGTTAGTAAAAGATCCGGAAACCTGGAAGGTGGAAGGCCCCTTTGACCTAATAACGTGGGGTCATGGATACGCTTGCGTGTCCACCCCCACAGGGTTAAAGTGGGTACCTTCAAAATGGATGAAACCCTACCTTCCGGGAAAAGCCCACAACATCAGCACTACTACACAGGTGGAGGAGGCAGCGTGGCGATGGAAAAGAAGTCCCGCTGTCCGGCCCCCCCCAGACCGAACCTCTCTCACCAGAGCCTTCTTCACTAACTTATTTTCTCCGTTTATTTCAGTTGGATTCTCCCTCATCCTAATTCAAGTTCTGTTGATGACCCACCCAGCTGATATGTGGATCGTTCCCCAACCGAAGGCGAACGTCTGGCGGACCTTGGCTCAGGCAATGGGACAAGACCACCTGTGCCTGTCCATGACCTCTGCAGCAGATCCCCTCTTGACTTGCCTCATGGGAATCCCATTCGGGGTTGATGATTTTGCCCCTCCCTTTTTCCCCACCCTAAAGTCCTTACTCCCCCAATATGCCCCTGATCCCCGTCCCGAACCTAGAATCTTGTGGCGTGTGGTCCTTACAGTACTCCAACACGCTCCCGAAGAACCCACACAATTCGATCTGCTTGGCTCCGCCCACGCCTCCCTATGCTTTCAGTTCGTTCCCTACCCCGGGGAGAGCCCATGTCAAGAGGTCCGCCAGGGAAACAAGAAGTATATTGCCGCCAACTGGTGTGACTACATTGCAGCAATCAGGGCTCCATCCACATTCTATGGGCAACCCCGAATCCTCCCTAAGGGCGTGTTCCTGATGTGCGGAGACTGAGCGTGGGCTGGCATTCCCTCTCGTCTATCTGGAGGGCCCTGCACTTTCGGGTGGTTGACGCTGCTTACCCCCAATGGTCCTTACAGTACTCCAACACGCTCCCGAAGAACCCACACAATTCGATCTGCTTGGCTCCGCCCACGCCTCCCTATGCTTTCAGTTCGTTCCCTACCCCGGGGAGAGCCCATTTCAAGAGGTCCGCCAGGGAAACAAGAAGTATATTGCCGCCAACTGGTGTGACTACATTGCAGCAATCAGGGCTCCATCCACATTCTATGGGCAACCCCAAATCCTCCCTAAAGGCGTGTTCCTGATGTGTGGAGACCGAGCGTGGGCTGGCATTCCCTCTCATCTGTCTGGAGGGCCCTGCACTTTCGGGTGGTTGACGCTGCTTACCCCCAACTACACCCAAATTTTGGATTGGAAAAATAAAAACGTCACACAGGATTCAGCCCGAATTAAAAGAGACGCCCACAAATTAGACTCAGAGTGTGACGCCGAAATTGTACATTGGTCTAAACGAAAATCATTGTGGTTTCGGTGTTTTTGCCATGGGTGGCCACAGCAAAGGCACTAGGGGAATTGGGACACCCCGAGTGCTGGGTGGCAAAGCAAGCCAGTTTGACCTCAACTGCCCTAGTGGACCTCCTAGCTGACGAGGAAACAACAAGGAAAGCAATCCTCCAAAATAGGGCGGCAATCAATTTTCTTTTGTTACTCCACAACCATCACTGTTAGGAGTTCGAGAGGCTCTGCTGCATGAACCTGTCATCACGAGCCGAAGATGCCAGACCCACCATCCGCCAGATGTCCAAGGACGTTGACAAAATCCGACAACAGACCTCGGACTGGTTGGGGGACTTGCTATCCAAAAAGCAGGCTGGGTGGGCTCCATCATTCGCACCGTTTTAGTTGTTATCTTCATTTTGCTCTGTTTAGTTTTCGGTTTCTGCATTATCTGTAAGTTACTGACCAGAATTTTGCTTGCCACGACCCTCCAAATCAACCATGTCGAGGTTCCCACTGACCCTGCTCCCATCCCTGAAGAACCTACCTGTGAGGAGACGTATTGGGAGCAAGCCCCTCCATCCTTCAGCAACCACCACCCAAACACGACAAGACCAACGACATCCAGGAGGTCTGGGGGCAACTGGGATATACTGGGAGTGAGTTAGAGTGAGTTACACAGCACTGGGAGGGAGTTAGAGGGGACTGGGATGGAGTTAAAGGGGACTGGGATCACTTTAGGGGGCACTGGGATTAACTGGGAGTGAGTTAGAGTGAGTTACACAGCACTGGGAGAGAGTTAGAGGGGACTGGGATCACTTTAGGTGTTACTAGGATGGACTGGGAACGCACTGGGACAGGGTTAGAGGGTATTGGGATTAACTGTGAGTGAGTTAGAGTGAGGTATACAGCACTGAAATGGAGTTAAAGGGATTTGGGATCACTTTAGGGGGCACTGGGATTAACTGGGACGGACTGGGAGAGGACAATATCCCGGAACTGGAAACGGAAACGCAGTTTGGGATCACTTTAGGGGGCACTGGGATGAACTGGGACGGACTGGGAGAGGACAATATCCCGGAACTGGAAACGGAAACGCAACGAGTTTGAGCATATCTGGAAGGTGTAGGGGGAACTGGGATGGAGTGGCTTGGGCTGGGATGAACTGGGAAGGGGTTAAAGGATACTGGGATGGATTAGGATTACCTGGGAGGGATTGGGATGGACTTGTAGGTGCCCTACAGGCTCTGTCCTCCCCACAGGAGGACTGCGAGTTTTTCTTCCTCATGGCCAAGTAGTTCATTGTGCTTGAGGTTGATGAAGAGGATGGAATCAACTGATGGGTATGGCCCATGGGATAGGGGGGTGGGGGCTGTGCTCAGGGGGACTTCTTTATCTTCCCCACAGCAGCACTGACCTTGGGAGTTCTGATGTGATCTGCATGTGGTAATCCCTTTTGAAGGAGCAATTGTCTCCAAGGCAAGGGAGAAGGGAGATAGGGATTTGGAAGGAATCCGTAACTGGCTTCTTTCTTGCTGCAGGAACCAGGACCCCTCTGTGGTGAAGATGATAAAGGAGCTCTGGCTGTGAATATGAGGCTGAGGGATGTATCCAGATACCCTGATATGTGCAGCCCCAGACTGGGGTTAGAGCTCTTGGTTAACCTGTGTGACTCCTTGCCCTGGAATGTGACAGAGTGGTGGCACATTGCCAGCCTCTTCCTCTAAGCTAGGAGGCAGCTGTGGGGAGCTTGTTCCTGCCAGTGGTGGGCAGCACAGCTGCATGGGTGAGCCCTGCACAGCTCATACTTCATCCTTGGAGATCCAATCCTGGAGATCCTCAGGGCCTTCAATCAGTCCATCTTCAGCAGTGAGGTGGCAGGGAGGGTGTTTACGGAGAGTGGGGGGAATGGGAATTTGGGGAGGGGTCTTTCTGGGGGGGGGGGAGCTCGTTCCCCCATCACAATGACACAAGCGAGGGGAGGGCACAGGGGTTGGGTAGCACAACCATATTGCACTTCCAATGGGGGGGAGTGTAAAAAGGGGGGGGGGGGCACAAAGTCACCTCCAGAGAAGAGGATTTAAGCAGCATTACAACGCCCTGCTGAAGGTTGGTGTTTGGGACAGAGAGAGAGTTCCCCTGGGAGTTCTTGCTTTTAACCCCATGTGTTCTTAGAGGTGGTCCATATCTCCAGTGGACAAACCAGGTACCAATATTCAAATCACTGATTGGTTTGACCACAATCTCCCAAAAAACTCACTTTCTTCTTAACCTAGGACAAGTGTGTAGTGATTCCTTGAACACATTTCAAGAGTTTATTTTGCAACTAACAAACAGGCAATTGGTACACAGATGGGTCACATCTCTGGAAAGCACACACACTGAAGGAGTTGTTCAGTCTAGATTGCTATGTGCACACAGTCTCTTCAAATAGGGCGGACCCACAAAGTTCTGATGTAGAGGTATACTCACCTTCAAACCATGTTTGTGACTATTTGAATTGATTGTTGTGGTGTAAATTTAAAATGCCATGCCAAAAGGAAGTTTTTCAGAAGTCATGCTGAAGTGCTGCTTTATTTCTTATATGTGCACGACTACTAACTGCTTGTAATGGTGGCAATTCTGCGTATATGTCAAAAAATAATTATAAACCCACATTTTTTCACATGTGCATTTATTTTAAGTATGAGGATGATAAACATGCAAATAATATTTGAAGACTTCCTGCAGAATATGGAGAACTGTTGCAGTTGTCTGGTAAAATTTGCTATTCATAAACAAAGGGTATTCTCAGTGGCCTGGTTTACCAGCAAGGTTACAGGAGCAGGAAATCTTTTTAGTATTCAAAATAATGTTATATCTATTCACTTGGGGAATTCCGTTTCTTTTTCTTACAGGAGGATAGTATGCAAAGAGCACTGCCTGAGCAAGAAACTGTCTCTGTTGCCTAGTGTTTTGTATTGCTCCTTTGATGAAAAACAAAAGGGAAAGCTGCTGTCTAAAAAAAAACGTGAATGAAAAGGGTTTTTACCTTTAGGAGGTATGTTAGGCCCCTTGAATCTGCAGGGACTTCAGCACTTACTGCACTACAATTAAGATAGAAAATTACTGGATGCCACGCTGCTGTCTGAATCCCCTACTGCCCCGGCTAGGGGAGGAGACTGCACTGGTGGAACTGGGGCACAGCAGCTGACAGCGAGGGAGCACTTCCCAGATGCGCCGGGGGTGTCCGGGGAGCGCCTCAGCAAGAGGCAGCGGTGGGCAGCAGACAGGCAAAGCTAGTGAAGAAAAGAGGGACTCCTCTTGGGGGCAAAATCCGAAGGTTTATTTGTCTCCAGGGGAGCCAGCCAGCTGAGAGAAGACCAGGAGCAAGGGACTACAATAGTATTCAAAGGGGGTGGAACAATAGGGCGGGGACAATACAGTAACCAATGAGGGAGAACTTAGGAGGGAACAAAATCATAACAGACACACCGGCTAGAAAATAGGAAAGACAGTAGGGAGGGACTCTTGGTCCTAGTCCAATCACCCACTGCAGGGAGAAGAACTTTCTGGAAATAAGGGAGGGGTCAGTGGATGATGGACAGGAACTCGTGGAGGGGTTAACAGAAGGTATCCAGGGAAACAGGGGTGGAGACAACCAACTGACAACTCTCAGGTATGGGCAGGGGTTACCAGGGGAGGAAGGGGAATCCCAGGACTGAACCATTTAACAGGTAGGGGTAACAGAAAAAACCAACTCTAATGGAACTGAACAACACACCACAACAACTGGAATCAGCTCTTGTTGCACAGTTCATGAAAATAACTTGTCATAAGAAAATTGTGATAAGAAAGAGTGGTTATAATACTAGATTGTGTTGCCCTAGCAGAAGGGAAACAGAATGCATCTCCATCCGTGTTTCAGCTGTCAAAAGGAAATGTAAGTATTTAGGCTGTATTTTGGGGAAGGGGCAATAAATTTTAACAAAGAGAGGCCATAATTAAGATCCCACGTCTGATCACAAAAAGTAGGCTTGAGGTTTTCTCAAGAGCTGTGGCATCTGACATCCACAGATTCCTGGATTAGGGAAATTTACTAAGTCTTTGGCTGAGACAACTGAGAACTTCTAGAATAGCTAGTGGAGAAGTACTGCAGAAATTAGGACCTCACGAGGGATTGATTGCAACTACATACAGTTCCAGCAGGAGCACCAGTCTGTATTAACTCGGTGGCAGCAGCAGGAGAACCCCAAAGTTCTAACACCACAACAGACACACAGATATCACGTCTTAACACCTTTAATCCAAAAACCTAATAGCAGTACCTAATGATGGAGAAAAACATTACCAGTGTGAACAAGTAATACACATTTCAAGTAAAGCAGAATATCAATTCTGACAAAGAATATTTAGTCACTCTGGCTAGATGGTTTCATGATAAATCCTAAAGAGGGATACAGGCAATATTTATCCAAGTACAAAAAATATGTCCAGGAATAGCCACCACAGGAATTTAGCTCCAGGAATTTATGCCACCACAAAAAAGACTCACAAATAGCTGCCTGACTGGACATGAGTTTTCAGGTAGCAGACTGAGCTCACAGTTAGGAAGGTGACCATGGACTGATTTCCATTCCCAGGAAATGCAAAGAGACCCTGCAGACATGCCACCTGTGGCAGGGTGGTAGTAGACCGGCTGTCAGGCTGGGCAGAAGCCTTTTTTTCCAACAAAAAAGACTCATTCAGGAGGAATAATAGAAGCCTTCTTAAAGAAATCAGTGTTCATTTTATAGCAAATATGATACCAAAATTTTCCAGATAGAAACTTTCTACAAGAGTTTTGAGTACTAGAAAGCAGGCATTCTTTATTGAAGCATGCTGGTCACTCACAGGACTCTTCCTCTAATTAACTGCCTTGCAGGTTGGGTAAACAGAGGTTTTATCATACACACTGATTTACATCATTGTCAGCTATCCCCACTTACTTGATGAGTATGTTTTACTTTATTTTACATTGTGACACCCCTTACCAGAAGTCCTTACATGGTTCTTTGGGGGTCTTCTTCTATGGTCTTCAATATCTTCTGTCCTTTTTAGGTGGCTGCTCCTCGACCCCCACTTTTGAGTAAGCGCAATATTTTATAACTCCTGCTTTGTCAGCCTTGCAGAGCTTAGCTGGCATCCTGCTTGTTTTGCAGGACTTCTGTTTAATTCAATTACATCCTGTTTTTATTTCTCCAAGGCTATACTGTTCTGCTGTCTTTATCAAATACAATCAATTAGCTTGCTAATAATACCAAGGTCACGTACACGTGCAATCCCCATATGAAGCATTTATTTAAAGAGTTGGCCTCAATGATCCTTGTAGGTCCCTTCCAATTCAGAATATTCTTTGTGTGAACTTATGTCCTGGTTAAGGCCTGTTAGATGGTGATGGATGCTTGACACAGTATGTTAACAAGTAGAGAGGGATCAGTCTCTTGATCAGTAACTGACTGTCTTAGTTTGGAAAGACAGGTGCCTGCTAAGGAACACAGAAGCCTCCCCTGAAATGGAAAATGTAACAACCAACTCCCCACTTCCAAATTGCTATAAATTTTAAATTAAGGGGCTCTCAGGCAAAAATATGGGAGCAGGAATAACAATTCTTTACTAGGGAAGAAAATAAAAAGATAAAATTAACAATGCAGTAAACTAAAACAACACTGACAGAGTCAGAACACAACCTGACACCCTGTTGGTCACGGTGTTGATAGCAGTCCAATTGGAAATGTGGCTGCAGTTCTCCTAGAGTGTCAGGTGTGGTTTTGTTGGAGCAGGGATCCTGTAAAAAGGGTGTAGTCTTCCTCTCAAGATCAGTGGAAGAAGAAGCAGCTGCTGTTCCTCTGGGAAATCCAGTGGAGAAAGCCATGCTGGTGTCCAGAAGCTCAAGATTGTATCTGGGTAGGAATGCTTGGCTTCTCCCTCTGGGCCAAGCATCTCACAATGGGATGCTGTAGTTCTCGTCAGTCATGCAGTGACGTTGAATAGCCTATTATCAGCAGATGTCTCCCTGGAGGAAGGATTGGGTGTGGAAGAGATATGGAAAACTGCCCATTTAACAGAAGACAACGGCCATACAGATGGTAAATAGGATATAATTTGCTTGACAATCCACGACACTGATGTTTGAGGATCCTTTGTGGTTTCATACCAATAAATATTTTTGTCCTATGACATTCTTGTTAACCTTCATATTGGTAAGTTTGTTACGTGTTATAATGCTGTATGTAAGAGCAGTGCTTAAATGCACTGAAATGTTTTTGTTTCCCTCTTAGTATATTAGCAGGTATGCCCAATTAAAACACCGGTGGGAGTGTTAAAATATATAGTCAGTTCAGATAGCTCAGTGTACAGCTGCAGTGACAGCTGCAGACAGGGCTCTGACTGGCAGGAACCCAAGGAAAGAGATTGCAAACAAGTGCCTTTTTATTTTGCATTTTAATAGTTTTCTTAAAAAGGGGCGAAGAAAAGTGATCTAAGAGGAAGGCTATCCTGTAGGTTGGGAAAGGCCAGAAGCCACTAAATATTTAAATTTAGACGGCCCTGAGAGGTCTTGGGATCAGCAGAGCGGGGACTTCCTACTTTGTAACTCAGCATTGTACCAGGGAGAAGACCATTTTCCAAGAGAGATGCTCGCTTCCTCCATGCCTCACGGAGATGGTTTTGCAGCAGCCTGAATCTGGAGTAAGGATTTCTCTCTCCAGTTCTTAGAAAGTGCCGGGTTTGAGTTATGAGGTTACAGATGGAGGGGCTAAAGTTATTTGTCATGCCTTGACGGGCTGGAACAGAGAGGAACAGAGACAATTAACAGAATTCACAGAATGACTAGGTTGGAAGAGACCTTCAAGATCATCAAGTCCAACCCATGCCCTAACACCTCAACTAAACCATGGCATCAAGTGCCATTTCCAATCTTTTTTTAAACACATCCTAGGATGATGACTCCACCACCTCCCCAGGCAGGCCATTCCAGTACTTTATCAGTCTTTCTGTGAAAAACTTTTTGCTAATATCCAACCTATATTTCCCTTGACGCAGCTTGAGACTGTGTCCTCTGGTTTTGGCAGTTGCTGCCTGGTAAAAGAGACCAACCCCCACCTGACAACAACCACCTTTCAGGACGCTGCCCATCCATTCAACCATTCCAAGTCTCTCTGCAGAACCCTCCTACCTTCTAACAGGATGACACACACACTCCCAGCTTAGTGTCATCAGCAGATTTACTCAATACTCTAATCCATGTCATCTTTAAAAATATTGAACAGAACTGGCCCCAGCACAGACCCCTGAAGGACACCACTGGTGACTGGCTGCCAGCTGGATGCAGCACCATTTACCAAGGTCACAAGGTCAGTGCCCAGACCTCTGGGGACCCCAGGAATCTCTCTAGTCACAGCAGCCCCACTCTGTCCCACCCCACCCAATCCCAGATTCTCCCATGCCCAAAAGGAACTAGAAGTAAGAGGATAAGCGCAAGTAAGGTGCTTGCCATGAATACCTATGTATCCTTTAAATCTCTGACTGCTCTGCCTATGGTTGTCTGTGACACTCTGCCCACACCACCCCCTTGGAGACAGAGCAGAGCCTTGCCCAGGATCTGTCATGCATTCACACCTGTCCCTTCTGACATCCCACTGCTCCCATTTGATCCTCACAGGTGACCTGGAGCAATTCCTGATGGCTGCTGAAGTGGCAGCTGCTGAGCACTAAGGACACCAAGCTTGTCATCACCCTAGTGACACCAGTGCTGCCAGCCTGGCCACATGTCCTCCTCCCTTTGGCAGGGCTGAGCCATGTATAAATGACAAGGGCAAGAGTGGCAGAGGGTGGCAGGGAGTCCTAAGGCATAGTCAGGGTACCACAGCCACTAGGCTGAGTCCTGCTGCTGGGGCTGGGGTCAAGCTACAGTAGGGCAGCAAGGGACACTGAGGGTTTTGGCTCACCAGTGAGCCTGATGGCTGCCTCTCGCATGGACTTCTGTGGGCTCTGCAGGTACATCACAGACTGGCGCAGGTACCCATCTGCTCTATCTCTGTCCTCTTCCAGCTGAAGAGATCACAAGGGGACAGAGGGAAGGGTTGGCATTGACTCTTCCCCCAGGACTGGCATCCCTGCATCGACACTCCTGATGGCCAGCCAACAGCTGGGTTCGAGGTAGCATAAAGATGGTTACTTCACAGGGAGCCTCAGTGCTGTCCTAATGCCAAAGCATAGCTGGGGTTGGGCTCTCTTGGCAGCCTGGCTCAGGGAAGCACAGGAGCCTGGAGAAGAGCCTGCTGGGTCACACACCAGAGGGAGTAGTGTGTGGGGAGCAGGCTGTTGGTGATGAGTACAGCAGCAGGCAGCTGCCAGCCCCTCGCAGTGGGTATTGAGGGCAGAGGGCTTGTTCAGACACAGTCTAGGGCTTTGAGGCCACCCTTACCAGGGACTCGCCAAACCTCCACAGCTCTTCTGTCTCCAGGAGCTGCACAAGATTCCACTTCTTCAGGAATATTGTTGCTTGAATCAGGGTTTCCCAGGAGGCCTGCAGAGCAGCAGAGACTGTGACATGGCACAGCATGCCAGGGCACAGGCCCAGCCAAAGGCTAGAAGGAGGCTGGAATGCTGCAGTCTTTGAGGCAGAAGGCAGCTGAACCCGCTCACAGGGGATGCTAGTAGCTCAGGGTCCTCACCTCTGCCACAAACTGGTTCTCATCATACATGTGGTAGAAGAGTGGGAGCAGGCTCTGGCGCACACAGTCCTGCAGGGGCCTTTCTCCTTCTTCCCCCACCAACTCCATCACTGCTTGAAAGAGGTGAATGGAGAGCAGCTGCACATGGCTGTCATCCTAGTGAAGAGAGCAAGAACTTCAGCACTGCCTGCTCCAGGCCTACCTGGGCATGGAACTGAAAATCCACAAGGGAACAGTTCCTGGCAGCATCTCAGGGGAGGAGGGGGTGGAAGGGGGACGGGTTTGAGTGGAGCGGAGGAAAAGAGGCGGGCACAGACCTTTACGTTGTCAAAGAGTGGCCGGAGTGCCTCAGCCAGCTGCAGACCGAGAGAACTGGCAATTGGCACATCTCTGTTCAGAAGCATCTCACTTAGCACAGAGAGAGTCATCCCCCTCACCTCCCTGTCTTCATCCTTCAGCACCTCTGTGAGGCTTTCACTCAGGTTTTGCATGCTTTCAGTCTGTCAGCAACTCTGCAGGCCCAGAACTCTGTGTCAGTGGGGTTTTGGCCACCACACCATGGCCTGGCCATCTGCAGGGTCCCCAGCTGGCCAGCAGCTGTGCCTCTGCCCTCTGCCCCTCTCCCACAGCACCAAGCCACACTGCTACTGGGAGCAGCAGACAGCCAAGTGATGGTGCCTTGAAGGAGAGGGAAGGAACATGGCAGCAGGGTCTCGGGCCAGCATGCCATGACTGGGAAACAACGGCATCAGAGGGGCCTGAAAATCTTTCTCTGTCTGCCACCACACGTGGGCAGTGTCTACGTGTTGACATTCATCTCAGGCTGATGAATCTTGAGCCCTCCAGGCCAGTGGCCTCATACCTGTCGCATGATGGGGCACACCGCAGGAGCGTCACCACCACATCAAGTGGCTGTGCAAGGGTCATTTCCTGCAGGGTCTTATCTAGTCTGTGCTCAGCAGACACATCCGTGATGAATGCGAGCCATTGGTAAATGTCCCTCACAATTGTTGGCACCTGGAGGAGACATGGCAGGGAACTGGAGTGCCACTAGTGAGAGCCATTTCCCCAGGTTACCCCAAGAAGTGTTTTCCTTTCCAACATTGCTGGATTTAAATAGCATTGACAAGGATTTCTGGGGCTTTGAATCCATCCTTACCAGGCACTTTTCACCTCTCCATTTCATTTCCAACAGATCCTCGAACTTCCTTTCTTGCAGGAATGTATTAACTTGAAGTAGAGTTTCCCAGGAGGCCTAGAGTGCAGTAGATACCAGGATATTTTACCACTGCTGACACTACAGAACCTGTATCCTTGCACATGAGCAAGGCTCAAGGCCTTTCCTGGCCCTTAGTGGGAAGATGCAGCAGCTGGGAAACCAGTTTCATGAGCCTGGGCAGAGTGATGGGTCATCCCCCGCTCCTGGCATCTAATACTGCCAGGACAGCAGAAAAGAAGTATCCCAGAACTGCTGCTTTGTAGCTAAGAGGAGTCGATGCAGTGGCCATAGGCTCCACCAGGCACGGAAGGCAGCCAAGTCACATGCAAATTGGACACCAGCACTTAAGAAGTTCTAACCTCTGCCACAAACTGGTTCTTGTCATGCAAGTGGCAGAACAGTGGAAACAGGCTCTGGCGTACAATTCTCTCTAGGGGCTTTTTTCCCTCTTCCTCTACCAACTTCATCACTGCTTGAAAGAGGCGAATGGAGAGCAGCTGCACACGGCTCATATCCTAGTGAAAAGGAAGAGAGCAAGAACCTCAGAACTGACTGCTCCAGGCCCAGCTGGGCATGTAACTGATAATCCACAAGGGAACAGTTTCCTGGCAGCACACAGCATATGTGGGGGGGAGCACAGAGCCTTACATTGTCAACGAGTGGCTGGAGTGCCTCAACGAGCTGCAGAGCGAGGGAACTGGCAATTGGCACATCTCTGTTCAGAAGCATCTCACTTAGCACAGAGAGAGTCATCCCCCTCACCTCCCTGTCTTCATCCTTCAGCACCTCTGTGAGGCTTCCAGTCAGGGCCCACATTGTGTTGGCCTGTATGGAACACAATGCAGTGTTGTGAAGCCATGAAAGGCTGCATTGCCACAACCACTCCAGCAGTTTAATCCCTTGCTGTTGCCTCAGAGCCCAGAAGCCGAAGGCCTGTTCAGAAGGAGTCTGGTAGATGAACGGCAAGTCAGGAGAGCTAGAAGAAGCTGCCCATCTTCTGAAGCCCATCCAAATGCAAGCTACTGTATTACTGAGCCCCACACTGGCTGGCCTGCTTCCTTCTTCTCACCATAGAGGGTCTCTTGCAGAGTACCATGAGGCATCTGAGCACCAGGAGACGCATCACTCTGCAGTCCCTCCACAGGTAGATTGGGAAAAGCTGTAGCATGCGTTCACCCCATTGCTTTATGTTAAGGCAAGGCAGGATCTGAAACACAAATCAATGACAGGGATGCACAGCTGATACAACCGTATCACTGCACAGGGCTAGGTATGGACAACAGTATGGGCATATGCAGGATCAGAGGCAGCAGAGCCCAAAGGCAGTAGAGGCTGCAGAGGACCCCTGTGCTTGTACAGCCCTGCACAGGTTGCTCACTTGCTCTACTCTATCCATCACCTCTTGGCATCCCCCAATATCTTGGCCTTGAGAAGGCATGATGGAAGAGGAGGAGCTGTCACTAGAATAGCACAAACCATGTATGTCACCCCAGCAGCAAGGGACAAAGGGCACAGAGCAGAGCCCACCTCTGCCCCTCCTTCACTGACTGGACTCCCCTGCAGCTGCATCTCCAAGGGGGCAGTGTGGTAGGACACAGGTTGGCAAGACAGTGCTCACCATCAGGCTCACCTCAACAAGGAAGGCCATGGCAGCCACCTCCCAGCGTGCCTCCTCCCTGCGAAGCAGCCTGAACAGGTAGCGTGCAATCCGGTAACACAAGGACTGTGAGATCCTGAGCATTGCTCTGGCAGGGGAAAAAAGACATCGCTGACTCTGAGCAGGGCAGGCAAACCTCTCCTGGGGCTGACTCACAGAGGCCTCTTCTTTCACCACTACCTCTTGCAAGGAGGAAGGTGGAGCCGAACACCAGCAGGCTCATTTCGGGAATGAAGAGGTTGAAAAACTACCCTTTCTGCCCACGGGGCAGTCCTGTCCCCGCCCCCGGCTGTCAGTGGCCTTCAATGCAACCTCCCTGTTCCCTGCAGGCTGTCCTCAGTTAGGCTGCCTGCAGACAGAGCTCCTGCTCTCTGCCATCAGCACAGAGACACTGGCACTCCTCACGGAAAGAGACTGGGTTGTGCACTTTGGGTTGTGGCTTCTTCAGTGCACTCAGCCCTTTGAAAATTGTCACTCTGCTGCACCATCCCTCAGTGACAAGTCCCTCTCACCCATCATCACAGGGATTATGTAGACACTGTGGAGAAATAACAGCTGGAGCAGGGAGAAAGAGGCTCTCACCTGGCCAGAAGGCCCACTGTATGGTGGTGGGTATCAGTGTTGAGGAGTGTGTCCCAGCCACACTCACGTTCAACTTCAGACACCACATCCTCATACTCAAGATGACAGAGCAGTGCTTTCATGGTCATCAGTGCAAATCTGTGTGCAGAGCAAAGCTCAGGTCATGCCAGGAATCCTGGCCCGGGCTCCAAGGGCACTGTGGAAATGGGAGGATCAGAATGGAGCACCTGTTGGGGTTCTTGGGCAGGCAGTGCTTGTGCTGGCAACGCTTCCAGAAGGCATTGACCTCCACTGGTATCTGCTCTGTGCTGGAGAAAACTTGGAAGAGCAGGGCCACAAAAAGGAGGGGGAAATACAGAATCAACATCTCTGGGCACTCAGGAAGGTGAACGATCTCCCACAGTGCTCTGGTTGCCTGCATAAACCAGAACAGTCATGGACCACAGTCAGCATCAAGACATCTCTGTGTCAGGGCCCAGTCATGGGAGGATGAAGCTCAAGTGTTGCTTTGTGCCTGGGCAGATGCAGGGGGAGCAGCATCTGCACTGGTTGCCTCTGCACCTGCCATGAACCCAGGTTTCTAGAACACCATGTGAGGCACGGGATGCAGTGATGGATGGGGGACAAAGAGAGGCAGCCCTTGAGGATGTGCTGGGGTCTAGTCCAGAAACTCACAGCCAGAGGAAAGACATCTGAGTCGTCCTTATCAGAGGTGGACGTGCTGTGCAGCGGCCAGTCCTCCAGCACACAGAGGAGCTCTGGCAGCACCTTCTCTGCAGTTCTACGTGAGGAGATAATTGCCCTCCACATGGTCACAGCAACTCTGCAGGCCCAGAACTCTGTGTCAGTGGGGTTTTGGCCACCACACCATGGCCTGGCCATCTGCAGGGTCCCCAGCTGGCCAGCAGCTGTGCCTCTGCCCTCTGCCCCTCTCCCACAGCACCAAGCCACACTGCTACTGGGAGCAGCAGACAGCCAAGTGATGGTGCCTTGAAGGAGAGGGAAGGAACATGGCAGCAGGGTCTCGGGCCAGCATGCCATGACTGGGAAACAACGGCATCAGAGGGGCCTGAAAATCTTTCTCTGTCTGCCACCACACGTGGGCAGTGTCTACGTGTTGACGAGCTATCACGCTGATGAATCTTGAGCCCTCCAGGCCAGTGGGCCTTGTACCTGTCGCATGATGGGGCACACCGCAGGAGCGTCACCACCACATCATGTGGCTCTGCAAAGGTCATTTCCTGCAGGATCTCATCCGGACTATAGTCAATAGATACATCCGTGATGAATGAGAGCCTTTGGTAAATGTCCCTCACAACAGTTGGCACCTGGAGGAGACATGGCAGGGAACTGGAGTGCCACTAGAGAGAGCCGTTTCCCCAGCTTACCACCAAGAAGAGCTTTCTTTTCTAGCACACTGTGCTGGCCTAAAAGTCTCTTGGACTCCCAGCAGACCCAGCTTGAGATGTACACATTTGCTTGTTGGCCAAGTCCTTGCCATAGACAACTTACTGTCTTCAGTCTGGAGGTGCCACTTCTCATGATCATATCCAGCATGGCAGAGTCCTCTGTTTTATAGGAATCAGAATTTGCCATGTCCTCAGAGGCTATGCTGGTATTGTCTTCAGGATCAGTAAGCTCATGTAAGTCCAAAAATATCTTCAGACGGGAAAAAGAGTAATGTCAAATCTAGTGTGCTGCAGCAGTGCTTGGCTGAGCTGCAACAGCAGGTCCAGCCCAGGCAGGGAAGTCTGCAAGTACCTGTGCATTTCTCTGGAAGTGGTAATGGGCATGCTTCTTCTTTTCTGGCAGTTTCTCAACTGGATTTGGCAAAAAGCAAGCACAGTCAGAGCTGAGGGACTGCAGGAGATGCTGGAGAACACAGCTGAGCCTTGCACTCCCCAGCAAGGGCCAACTCTCAAACAGCTTGTGGGAACACCAATCCCTGTCTGCAGTCTGAGGCCGAGGGTGCCCATGGATGGAGCAGGGCTACTGGGGGAATCAGCTCCATTCCCCTTTGCCCTTCTTCCCTGGGGATGTCCACAATGCATGGGATGGCCCAGCTCAGCCACTTACCTGCCTGCAGCAGCTGGACTCCCTCCACTTCTTCAGGCTGCTGTGCTGGAACAGCCCCAGGGCTTTTATCATCTTCCTCATCCTCCTCCCCTTCCTCCCCTTCCCTCCCCATCACCGAGGTCAGTCTGAGCATGGGGTTCTCTTCACTGGGGGTTCTCTCTCTTTGATCCTGCTGGAGCTTGGACTTTGAGGGCTTTAGCCACAGGGATGAGAGATGTCCTGGAAAAGAAGACAGGGGTCAGCAAGACATGAGGTGGCTATGCAGGGCCACCTTGCAGCCCCAGACTGTTCCGTCCTGTCTTCCTGTGTCCTCCGGGGTTATGTGGGGGGATGCTTTGATGCCAGAGACGGGTCACAAAGTGCCCATATGGTGGTGGGTCACAAAGGGCTTATGACACATGACATCCAGTTGGCAGTGTCTACGTCACAGTGGGTCAGACAGGGGTCCATGGCATGTACCATCCAATATCACAGTGGGTGGTTGCCATGAACATATGTTTATTGATGAAGAGATCATGTTCATACAGCAGAAGTCAGAACTATGGGCATGTTTGCGTTGAGGACGTTTCCGCCAATGCTCTTTACCTGGATTTTCTGTCTGATCCTTTCTCAAACCCCTATGTCTTCATCCTCTAGGGTTCTCATGTTTGTCCCAGTGGGTCAGACTGCAACCTCTCCGGCCTCTCATCCTACAGTCCAAAGACAGAGGGAAACAAAACACACCACACCAAAATCACCTCATTTGTAAACAATAAAAGCACAGTACAAGCACAACCCAGAAGACCTTTACCTCAGCAAGGCATCAACACTGGTGACAATGCCAAGAGTGTGGATAGTGGGTGCCTCTGCCACACTCTACCCCAGAACTGCAGTCATGATTTTTTTGCATCCCAAGACACAGAGGAGAATGCTGAGGCAGGGATGCCTTGGGAAGAAACACCCCTTTAAGCTAGGATGATACAAAGAGTTGCTCTCCCACAGTTGCTTGCCGTTGTATGTTGTTAACCCAAGTTATCCCTTGTCATGCCTTTCTTTCTCCTCAGTTCTAGAATGCTCCCCACTCCTGCCTTCTCTATTGGTCCCTATTCTTCACAGTGTCTCCCCTGAATCCCAGTTGGTTGTTATCTTATAACCCCACCTCTGTACCACCCCTATTCTCTTTACCCATTGGTCATCAGACATGGTGCTCTGCCTCCCTTGTCCCATATATAATCCTGGACCTTTCTTTGTTCTTCACTCTTTTAACCTGGTCCCTTTCAGTGTGTTGATAAAAAAGGCCACTGGAATACCACACAAAGAGTCCCTCCTGTGCTTCTTCGTTGACTTTCTGATAACAATGTGTGGTGTGAGCGTCTGGTGCACACTGAGCTATCCCCTTCTTGTAGAGGATGCTCTCAGGAAGGCGGTGGCTTCAGCAGCTCCTGCCATGCCACTGCAATGATCTGACCAGTGTCTTTGGAGTGGTGGTGCCTCCAAAGTTCGTAGCAGTTGCAATGCTAAGAGTTGCAGTGCCTACTGTAGATGACCATTCTTCAAGCACCATTAGCAATGAACAATCAATCGACAATAAGAACAATAAACATGCAGTAATAACCAACATCATAGGAACAACTAACCGTAGCATTGGTCCCTGTCACAGACCCCATCGCTTCCCCTTCTGCTCTGTGCTCCTCCCCCAATGGTCCCTCCACTTCCAGTTCCCACAACACCTGGACCGGAAGATGTAATGACAGCAACCGGAAGGAGGCAATATTGGCCTCCACTGCCACCAACCAGCAGGCAGATTCCACTCCCCCAAAAAAGGCCCGCACAATCATCAAGCACACTCCATCCTCTTCGGAAGATGAGAACAGCAATTCCTCAGATCCGAGTCTGAGCATCGCTGGGCCCAGACACAGAGGGAAGCCACTTGGGAGGGTGACTCAGAGCTGGTCAAAAAGATCCTGACCTTCCCTGTAATTTGCAAATGCAGCAGGAGGGCAGCTGCCACCACTACCTGGGAGCCAGTCCCCTACAGGGAGTTAAAGAAACTTTGTAAAGTGGCAAAAGAGCGTGGTCAGGGATCCCACTTTTTCAAAAACCTACCGGAGGCTACCTGCTTTGCACATGTTGTAGTTCCACATGACATCAAAAATATTCTGAAGTGCTTTCTCTGCCCTGCCAAATACATGTTAAGGGAGAGGCAGTGGAAAAAGCATCTAAAATCATTATCTGACAAATATGTCAAAGATGCCAACAAGCAAAATTTATCAGTGGAACAGATTTCCAGAGAAGGTGGCTTCCAAAAATCCCTAGACCAAGCAAAGTACTTTCCTGAAGATGCTCTAGCTGACAGCAAAGCAGCAAAGACCTCTCTCTTCTTCAAGTCTGATGATAATGCTACCATCCAAAGTTTTCTCAGCATAAAACAAGGGGCAACAGAAACCTTTATAAAGTTTATTGACCGATTGAAGACCACACTCAAAAAACAGATTGAGAGCCCAGAGCCTGGGAAAGAAATTTTAGTGAAAATGGCTATGGCCAACACAAACTATGAGTTTGCAGGTCCATTTTGAGAGTTCTCCCCATGGACACAGAACCAACTATTGACCCAATGGTTAAGGAGTGCACCAGAAAAGATGGTTGCCCAAGAAGTGGCAAAAAGAATTGCAGAGGGAGTCTCTGGAGCTTTTGCTGTCATATCATCCAGGGAAGACTCCAGATGTTTCAGTTGTGGAGAGCTTGGACATTTTTTTATAGACAGCCTTGAAAAGCCCTCTCTCCAGGACCATCAACCAGACCATCAGTGGCCCCAAAGACAGCCTAGGTTCCAGCTGGATTCGGGAAACTCCCAGCAGAGTGTGGGATGGCTCCATGGTCTGACACCAAATCAAATGCCATATTGCTCTGTCCCATCTGCGAGGTCCACCACCAAACATCAGGAGCAGGGAAATGGATCACAAGTGACACCATCACCATGGGGTATCCCCAAACACATCGCCAAGATCCAACATATGCAGTGATGCAGGTGGGAACCCAGTGCCAGTTGGTAACCTCCCTATCCATTGACTTCACCAATCAATGCATACACTGTATTCCTACTGGGAAGTTTGGGCCATCCAAAGGTCCTTCCAGCATTCTAATTATCAGAGACACCTATCATGGGTCTGAACAAATTACGTTAATCCCAAAGTCCAGACTGTTGACGCAGGAAAAGAGATTTTTGTCCAGATTTGGTGTATTGATACTCCTTTTTATCTCTCAAAAGAGACACCAATTGCGCAGGCTTTCCTCCTGCCAAAAGACAACCCAGAACAAGTTCCCCTCAACCCAACCATCATGTGGATGCAGATTGTGGGCACCAGCAAACCCATCATTGAATGTGGGCTGTTTTGTAAGGGAGACAAGGTCCACCACCCAGGGATGCTGGACACCAGAGCAGATATCACCATCATTGCTCGGTCCTAGTGGCCAGCAAACTGGGAATTACAACCAGAGGCAGGGATGATCTTGGAGATCGGAGGTGTGGCTGTGTCAATGTGCAGCAAGAGAAACATCATAGTTGAAGGTCCCAATGGCAAAATTGCCACCATCCACCCATTTGTGGTGAGGGTGTCTATTACACCCTCACCCTCACAATAGGGAAGGGACCTATTGTCCTGATGGAGAGCCTCTCTATCTGTCTCACCCAGGGATTTTTAATTGGGGCTACTGTAGAGTGCACACCCATCATCCCTCAACTCATGGAAACAAAACCATCCAGTGTGGGTTGACCAGTGACCCCTTTCTAACAAAAAATTGTGTGTGCTAGAGGCCCTCAAGGAGGAGCAGCTTGCCAAGGGCTACATCACAGAGACCACCAGCCCCTGGAACTCCCCTGTCTTTGTCCTCAAAAAATCAGGCAAGGACAGCTGGAGGCTCCTCCATGACCTATGCAAAATCAACAAAGTCATTGAGGACGTGTTCCCTGCAACCTGGCCTGCCCTCACCATTTATCTCACCCCAGGACTGGAAGGTAGCTGTCATCGACATCAAAGATTGCTTCTTCAATATCCTGCTCCATCCTTGAGACACGCTAAGATTTGCCTTCTCTGTGCCCTCCCCCACTCAAGCGGTACTACTGGCTTTGCCCCAAGGAATGAGGAACTCGCCATCAATCTGCCAGTAGTATATGGCCCACATTCTGTCCCCAGTGAGGAACGAGTTCCTGCATTCTGTCATTCTCCATTACATGGATGATATCCTCATCTGTGCTGAGATGCAGATTTATCTAGACTTGACACTAACAAAAACCATCCAGACCATTGAAGCAGTGGGCTTTGAAATCCATGAAGACAAGACGCAGCACACCTGCCCCTGGACCTATCTGAGACTCTGGATTCACGAGGGGACTGTCGTGCCCCAGCAACTGACTGTCCGGGGACAACCCTAAGACTTTGCGAGATTTACACCAACTCTGTAGGTCCATCAACTGCGTACATCCCCCTGATGGGGATAGCGACAGAGGTCCTCGTGCTGCTCTTCAACCTGCTCTGCAGCAGCGAGGACCTAGATTCACCATGCACTCTCATGCCAGATGCCAGGGATCCATTACAAAGGTTCAAGAAGCCTTGTCTTCACGGCAAGCCCACCACGTTGAATCCAACCTGTCTTTCCAGCTTGCCATGCTGGGTAAGGCACCATGCTTTTACTCACTAATTTTCCAATGGGACAAGATGCTGAGAAACCCATTCCTCATCATTGAGTAGGTCTTCACACAATCAACCGTCCAAGACTATTACAACACTGCAGGAACTAATGGCTGAATGACTAAAAAAGGCTAAGGCTCACCTCTGCTTTCTTGCAGAGTGTGAGTTCACATGCACACTTCCATTGAAAACGGGATCTGGAGCATTTGGTCCAAACCAACAAGAGCCTTCAGTTCACCCCACACAGCTATATAGGCAAAATTTCAATTCATTTATCAGGACATGAAATATTTAAATCAGAATTTAATCTAGTCCCCAAATTACTCCAAAGCAGAACACCTCTCAGGGCCCTGACAGTTTTTACTGATGGCTCAGGGAAATCCCACAATTCAGTGATGACTTGGAGGGATCCCAGGTTGCAGGAGTGGGAATCTGATGTCCAGGTGGTCGAATACCACCATAAATTGCAGAATTAGTGGCCATCATTAGAGCTTTTGAGAAGTATCAAGAACCTTTCAATCTGGTCACCAATTTGGCATATGTCACTGGTGTAGCTATGACAGCTGAACATTCTTTTGTAAAAGAGGTCTCCAACCCAAATTTGTGTAAGTTGCTTTCTAAAATAATATACCTAATTTCCCACAGAAAGCAACCATATCATGTGATGTATGTGAGGTCACACATTGACCTCCCAAGGTGCCACTGCGGAAGGTAACCAGAGAGCAGACGTGTTAGCCATGCCAGCTGGGATTGCCAACATCCCCAATATTTTCACATAAGAGAAGTTATCACATTCTTTCTTTTATCAGAATGTACCAGCTCTCATGTGGATGTTCAAGTTACCAAGGGATCAAGCTATACCAATTGTGCCCCAATTGCCGATCATATCAAATACCTGCCAACAGGATCCAGGGTTAATCCCTGGGGACTAAGTAGATGCCAAATATGGGAGACTGATGCAACTCACATCTTGTCCTTCTGAAGGACAAAATATGTTCACATGTCTGTAGACACATTTTCAGGAGTGGTGTTTGCATTAGCCCACGTGGGAGAAACTGCCAAGGACACCATCTGGCATTTTTCCTTGTGTTTGCTATGCTGGGAGTCCCTGGACTGATAAAAACTGATAATGGGCATACCTACATCTCCCAAAAGTTAAGAGATTTCTTTAATCAGTGGGTAGTAAGGCACACGACAGGTATAACTCACTCTTCTACAGGTCAGTCTATCATTGAAAGGATCCATCAGACTCTTAAGATAGTCCTTGATCAGCAGCGGGGAAGAACAGAGACTATACCTCCCACTGAGAGGCTCTGTGTGTTATTAATTTCCTAAACTGTACAGCTCAGAGCCAAACCCCTCTGCCACTGCTCATCAAGGACGCAGAAACACAACAATTATCAGGGCCTTTCCCTTTGATTACCTGGGGGAGGCTCTAAGCCTGATGTGTTTGTCCACATCATCTGGCCCCAAATGCCTCCCAGCAGAAAACAAAACCATACCGTGGCTCTGCAAGCACTGCTCCCACAGCAAATGAGACACCTGAGAATCAGAGAATGACCACCTGGAAACGGAGACAATGTCAAACACCCATGCACCAAAGACCAAGCCATCCCGTCACGAGGTCACAGACCAGACAAGTCCCCAAACAACCCTCTGCGTTGTTGGCTTAGTCTGAGTTGCACCCTCCTGTTGGAAACACCCCAAGTGTGGAGACATGAGGCTTGACTCCATGTTTTCAGAAGGCTGGTTTATTATAATATATATTATATTAAAATACTACATTAAAACTATACTAAAAGAACAGAGAGAAAAGATTGATCAGAATGCTTGAAAAAACAGGAATAGAATGCATAACAAAATCTTGTTACTGGTCATAGCCTCGACACAGATGGCTGTGATTGGTCATCAAGTGAAAACAATCCACATAGACCTATGGAAGATGCACCTGTTGCATTCCACAACAGCAGATAGTTATTGTTTACATTTCTTTCCTGGGGCTCCTCAGCTTCCCAGGAGGGAAAAATCATAGCAAAGGATTTTTCATAAAATATCATAGCTACACCCTCCCAACTAGTTGTAAATCTTACCCTGAGGCTTTCCCCTTGTTGTAGAACATCCCCTGTCCCTCCTCCTACTTGGTTGTCTATCTCCCCTTGCACCTGCCCGCTGTACCTGGCTCTGGAAATGACCTTGAAAACACCCTAATATTCAAAGCCCTATTGGTTTGTTTAAACTGTTCCCCTCCCACTCTGTTACCCCATTGGTCTGAGTGTTATAAACCCTGCCTCCTGTCACTCCTCCCCAATTCTTTTCCTATTGGCTGGAAATTTGTACCCTCCCCTGAGACCGCCCCTGTATAAGAATCCCTGCGCACCTCTCTCTTTTGTCCCCAGACCCTCTGTAGAACAAACCTCTTTGGATTCTGTACAAAAGACCTCTCCCTCATTCTTGCCCTTACCTTGGACACTGAACCATCGATGCTGTAGAGCTTAAGCCCTACAGCTGTATCCTAGACTGTGCTGCTTTCTGGGAACAGCCCACTCTTGGCCCAGTGCCAGCAGCTGGCTGGGGAAAATCTGGCACCACATCAACAGCTGCTGCACAGTGTTCTTTCTCTGACTCCCCTCTCCTCACATCTCTCCACCCCCAGAACCCTCAATATTTACTTACCTGCACACCCTCATTCCCACTCTGAAAACTCTCACTTACTTTGTTGGAGACACAAACAGGATGGGACTTCTGGGGTATGTTCCTTGATCTTTTATTGCAGTATCAGCTTCATTACATGGTTGAGACAATAAGAACATGGCAAAAGTGTGTGTACAGTAAGCAGCAGCCAAAGATTTCTTTGTTACAGAACGTTTCAAAAACTTTCTGGCCAATAGTATATTGCTGAAGCTTACAGACACATGTTCTAGCCAATTACTAAAAGTACACGTACACATGTTTCACACAATGCTTGCTTGTTTTCTTTCTGTTAACAATACAAAATACACCATTATTAAGCTTAAAAACTTCTACTATATTGCTAAGTATATTTTCTTATTGCAGTCTTAAGGTCTATCTTTGCCAAGCCTAAAACTCAAGCTATTGTTTAATGGCCTTGCTACCTATACCATTGTAACTTTTTCTGCCTTAAGACTTTGCAGCTGCAGCTAGTTCTGAGTTTTCTGTTTCTAAGGCTTGCTTTCTCAGATTTCTAAAAATTTTCTTACCTTTACAATTTCCCACAGCCCCTACAGCATTTCCAAACTTCCCATGTTCTGCCTTAATGCTGCTTCTGCCAGTGACCAACTGAGCATCCCCACTATGCAGAATGGTTCTGCTGGCAACATCTACCTCAATAACATTCCCCCAAACCTCTTTCTCTGTCCACTTTTCACAGTTATTTTTAAAAAGGGAAATAAAGAGGGAGGAGGAAGGGAAAAGGAGAGCTTTAAAAGGGAATGGCTTCCCTAAAACTAATAACCTCCCATTTAAAACCCCCAACACAAACACCCCAAACATCACCCTACCACCAAGATGGCTGGCAATACCCATGCCAGTGAGGTCCTGCACTTCCTTTGCTGACAGGGTCCGATCAGCCAGGCTGAGCTCATGTTACAAAGTGCTGCTGTCCAAAAGAAAAAAAACAAACAACTATATGATGAATGAAAGCATAAGAAAATAAATTTAATTGGTGGATCTCAAAAGTGGGTGAAGAAGAGTGGCCCCCAGAAAGGATAATTGAAACCTTGGCTCCCACCTGGGCTCAAGATGGGTCATGGGAATATAGAACCCCTATTTATATGTTAAATATAATTATTAGATTATGAGCTGTGTTAGAAATTATAAGTAATGAAACAACCTTAATCCTAGATTTATTTTCTGCCTAAAACTGCCAAATGAGAACTGCAATTTATCAAAATCGATTGCATCTAGATTATTTACTGGTGGAAGAAGGTGGTAAATTTAATTCATCAGAGAGTTGTATTGAAATTGACAACCATGAAGATCTTATCAAAAATATCACTACCAAAATTAGGAAACTGGCACATAGACCTGTTCAAAGGTAGACCCCTCAAATAAAATTTGATTGGTGGGACAGCCTTTTAGGAGGAGAGTGGTGGAAAAAATTCTCCTTATTGCAGGAGGGGTCTTGATAAGTATTATTGTACTCTCCTGTGTTATACCCTGTTTGATTCAGTTAATAACTAACATTGTTCAGAATTTCATAGAAAGATTAAATGATGAAAAGATTAAGAAAATCATGATGGTACAAGAGGAAAAAGGAGAGAAAGACTCAGAAACTGCCAAGAAAACCTATGAGAAATACCAGAAATTAAGAAAACTCTACCAAGCCTATGAAAATCCTGTTTAAATAAAGAAAGTTTGATGCGGGCTGAGGCGTGATCAAAGATTTAGAGGGAGGAGTTGTTATAAGTAAAGTTAGCTTTCATAGGTGGGTTTATGAATTGTTAATAGTGTAATTTTATTCTGAATTGTTAATTTATGTAATAGATTGTTATACCTAATTTATGTAGTAAGTCATGAAGTAATGAGTTATGGAGTTAAATGTACTGTGATATGAGTGTGTGCCCACTAGAAGGAGGGGGGGGTGGGCAGTGAAGACTGGGTGAGAGAATTTTCTGGAAGGTTACCTCATGCGATGATAACATCAATATGGACTGTGATTGGAAGGCTTGGTAGCCAGTGAGGCCTAGGAATTCTAAAATGATTGGCCAAGAAGGCTCCATCTTATGGACCAACCAGCAACCAGAAAAAGCGCCAATCAACAAGTGGATTGAAAATGCACCAATCCTGCACATTTAAGAGACTTTAAAACCCCTGGTGCTGAGCATCTGGGGGTCTTTCTACCATACTTTATTCAGGAGAAACATCTTGTTGCACAAAACTGTTAGTATTACTTCTGACTTGTTGCGTAGGCCTTAAGCTTATCTTAGGGCTTCGTCCTCTGTTGTTCTTGGATTTAATAAGCAGGCACTTTTTAAGATCATCAGCCTCCTTTAATTTCTTTTCACCTGTTTACTGCAGTTTTCAGCTGCAGATTGAGAAGCAACATGGCTGCTGCAGCCCCTGATGCCATGGCCTGGTCTGTGACATAAAGGGAGAAAACCCCTGTGTCAATGGTAGTTCTCTTTTAGACACACCAGCTGGCATGAACTGGGTCCCCTCGAACCTGCTGAGTGGACTTGTATTGATGGCTGGACCTAGCATCCAGGAATAATATATGACTGATTGAATTTTTATTGCAAATAAATCTGTAATTCACAGTCCTGGGAGAGAATGCTACAAAAAAAAAAAAAAGGCACTTTGCTCTTTTCTGAAAAGAGAAGGGCCAAGGATATGGAGCGTATATATTACTGTAAAAACCCAGCATTCGCTGCATGACATTCACTTCCAAAGTTTGAAAGAAGCCAGTATGAAGATGGTGGTGACACAAAGGAAATTTTCCATCAATAGTTTACTGTAATCTGAACATGCAGTTTAAGTTCTGTCACTTTCTGTGAACATTAAAGGAAAGAGACTTGAAAAAGATACTTACAAATTAAATTAACAACATTTTTGGCGAATGTAGCAACTAAAATAAAGAAGAAATTCTCATGTTGCTAGGAATTAAAGATGTAGTAAGGGAAACTGGCACTCCAAGGTAATGAAAACACTTCTTTTGCTCTGTGCTGCTCTAGTTTAAAAACAGTTATAAAACCATCTCTCATTACAGTTATAGTAAAATGTCCTTTCTTCTAAATAATTAATATGTACTTCTTTGTTGGACCTTCCAATAGTCCTATACCAGGGCAGTTTTTCAAGTCAGAGAGAAAACTTGAGATTATTACTAAATTTAAAATATGCTTTAAAAAATACTATGGAAGTTTCTGACCACACATTGTGACTTCCTGCCTTTTCTTTTCCTGTTATGACATTTCAGAGGTTAAAGTAGCAGACACAAAGCCAAATGTTTTATGGCCACCAAGTAACCAACCCTTGTAAATACCTTTGTGGACTGTTTTGCTCTTCCAAAAATTGTTCCAGAAAGAAGAAAAAATTCTTCAGCAAAAGTCATCCATCATCTGCATTTCAGCCATAATCTAAAATGTGACAATTTTCATCTAACTGTCCCAAAACACGAAGGGAATAAAACCTGTTAAAGACAAAACTGAAAATTATTAAATATTTTAAGTTAAAAAAAGAAGAACCATTTTACTAGCTAAGAACAGGAAAGACAATGAGTGAGACATCATCTAGCAGATGTTCTCTGCTTGGAAGTGTTTGGATTGGGACACACTGACAGATTCTACCAATGAGGCTTCAGGCTAGGGTACTGACACTGTTTCAGTAAGCCAATCAGCAACAACAAAAGATGCAGGGGAATTTTGTGCATTTGTGCTACTGAGCATGTAGGAAGAGGCGCTTTTTCCTCCCCTGCCATAAAGTTACTTCCTCAGGGAAACATATCCACTAAAATTTGCATTTACTTATTACACCATTTATTGACAGACTTTACCAACCAGAGTTTACGTCATTCATCATGCAGAGTTTAAACTGCTATATTTATATTTCATGAACTTCTCATGAACATTCTTACTGAATACCCTCATTCTAGCTGACTCTATTCTGTTAAAGTAGAATCTTCTTTTAGGATACATAAATCACCTCAACACTTCCAAAAAATGGGAAAACCTGGATTGCTGAAGACCAAATGGAAATTTATACGGGAAACCTCCTTCTACAAATCAAAGGGCAATTCCAGTGGAAAAAGAGTATTTCTAAATAAATCTGACTTCCAGTTTAGTAACATCTACAAAAACAAGTTTTCTGCAAAATTGTGTTAAAAGTAAATCACTTGTATGCTTGATTTCCAAAAGAAAACAAAAAAATACATAGGAAGGAGAATCTCATTTGAGTACGAGAGCTTCCAAACCAAATATATTTACATACTGAGGTGCCCGTGGTTGCTGTTGCAGTCTGTGGGCTTTTTCAGCGTGTTTTTGTATATCACTGAAAGTTGTTTTGAATTCTGAAAGCTGCAGGTGCAGTTAGCAGGACTCTAACTCTAGTGTATGAAGATAATTTGTGATAATTCAAATACTCTGTTTGCTACAAGATTGCTATGTTTTTCTGTCAGCTGACAAATACAAGTTGCTGGGCTATAGCATCTGCTATTTGAGCAATAAAATAAATCGTTATTTAAAACCCAAGGAAAGTAAGACAAAACTATAATTTTTCATACTTCCGTGCTGAGCTGCACTTGATTGCTGTTGCAGTCTGTTACTGAAAGAAAGGATGGGAAATGTGAGAAAATAGAAAACTATAATAGAAAGCAGTCTTGATATTTACATGAAGCAAAAAGAAAAATTGTTCTTATAAGCTAATACAGTTCTGATAGGACTTGAAAAAAAAACCTTTTAGTTGGATACACTAAACCTCCTCCAAAAATACTTTGTCAATAAAAGAAAAGACCTATAAAGAAAAAAAACCTATTCACACCCTAATTTGTGACAAATCAATTTCTAAGTGTCAATATTGTGGTACTTCATTGTCATGGACTCATCACCAGCCTGAAACAAAATAAATGGTGCTATCAAGAGGGGTTTGCTGTTAATGTAAACCTTCTGTTTCCGTGAAGGAGGACTGTAAATCTGTTTACTGTGCTAGGCAGTCTGTAATACTATCCAGCTTCCAGGGTCTGGGCATTTACTTGTCTATGTCCACAAGCCTCTGTATCAGGGAGTCCCTCTCTTGGTAAGCTCTGGACCCACAAGGGTTCCCTTGAACTGCCTCCATCAGTATGCGCAGATTGTCCATCAGTTTTGCAAAGGAGTTCCTAGCAGCACTGATAAGTGAGTGTCCAGAAAGCCAGGAGTTCGGATCTTTAAGAAACAACAAAAAGGAAATATCAAGCAGGTTATTACTTCTGGTTTCTTGTAATATCTAGTTTTTCATTTACACAGGATTCTGAAACACAGAATAATGAATCTGAAACATGGCTCAAACTTTGCTTTTTGAGGATATTAATTAATTCCATCTATTGAATACTACATGATCAAAGAAGAAAGTGCCTGAAACTGAATCTAAACACATTTGACTCAATGGCAGCTTTTATACCAATTTAGTGTTTAGCTTTCTGGAAAATGCATCACCTTGTCTTTGTCCTGCTATTTCCCTTTATTCATATAAATTATCCCTCTTCTAATATGGTTTTGTTTTTCTGTCACAAAAATGTGGGAGACTCTACAGATTAATAATGAACCAGGGATGGCAGGAATGCAGATTAACCAAGGAAGCCTGTATCAGTTCTCATTGCAAATAAGCTCCAGAAACACTCTCCAGTCTTCTGCTTCCATGGCTCTATATACTGAAAGGATAAAAAATCCTATCAGCCATTAAAGAAAATTAATCTGTTCCAATAGTATAGAGATGTGATCATTCAGAGAATGTAGAAGAGGGTTATTATTTTACCCTGCCATAAAGTTACTCCTTCAATAAAACAGTCCCACTAAAATTTGTATTGACTAGCTCAGGATATAATTTCTAGTCAAAGGTATATATAATATTCAGAAATATCTCTTCAGAGTTATGAGCTGGAATAGTTTAGATAAAGTCATAAAAATGAAAATGATCTGACCACCCTGACTTACTTACTTTTAAAAATATATTTCTGCTACAACATTATATTGTTAAAATTACCTGGTTTGGTAAGAACATTCTGCAGTTCAGAGATGGAAGTGATTATTGCACTATAGAGGTTAGAGCTAGTCAACCGCCAAGTGCTTCAATACAGTAAGCTCCTTCCTCTTCAAAATATGTGAAACAGAATTGCAGCTAGCAGGATAATTGAATCACTAAGATATGGCACACTGCTATCTCCAGCTCTTTCAGAAATTAACATAAAATAAGCACATAAACCACAAATTAATCAGGACAATTTAGACTGTATTAAGCATGCTTCCCTAACTATTAAAAAAAAAAGAAGAAAAGAAGTGGATTAATCTTCTAATTTGCAAAACATTTTAGATAGCATTTATCGTTGTAGCGGGGAGCATAAACTCATCAGGCAACAGAAAGGGACAAGTAGACATAATCTATACAGAAAACTATGAAATCCTATGCTAATATTTTGCCTGAATCAGAAAGCAATTTTTTCTGGGTTTTAGTAGGAAATAAATATTAAAAATTATTTTTAAAAGGAAAAGGAAATGCCTTCTCAAAAAAAAAAAAAAGTTGGTGGCTATTTTTTGGGGGTTGGGTTTTTTTGTTCGGTTTTTTTTTTTTTTTAGAAGGCATTTCCTTTTTTTTTTAAAAAAAAAAGGAAATGCCTTCTCAAAAAAAAAAAAAAGTTGATGGCTAATTGTTGGGGGTTGGGATTTTTTGTTCGGTTTTTTTTTTCTTTCCTTGCTACTTGTGGAATTTTTTTCCTGTTGAGTTGCTAAGAAGCACTGATGACTAGGTGCTTGAGACATTGTGGGAGATAGAACTACTCTGTTTTTTGGGAGTTTCTCTCACCAGGGGTGGGTGAAAGAGATATAGCGAGAATGGGGTGCAGTTAAAAAGACGGGGTTGGGGGCAGCTGCTCCTTCTTGCTCTTTGGCGTCAGAGGAGGATGGCCAGGTTGTCGCTTACTGTGGGGACAGCTCCCTGGCACCGCTGGAACTCTACCCTGACGGACTAATTACTATCTCTTCTTGAGCCACCTGTCCAGAGGAAAAGGGAACAAGAATATTGGGCCAGAGCTCTAAGCCTGTTAGTGGCCAGAACTGCAGTCACAGGTCTTTGAAATGCATAAACCAGGTGTTTGGCTTTTCTCTGTCCCAGCTTTGCTTCATCTTGATTTTTTTCCATGTTAGTAGGGAGAGCGTAAAGGAGGCTCCTGATCTTCTGGTTCACTAATTCGTGGAGGTTCATCTTGTCTTGGTGTCCTAGGGTGAGGTTATGATGCTTGTATCCCCAATGGTGTGTTCTGTTAGTGCTGGATATTATGTACTGTGCCTTCAAGACTGGCTCTGAAGAGCAAGGTTTGTTTTGGTTTGTTATCAGGCTGCTCCCCCACGGCTGGCAGGACAGAGAGACGGGGCAGTACATAGTGCAGCTTTTGCTTTTTGCTTGGCTTTTTGCTGCTTGCTTTGCTCTTGCTCCTGCTTCGCTCCTGCTTTGCTCCGGCTCTGCTAATTTTTTTTTTTTTAATTTATTTTTTTGGCTTCTGTTAGTTAGTTTAGCTAAGCGGTCCAGAACTTTTTTCCCTGGACTATTTTTTCCCTTCCCTTTTTGGAACCATTCAAACCTGCTCCGGACTGGGACCTGGGAAACACCAAGAGTTTACATCTGGTGGCTGCAGCAGCTATCCCCAGCGTCGGAGGGGTACAGTCAGCCTTAAAGAGAACACAGGGCCCCTGACAGCAACGCACAGGCTGCCAGCAGAGATGAGCACTCCCATTTCATAGGATATTTCTCACAGAATTGCATTAGTGGGCCATTTTTTCCCAGATTTGTCCGGGGTCATACAGTTTGTGCCTGTTTTTCTGCACTGTTTTTTCACATTCTTATGACAGAAGCAAACCAAACAAAAATGGAAGAAATATTAACTAGATGGTTTTTACTTAGACAAGAGCTAAAAGAAAATTGTTAGTTTTGCCATTCAAATGATGCATTAAAAGACCAAAATTTGCTTGTAATGATGGTGATGAAAGTATCTCATCTAGTAAACAATTACGGAAGTCACTTATTTCTTATTTTAAGTGGTGTTAATATTAGCACAGTGATGGGTTGATTGGTTGTTTGGTAGTTTTTTTTTTTTACTTTAAAAATAAACTTAAATTCCCAAATGACCTTAAAGTGCTAAAGGGATTAAACTACTGAAATAATCCATTAAACAGTTAAAAAAAAAAATTGGAAATTTTTTTTTTTCACAGCATCATACCTGTGCTCTTGTATAAACTTCTGCAAGGAAATTTGAGTACTGCTGTTCAAGATAGTGCTTTTCTTTCTGCTGGCAATCTTCCTGTGCTTTTAACTGTTCATACATTTTCTCAGAAGCATGCTCCAGGTTCTGCTGAAGGTCATTCATAGTGTCAGTCTTGTGCTGAGATATCTACATGACAAGCATTTACATATTTTATATAAAACTAAGTAAAACCCTTTCATGGCAGATTAATTATTTAATTCTCAAAACAAAACTGAAATATATTTTCAAACAAAGTATTTTATTTGATTTCTGTTTTGCCATCCTTATACCACCTTGCAGATGGTTTGTCACCTTTTTTGTAGGAAACCTGAACCAGACAATTAATAACTTTTTTTAAACAATTGTATTAAATTTTAGTTGATTAGTAATCCATGTACATCCTTTAGAAGTTTGTGCAAATTATTGCAAGCAATAATTTTAAAACTACCTTTAGTTGTTTGTTTATTTGTTTGTTTGTGGTGGTTTTGTTTGTTTGGTTTGGTTTGGGGTTTTTTGTTGTTGAAAAGCCAAGACACTCCTGCTTCGCAAACAAATACAAAAAGCTTTGGGAAAAATACAAAGCCATCCAAGGCAATAAATATCTAATCTCCTAATGAAACCACTAATACAACTTTTCCAAAAATGAATATTTTTATTACATGCTCAGGACAGTCCTGTGGTTTGAAATCCTTTGAGTAAAACAATTTAAACAACAAGCTCTGTGAATATGAAAGTGAGAAAATCCCCCTTTTTTTTAACCTCTCAGTAGCAAAAAATTCATTCTATGTACACCATTAAATACTGTTTCAATTACCACAAATCTTGATCATGAACGGAATTTTGTCCAGAATTCTTGTCATGTATAACATATATTTTACTAAGGAATACAGATTAAAAAGAAAACTCTTACTACAGCAACAGCTAGCAATCCCTTGAGGCTTCTAGTAGACTATTTTCAGCTTTTAATTCTGTTTTGTAGTTATAAACAGCAATCATTACTGTCTGTAGTAATGTCAGACAGTTGCTTTTCTCTTTTTGCATTCCTTTTGTGCCTGATGAAATTACTTTCTCACCTAACTGGCAAATGTCTTTTAGTACATTAATGCTTGCATAGAAGAAGCTGTTACTGTCCCAGAAAGAATAAAGAAGATTCTGATTTTATTTTTCTTCAGTTTATTACAGCTCTTCCTGGGTAGCATGTTTTCTATGACTGCATTTCTTTCCTAAAGATAAATAGATAAATGAATAAATAAATACTTCAAGAGGTACTTTTTCTAAGATAAAGTATCGCAGTAGAGAGTTTAATAGAGGAGTGGAGACCGCATTAGAAGATTTTAGAATTTTAAAATTTAAGGCGCCAGCACATGTCAACAAGTGTTTACCCACCAGTAGACATGCATTTAATTCACCACCAAGAAATCAGTGTTGGCCCAAAAATCGCTGTGAACATGACTTTCTGTGGTAACACTAAAATCAGAGACAGATCTCCACAGGAGATTCTTCCATAAAAGAGTACAGCTCTTCTAATCTCTTCTGTCTCCCAGCTCAGTGGCAATGATAGAAGCAGGGTGCATTTGGTGAAATGATGCATGGAGACAAAAGTTCATTTTTTTCTGATTTTAATTGCTAAAACTTCAAATCAGAGGTTTCTAGAAACAGTTGCTCCCACAGATGAAATAATTTTAATTTCTGCTGTTCTGAAAAGCATTTTCTTCTATCTAGAAACTGAATTACTTAAAATACTTAGGAAAGATTAAGTCCTCAGTAGAATAAAATAAGCTGGTCCCCACTTCAATTTCTGCATACAGAAATTGAACTGAGCTACAGGTTGGGAGAATTACTGACATTTTTGGACTCTGCAGCTCTGTGAAGTAACTGCTACAAAATCTCCATAGTCCATATGAATTTGGACTAAGTTTAAGCTAATCCTCTGGCTTTGCATGTCCAGCAAGACAGGTTTCTTCCCTCCAGAATGCAAAATAAATAAATAAATAAATAAATAAAACAAAAATAACCATTTATATAGAAATATATACCTGGAAAGATATAGAAATATTTGTTCAGGTTTATCTTCCAGATGTTAATAAAAGTGAAATGGGAAATGTGAAATAAGTAATAGATAGCTTGCTGTAAAATACTACCAAAAATTTAAACACCTTTTTACTGGAAATGTAATTAACATTAGCAAACTAAAATTGTCATGAACATATCAAGCTCATTAAACAAGTCGCCATGAGCTGCAGGATTTCAGAGTTTGGAAGATTTTCTGAGCTTTTCAGAGGTGGTGGACCATTTAATACTATCCCTGTAGCCACCTGCAAATATTTGTTCATGTCTTTTTTTTCCCCTTTTTTTTCTTTTTTTTTTCTTTTTTAAACTGTTTGTAAACAACAAAATTTCACAAGTATTCTGAGGAAAAAAATGTGAAGGGTCATGCTGCTGCCCTTCCTATCAAACTCCAACACCTCTTCTCCCTGGCCAGGACATGCCCAACAGAGCTCACCATGAACCTGTCACAAAGCAGAGAGGGTGGCTTTTCCTGCATGTCCCAGAGACACATTTCAATACTCAATGACTTCACTCCCATGCCCACCACAGCATTTTCACATCCAAGTTCAGAATTATGGTTTGTGAAGTGCAGTTTTTCCAGCCAGGATTTGACTCTGTGCTCAGAATCCTGCTTCTCTACACTTATTAAGAGCACAGTTAAATCTCCTTAGCTTTCACCTTATAAATCAGAATAACTAAAGGAGATTTAAACCAGGCCTGTAAATATACAACACAAAAGACTGCACAAAAAACACATTCAAAGTCATAATTTATAAACCCAGATATTTCTGATGTTTATCTGACAAGTTCAAATGAATCAGGCTTTCAAACAAGAACTAATGCAGTCAAGTCCAGATTTAACATTTTTTATTTCCTGGAATTTTATAACTGCATACATAACGTAGGTGTAGGACGATGGGCAGAGGAACAGCTACAAAAGCAAAGTGGAAAAAGTGAACATTTTTACTACTGAAGGCAGGTTAGGGTTTGGCACCTAGTAGGGAATCACATTTTCTTTTCAGAGAGTTTTGAAAGTTCTGAAAGACTTCTGAGTTCAGAGATGTCAAGATTCTGAAACCCTGCAGTTCACACTGACCTGCTTAAAGAGCTCGATGTATTCATGGCAGTCTTGGTCTGCTCATGTTACGTTTCCTACAATTTTGTAGCTTTAATACATTTACCAACAAAACACCTTCCTCAACAACCACTGGCAGAGAGATGCCGACAGGGAGCTGACATAGAACACAATGTCCCAAGCTGTCCACTGCTCCTTTTGTCCTTTTTGGGGACAAACATCAGTTGACAGAGAATAGCATACTTTTTTCAACGATGATCTTTTGATGCAGTGTTAAACTCTCTGAAGATAGCTTCTCCAAAACACTGTACACAACAGAAGGCAATACCCTTCCAGAGCCTCCTCAAACTGACTCAGCCACTTACTCATAGCCAGAACTCAGAGCATACCCTGCTGTAGCTGGCAACTTTAGAAAGAAAATTCTGTCTAAAAGTAGGCTTCTTCACAGCCTATATCCTGCCCTACCTTCCTAAGAACCAGCTTTGAATGAAAACTGACTTGTGTTTCTGCTTCATTTGAGAAGGACCTTAGGTCCTGTCTACAAGCTCCTTTGTTTTTCACTATCACTGTGTACTGGTAACTTGGGTTAGGTGTTTACCATGACAAACAGCCACAACACATTCCATCAAAGACCCAAAGCATTGTTACATAAAGTGTAACTTTATAAAGCCGTAATCTTCAGAACTCATTTGCAGTATTTAGCTATTTGGGGGATTTGTTTTTCCCCCTTAAACCAAAAAAACCCCAATCCACCACATACTTTGCGCCAAAAAAACTTTCAGCCAGCATAACAGGAAACTTTCCATCTATTAATATATCATACCTGAAAAGTCCTTTCTGCTTCAGGTAATTCTTTAATTCTAATACAGAATTTCATTTCAGCAATCTGTACTCTGCAGATGTTATACTTCTCCACTGCAAATCTTTGTTACTCCTCTTCTCACTGCAACAGAGCACTTAGAACCATTATCTCAGTCTCTGCTGCTTTCTGTTGATGTTTGTCATTGAGTGCTGTTGTTTACAAAAAAAAAAAAAAAGACGAAAGAAAAAGATAAATAGCACTGCAAATAAGCATGTTCAGAAAAAAAAAGTGTAATGAGCATAAGTTCTTCTGTGTATTGTCGTATCCTGTGAAACACTGGAACATTAACACTTCCAGTTTCACCACAGAGAAACAATCACATTTTGTGTTCTTGTAATATCTTTCACACAAGGACATAGAAATATTTTGGAGATTTTTTCAAATTATAGCTCTTCTCCACTTCCACCCATAGGGGTCTCTCAAATTGTTGGAGGATGCAGTCTCCTTTTTATCCTAAGTTCCTTGCCACATCTCCCTCTTCCTTTTCCCCATTGGCCAAGGTACTTGGAAAGTACAGGCTTCCCGAATCACCTACTCTATGACCCCCTCTAATATGCACCCCCCTTTTTGCTATATAGGAGGAAAAAAACACTATTCATTATGCTATTAGATCTTTGTTATTTTTCTCTAGGTTCAGGAATTTAACATGGCCTTGGCTGAGCAACAGTCCCTCTTGATTAGTAACATTTTGTAGAACTACAAGTTTCTTCTTTTTCTTCCCTATCTTTAAATTCCTGGCCCTATCTACAAGCAGATTCACATGGTTTGTAGAGACACATTTATCTTATTCCTTTCAGTTAAAATTTCAGTTGCAAACCCCTCCTGCACCCAGCTCTTGTCAGTGGAGACTCACAAAGTAGATCTAGCAATGGAAAGACAGTCCTTAAAGTTGATGTCAGGGGGTGGAGGTGGAAGGTTTGTCCTTTGGTCATGTGAGGAATGAACAAGTGTTTTGATCCCATTTTATAAGGACAAAGTCTTTGAAGCAGAAGCAAACTCTTTAGTAGTTACCAGTCAACTGAGTTGCGTATGTCTCTCCCTCCCTGAGAGTCCAGCACACACGCACCCTCCAACAAAATGGCTATATTTTATGGCCTGTTGTGGTCAGTGTGGTCCCTGTCCTCTTTCTCATTGGCTGGGTATTGGGGAACTTACATTGTCTCCTGGCCACCTACTTTTCTGTCCACTCCCCTGCCATCCCACCTCCCTCTCAGTCAAGTCTTCAACCCTGCCCCTCTCCCAGCTCACTGCAACACCCAGCAAACACACTGGAGCAAGTCCAAACCAAAACCAACAACTCATAAAACCCACATCTTTCATTATTTAACTTAATAACCACTTGGCTTCAGCAAAATATCACCCATCTCTCACAGTCACTTGAAGTCTTGGGGAGCTGCTTGTCCTCTGGGGATGGACACAAATTATGTGTATCCAAGCCTTGCAGGTTGCAGGTTCATTCATGAGCTTCCTGACAGACCAACGAGACTGAGGGGTTGTTGTGTCAGGGGAGACATTTCTGTCTGGGAACATATTTAAATGGTTTTGGGTTTTTTGTGGGTGGGTTTTTTTTGTTTTGTTTTGGTTTTTTAGTTGTTGTTTGGTTGTTTTTTTGTGGTGTTTTTTTTGTTTGGTTTTTTGTTTTGTTTTTGGTTTTTTGGTTTGGTCTGGTTTTTTTGTTTGTTTTTTTTTTTTCCCCCCACAGAAATGTTGTCATAATCTTTGTCTTCTAGAGAATTTTTTTGCTCTTTTTTGGGGAACTTCCCCCTGCTGCCATCCCAAATCAGGCCATTTCCCAGGATTCATTTCCAAACTGAGGAGTAGCCCATGGCCTCCATCCTCCAAGTGGAACTTGAGGAAGCACAGAGTTTGTTGCTGTGGGAGAGGAGCTTCTCTCTCCTCTCTACCATCCCTTTGGGACAGGTTTGTATACATTCATTTGATAAAGGGAGTTTTGAACACTGAAGGAGTTCTGTTTCAAACTGCTCCATCTTCAAGGTCTTCTGTGGATATTCCTGGACAAAAGACCTCTTAGTGTGAACTCCTAGTGGGCAGGTTAAGGACAGAGGTTGATACTTCAGGGTTGTCGCTGCTCAATACAGTTTGTTTCTGGAGGAACCCAGAGCTAGCAGTGGTTACTTTTCTCACCTGCCTGCAGAAAAGGAATGTGGATCCTGGCAATTTTGTTCAAGGAGATGGTGATCAGGAGTGTTCCCCAAGAGTGCTCTCTGGGCTGGCAGGGAGAGAGGTTTCAGGCAGGAGCTGCAGCCCCTCCCTGGGTCATGCTCCAGGTGAGCTCAGGAGGGAGAGGTGTGAGAAAGGTTGTTTCTTTTTGTGCAGATCAGTATTTTTCTCCTCTTTCTAAACAGAAGATAGACAAGTTCTAGAGTCTTGTGCTAAACTGACTGTGTGTTTGTTTTGATGGTGGGTGGAGTCAGAGACACGGATACAGATACCAGCTGAAGTAATAATGTAATTTACTGTAATGCAAGAGTGCAGAAAATCACAGAAAAGGATAAGCTAAGCAATGTACCTCATCTTTACTACATAAGCTTGCCTCTAGTGATTTAAGAAAGATCCATCACCAGATGTCCTAATACTTTGCCCTTCTTCCAGATCCACACATCAACTGGAGGATGGATGGTTTCTAAGTCATTGCCTGTGGGGTTTAGGGAACATCTCCTCCTGTTCCATCCAGCAAGGAGGGTGCAGCAGGGTAAGATAGTAACACTTAACAGTGTCAACCAAAGGCAAGTCCCAGAACGCTAACATTCAATATTCAACAACAGACCAACACTTCAAATTAAGATCCCCTCAACTTCATGAACATCAACTAGCAATTATCACTCTGAGAAAGAGCTCCCGTCCCAGGGTTTCATTTCTCACAATATCCCCCCTCTTTCTTTTTGATTGGGTTTAAACCCACATCAATTTTTAATTTCTGTTTCTTGGAAATAAAACTTTCATAACCTCTGATATTGGTCATAGACTCTTTTAGCTGTTTTGTGTTCTCTTTCTTGAATTTCAACCATCATAATTTTGGATTGGGCTTGAGTAGTTGTTTCTGAAATGTGTGTACAAGCCTGAGTTGTGGATGATATAATCTTACCTAGACATGGGAATAGGCAAGGTAAAAATATTAAACTTGTTAATTCTGCCACCACCATAAAAATTACTTTCTTCCACCATTTCCCTTTAAAGGACTAAAAATCATTCCACCAACTGGTGTCCATTAGGGGAGTCCACTCTTGATTTCCCACATATTCTATTATTCATATTTCTGTCAAGATGTTTCTTATTACCTTACTTCTATCATTGATTTCATGGCAGCACTCTGATGAATTAAATTTTCCACATAGCCCTTCCTCATTGGCTAATAAATAATTGACTGCAAGTCAAATTTGGTAGATGACAGTTCTAGTTTGGGCCAATTGGTAACTAGTATGGACTAATATGGTCAAGGGCAAGTGGTGTTCTGTTGGAGACTATTTCTAGTACTGCCTGAAGACAAATAATCCTATTGAGCATGTAAATTTGGGTATGATATCCCCAGGATCCATCTTGGGCCCAAGTTGCAGGTCCATATGTGTTAATTATTTTTTCTGGAGTTCAGATTTTTCCCTTCCAGTTTTGTTCCCCCCCTCCCACCATGTCAGTTATATTCTTCCTTTTCTGATTAGTCTTTCTCAAATTGTCATACAGTGGAACTCCTAAGCCTGACCCTGATTCCTTTAGCAAGAAGAAGAAAGCAGGTTTGATGACGCTTATAGTGCAGCTTCCCGTCCAGTCTCCTGGAAGAGAAGTATAGCCTGTGTTGCCACAAATGCAAAATGGATGATTGGGGGCTTTCCAAAAGATGTCTTAGGCTTTCCACGGGTATTCCCAGTATTTAGACATTTGCCTTATTCCCCAAAAGGGGTTTACCCCTTTTTCTGCACATTGTGCTGCCTATACCCTTCATGATAAATACACCCCTTTTCCTTTTTCCCAGTGGACCAGTATTGATTTGGCTCTTGGGGAATTCATCTAGCATTTAAGTCTTCAATCTTTAGATACCTCTTGCATGCCATCTTTCCTACTGGGGTATTATATCTCTTCCCTGTCCTTATTACACATTCTTCCCCAATTACTTTTAAGTCCCATTTTAAGTCCCATTGTTCTTTCCTTCTTTGTCCTAGAATTTGAGGTTTCTGTCCTGATTGTTTCCACCTTAGGATTTCTAATGGTCCTAAACAAATTCCCTCCCATGTCATTTTAGTACTCCCACAGACCCAGCAGTTAGTTAAATTTAGTTCCTTCCTAATCCTTTCAACTAGGTCTAGGAATAGATTTTTCCCTAAGGGCATTTCTAGTTCATCCCTTTTGGTGGTTACTGTCAGTTGTCTTTCCTTTATTAGATCTTTCAGTCCTTTCTAATTACTTCATGCTCAAAACAAAACCAAGTTTCTCCTACAGGGCATTCTCCAAGTAAGCGTTGCCTAAATGAGGCAGTGCTTCTAGCAATCCAATAGACTTTCCAGTCCTCTTGACAGGTAGATAACTGGGAGTAGTTAAAACAATTAGGGTTTACGTTGGAGTGAACTGTTATCAGTGACCCAAGGTTCTCCCCATCTTATAGGGGGCGATAGCACTTAGTACATGCATTTTCCTTACTCCCTATACTTTTCATAAACAGGACTAACACCAGTTCTCCCAAGAGTCCGGTATGAACCACCACCATGATCTCACTCAGCCTTGCCTCTTAGGATTGGGAAACTTTCTACCTTATGATGGGCAGCAGAGTCTTCTCTTTCCTCCCACTTCCTATCAATTTGTTAGCCCATGAGGAATGTTCTATAGGAGAGTAGGTTTGAAACCCTGGAGGTTTTCCTTGGAGAAAAATAGATTATTAGAACTCTATTGGTTGTATAACATTTTAGTAACTTTAAACTTAACTATAATATTAACAGTTAACTCTTATAACTCTTCAACTTGTAACCTTAAACAATTTTAAATAGATGGAGGAACCCATTCTCTATGTTCAAAATAATACATGAAATCTTCACACCAAACAGTTGTCAAAATGTTCACTCCAATCTCTAATCCAATAACATCACAATAATACTCCAAAACAAATGAAGGCTCCAACACAAACTAAAAATTGCACATTCATAAGTTAACAAAAATAAGAATAAATAATAATGACTTGAACAAAAAGTATAATAATCCTAGTCTCTGTCTTTTTATCAGTCCTTCTAAATGACCTTTTGTTTCCTTCTAAAGGTTACTTTGAGATTGTTTGAGTTTGGGATTGCAACCCATGTGGAGGAGTCTGTAGTGGGTGCTGTTGGATCCGGTCTGCTGTTTGCGGGGATGGTACCAGTCCTTTGACTTAGGTCATGTGAGTCCAGCCTCTTTCTCGTGTCCTTATTGCAGTGTGTGTTGTGAGTAATACCTGGAAGGGACCTTCAAATTTTGGAGTTAATGGGGTATTGCTCCATGACTTAATAAGTACCCAATCTCCCGGACTTATTTGGTGCACATCTGTATCAAGGGGAGAAGTGTGGGGAAGATATCCTCTTTTTCTCAGACTCTCTAGGGTTTTTCCAATAGTTCCTAGGTACTGTTGAGCAGTTGTTTCCACTTCTAAATAGTCCCCAGTACTACAGGGAGTCATTAAAAATGGGAGTCCAAACATCATTTCGTAGGGCGAAACCCCTATGTCCAATCAGGGTCTAATCCTGATCCTTAAAAGGGCAAGGGGTAGACATTTGAGCCAGTTTATCTGCATTTTTGTGATTAATTTTGTTGATACATTTTTGAGGGTTTTATTCATTCTTTCTACCCTCCCAGAACTCTGGGGATGCCATGGGGTATGTAATCTCCATTTTATTCCCAAAGCCTCAATTATTTTATATAATACTTGGGCGATAAAATGTGGTCCCCTATCTGAATCAATATTGTTCACCAACCCATTATCAGGGAATGATGTTTTCTAAGATAACTCTGGCAATTACTTCTGCAATCTCTTTTCTTGTTGGAAAGGCTTCTACCCAATGAGTAAGGTGGTCAACTATTACCAATAAGTGTTTGGAACTCTGTATAGGGGGCATTTCAGTAAAGTCTATTTGAATGTTTTGAAATGGTATTTGGGCAAATTCTCTTCCCCCTGGTATGGTTTTCCTCATCATCTTCTGATTTACTTTTTTGGCAAATTAAGCAGATAGTATGCCTGAAATTCTTTCAGGACTCAGTTTCTTATATCCTTTCCCAATTATGTGTCCCAGATAAGTGACTTCTGTTCCCACAAATTGCAATTTATTCTGGGATACCTTAAAACCCTTTGCTCCTAGGAAGTTTAAAAGATGTATACTTGTTGCACTGACATTATTCTGTTCCTCTCCGGATATTAATAAATCATCTACAAGTTGTAGAATTTGTACTTCACTGTCAGGGATGAATTGTTCTAAAAGCTCTTCTAAGGCTTGCCCGAAGAGATCTGGAGACTCTGTAAATCCTTGGGGTAGGCGCATCCACCTTAATTGTTTCCTCCTTTTCTCTGGATGTTCTCACACAAGCGCGAAGCAATCCCTACATTCCTCAGCAAGAGGACATGCCCAAAATATGTCTTTTAAATCTATAATGGTAAACCAGGTGTGCTCCCTTGGGATCTGACTCAAGAGGGTGTAGGGATTTGGGACCACCGGATCCCTGGTTATAGTTCTTTTATTTATTTCCCTTAAGTCTTGGACTAATTGGTATTTTCTGTCTGCCTTCTTGATTGCTAAAATAGGGATGCTGTGGGGAGACATACATGGCTCTAGGATACCTTCCTCTAATAACTGCTCAATCACAGGGGTCAGTCCCTTTTTACCCTCAATAGACACTGGGTATTGCTTTATCCAAATGGGAGGAATTCCGTTTTGCATTTCAGTTCTTATTGGTGGGATGTCTAGATAGCCTCTCTTTCCTTCTCCTGCCCAAGCCTCTCAGTTTATCCACTCTGTATCTCCTGATGTCAACTATCATTCTCCCATCCTTTGGAATAATCCCCACTCCTAATTGAAGTTGTAAGTCCCTTCCTAGTAAATTACTTTCTAGCTTAGGTAAATAAATAAAATCAGCCACACACTGCCTTCTGTTTCCTTTAATTTCTACATTTTCAACTATGGAGGCTCTAAACAGTTTTCCCTCCGCTCCTATCACTTCACAGACCTTTCTCCCAGTCATCACTCTTGCAGGTAATTCCTTCATACTTGGTCTATCTGCTCCAGTATCAACTAAAAATTCAAATTCTTCACTTTGGGGACCCACCTCAAAGTTTACTAGGGGCTCTTCTTGATAGTACACTGGATACTCTAACGTGTAAAGCCCCTGAAACCCCTAGTCATCACCCCTCAGGTGTCTCTCTCGAGCCTCTTGTTCTTTTGCTATTGCCTCATCAAAAGAGAGTTTGTTGCAATCCCTTCTTATGTGTCCTATCTCTCCACAATAATAACATTTCCTGTCACTCAGTGGTGCCCTGGTCTCTTGTTTGTATCTACCCATGGAGGTAGTATAGGTTTATCTTTGGGTGTTTCAAAGGAGGACTTTTGTCCACCTTCACTGATTCTGGATAGTTGTCCCCGTTGATCTCTGTTTCCCCCGGGACTTTCCCTGGCTATAGCTACCATGATTCTCCATGATTCTAGCTTTAGCTTTAGTTTTCTCTTCCTCTCTCCTTAAATATATCTTTAAAGCTTCCTTTAATAGTTCATTCATTCCCTTCTCCATTTTCTCTAAATTTTTCTGGATGTCCAGCCATGATTTTGTAACAAATTGCATTTTTAGACGTACTTTGCCTTCAGAGCTATCAGGATCTATATTGGAATAGAATTGGAAGTTCCTCTTTAATCTATTAAGCCAAGTAGCTGAGGTTTCATCCTTTTCTTGCATGCTATCAAAAGCTAGTTTTGTGTTATTACTTCAGGGAACTGATTCCTTTATTCTTCTAACCATCAGAGACCTATACTCCTCCATGTTCCTTCTGTCTTCCTCTTCATTGGGGTCCCACTCAGGGTCCTTTAAGGGTAATTTTTGGTCACTGGGATCTCCTGAACAATTTCCTCACTCCCAGATCCACATTCCTGGGTCACTAATCATCCTCACTTCTTCAGGGTTGAACAGAATTTTAAAAATAGAGTTCAGGTCCCCCAGGTGTAAATGTTGGGACCCAGAAATTGGTCTGCTTGGTTTGATATACCTACCAGATCCTCACTAAGCTCCCTAACTCCTTCTTAAAACCTTGAACTTCAGTGGCTGTTAATGGGACATTCACAAACCCAAGTCTTCCATGTATCCCACCCAAGGGGACTTCTCTAAGAGGAAAAAGCCTCTCTGCTTTAGATGGTTTAGATCTTGTATTACAGTAAGGTCCCTCTGTGAGGTTACCTTCCTGGGAAGAAATGGGAGGTGTAGGGGCTAGTTAACTTATACTAACTGGGTTAGAGATGGAGGTGCTCACCTCCCAGCTAGGAAGAGGTAGTGGTATAGCGGTAGGTAAGGGGGAAGAAACTGAACCTGTAGGAAGAGATACTGGGAGCTGGAGAGGCACTTGAAGGGGTTGAGAGGGAGACGGGAAATAGCCGGGTTAGAGGGAGGTGGGGCAGAAGTATTTGGAGCAGGTAAGGGAGTTGAGGTTAGGGTAGAGGTATTAATCATAGGAGTATTAATCAGAGGTGTGATGGGATTGGGGCAGCTGCTGGTTCTAGGGATGGAGAAGCCAGAGGTAAAATCGGGAGATCTGGGAGAGGAACCTGGGGCATTGCCAGGTAAATAGGAGGGAAAGCAGGAGGAGGTAAGTAATCAAGGGGGTCCCATTTATTACTAGCCTCTTCTCTCATTCTTTCCTTCCTGTTTTTGTAGCTTACAGATTTTTACAATGTCATTTCCAGTGGTATCCCTCTGCTAACATGCAACATATGTTAACTGCTCATGACTGGGACTTTCTCGGATTTTCAGGTGTTGATTTAATTGGGAACACATCCATGGATCTTTTGTCCCATACCATGGCCACTCCCCCTGCAGGTTTAACTTAGGCCAGACTTCCATACAATAGTGAACCATTTTTATTTTCTCTAAGCCTTTCGTGGCCTCCCAAGTGTTCCACTGATCTAGCATCTGTCCAAGAGGGCTATCAGGGGGAATATTTTTCTCTTTTTTCTCATCTTCCCTTCTGAATCTTTCACTTTTACTCAAACACCAATGGTGGTGTAGATGGGTCTGGTCTTCCTCTGGGAATCCAGTGGAAAAGAAAGCTGCTCTTCTACTAATCCAATGAGAAAAGGCTGCTCTGGTGTTCCAAATATCAGATTATATCCAGATATCAATGCTTGGCTCCTCCCCCTGGATGAAGCATCTCAGAACGGGATGATGTAATTTTATCAGTCATACAATGAGACTCAATAGCCCATTAACAGAAAATGTTTCCCAGAGGAAAGGTTTGTGGAAGAGATAAATAAAACTGCCCAATTAACAGAAGATAAGTGCCCCACCTCTAACAGATGGCAATAGCATACACACATATGTTACAACCCAGGACAAGTGCTTATCAAGGATCCCCAGAAACTGTAGAGAAGTCACAAGACTTTTCCCTTTTGCCACTGCTGCTGCTTTGACAGCAAGATGGAAATTATAAATTGGACAGCCACTTACTCTGCCCTTGTCTGTGTCACTTTTCTGCATGAGGCCTTTGTTTACAGGACTCACAATTTCACTGTATTTGGAAAAGCAAATTAAATCCTCAAATGTCAGAAACAGAGACATCATTACAATTAAATTTATTCCCTGAGTTTATCTGTTGCCTGTGGTGGAAAGGTTCTGAACATGGAGGAAGAGGGGCACATGGCGGCTTAAGTCTTATTTCTGTATGTTTCAGGGAACCTGAGAAATCTTGTTTCAGCCTGTCAGAAAGTCAGCTGAGAAAGTAATACTTCAATTCTGGTTTCTTATGAGTTTCTTTTGGTTTTCCGTCTTATTTTTTTTTATTTATTTATTTTGGTTTATTTTTTGGGATTATTTGTTTCTTTCTTTTTAAGTGTGGGTTTTTTGTTCTGGTTTTAAGGCTTAATTTGTTGGGTTTTTTTGATTTGGTATTCTGTGATGGGGATTTTTATTTTGTTTTATTTTTGTATGTTTGTGGAGTTTTGTTTGGTTTTGGGTTTTTTTGTTTGCTTGTTTGTTATCATTTAATTTCAGAAAATCTCTTCCGAACACCAGCGGAGCCTGCCTCCAGCCCGGCTGATGGGAC